>NC_088169.1:7529192-7866192 GCF_028769735.1 Zonotrichia leucophrys gambelii
CTGTGTGGGCAGGGACCCCCAGCCATGCCTGCCATGAAAGGTGCTCCATGCACCCCTCAGCATCCAGTTGGGAAGTGGGAAGAAAGCAGAAGGTTTCAGGGATGCACACTATCACAGCAGGCTGCTCTCCCAAGACAGTAACTCTCGAACACTGTTTATAGTGAGTATTTTCAGCCTGGCACTCTCAGTGTCACAGAAGGATGGTGTTTATGCTCCATGTTTCACACACAATGATTTCTGCTGGAACACCACTGTTTATCTCTGGTTCCCCAGCAATGGCACCTGACATAATTTACACCTCCCTCAGTTCCAGGGCGGGAAGCAGAGGTAATGTCTGTATTACATTATCCTGTGCCACAAGTGACTTTTCATTTCTTTCATATTTTTCTAATAGAAATCAAGATGCATTTCATTTTTAGAAGCAGGAGTGTTATTTCAGATAATTTTAAGGCATTTTAAAACATATGTCTGAGCCATAATGATGTCTGGTTCTGCTCAGGCTGCTTCTTATAGAGCTCTAAGTTATCATGCCTGTTACAGTATGCAAAGGGGAAATGCTCTGACATTCCTGGTCCCAGATGATGGTTTTCAACACATTATTGAAGACTAGGTAGACAATATTAATTTTTCCCTCATCTACTAAGCCAGTCACTGCACCTTAGAAGGCTGTCAGGTTGGCCAAGCAGGGATTCTTCTTGGTGAACACATGCTGACTGATGGCTTTTGGATTAGTTGCTCTGTCACCTTCTGAGGGATTGAGCTGAAGCTGCAGTTCCCTGGATCAAAATAATTGCAGTTCCCTGGGTCAAAATAGCAGGAGTGGCATCTGTCCCACTGTAGACCAGGACAAAAGAGAGCTCACACCCCATGGAGCACTTACCCTGATGGTGAATGTCCTTCCTCCCACTCTGTCCCGGGCCTCAAGGACCACCACGCTGACCCCAGCCTCTGACAGCAATTTGGCAGCTGACAAACCTGGCAAAAAAAGAGAAAGTGCATTAAAACCAGTGGCAGCAATCACCCTCATTCATGGTCAAAAACTGAACTAAAGCTTCAAGGTCAGAGATTTCAATAGATTGTTCTCAAAAATCCCTGAGAGAAGCTAGGAGCCTTGCATGGTATCTCACCACAGAAACCATGTGGGTGCTGCTTAGTTGCATGTTATAACCACTCACAGACTGAAGTTTCCTGGCCTCTTAAAACCAGCAAAATTTCAATTATTAAGGGGCAGACACACATCCTACTCTCCATTTGTGCAGCCTATGGAAAGGCAGCACCCAGCTTGGGGGCCTTGCAGTGCTGCAGTGACATCAAAAATGCTCCTCTCCCACATCAGCTCTGCTCCTCTGCTGTCTCTTGGCCTCATTCACATGCAGAGGAAAGTCTGCTTCACTGTCAGGATTCATTTTCAGCAATGGAGTTTGACCATGACAATCAAACAGGCTGCATGCAGATACTTTATAAGTGGAATTATGGTCTCAGCAAAAATCATCTAATTATGGGACTTTGTGATGGAGCCACTAGAGACAACTGAAAATTCAATAGGACAGGAGACCTCTCTGCTCCTGACAGATGGGAGCTGAAATTGTAAAAAGCAATCATGAGTTGGTGAAATCAGATTATGCCTCTGCCCTGCAGGCCAATTTGGCACTGAAGCATTGTTTCTTGGGAGTTGTTTCCCCTCCTTAGGTACATGAAAGGCAGCCCTATTGATCAGCCCTCCCAAGATATCCTGCAGGCAGGAGTAACAATATTACCCTCATGTTTATTACACTACCTTGAAATGTGATTAAAATCAACTTTTTGTGAGCCTTACAAAGATGGCATGTCTGGAAAGACCAGGGGAGAGGAAACATTCTGGGAAGAATTAAATGTACTCCTTTATTCTAAGGGCAGTGAAGAATTGACCATAAACTGCTATACATAGAATATTTAATGGGAAAGTGGGACACCATTCACTGGAAACCAGAACTGAGGAAGTTCAAATGTCTTACATAGGCAGAAACTATACATTTATATATATAATTTTCATACTCATCTAAAAGTAACTTTACACCCTTGCACCATATTCTTCAGATTGCTGCTGGAGCCGAAGTATACTTAATTCTTCCATCTATTTAATATTCTATTTTTTTTAATTGGAAGTCATTTTCAGTGGAGTGGATATATTACAAATTGATCTAATTTATTTCAGTGGTAATTTTTTTCCTCCATGAAACTCTAGAAATAATTTTTTTCTAGCTAATTCGTTAATCCATTCAGTGATGGCTTCTCTTCCTTCCCACCATAAACGTAGAAGACACAAATCTATGATGTTGAAAACTCAAACTACAATATTTTCTTACAAATACATCATTTTTTATATGCAGAAAAATGAGATTTCAAGAGATACAGCAGGTTTTGTCGTACCATAGTGGATATCCTACATGTATAAAATAAAAGGCTGAATTCTCTATTCTGTATAAATACCACTGGACACTCAGACATGAGTGGGTAATTCTTTTGTAAGAAAGTTTACTTTAGATATACATGCCTTGAAAAAATTGATCATGAAGCCAAAAGAAATCTGGCCTAGGTATGAAAAAAAATTAAATGCAATCTTTGGTGCCTAAGACCATAATTTCATGCTGAATACCACAGCTCTATTCCTGCCACAGTTGTTTAGGAAGAATAATGGTCACACTGGACTGAGTTGGAAGTTCAGCTCACTACTGGATTACAGCTTAATTATGGGATGTATCCAAATCAAGAAGGGCTGCTAAGGAATGAAGAACATGCTGTATGTGACTGAGGTTCTCTAGCTTGTTTGCCTGTTAAACTGCACTTGTTCTCCAGACTTACAGGTGGTGAAGTTTCATTACTGTTAACCCAATGGTCATCTGAAAAACTGGTCCCAAAAAAAGAAAAATGCTTTGAAGTTTCATAAACTGGGAAACAGCAAGAAATAAATTGAGACAGAAATGCCTTACTGGGAACTGGGAGAGGGCATGACTCACAAGTATAAACAATACAAAATATGTTTATTTAAGATTGCTACTACACATTTACTTGCTCAAAGCATGGAAACTATTTTCTCTCAAAACAGAAGGGCAGGAACAACACCCACACACAGCATCTCCATGTCTGTCTCTATCTCTGTCTGTTGGATCCACCTCCTTAGCTCCATCCTGGTGACAGTGAAGAGCACCAGGTTCAGGGGCTTCCACAGGTTCATCTGAAGTATCCCAGAGGTCATGAAGCCTCTGTGGTTTTTATTAACCTCTAAATTAACTGCATATTTACCCTTCATCTTCTCCATAACTTGAGTTTTCAAGATTTTTGTTGCTGTTCCAGTATCCTGGACAGGACTGGACACCAGAGAGTGATTGATTGATTGATTAATTGATTGATGGGGTAAGAATGAGAGAAGAAGGAATGAGACCTCCTCCCTTCCTGCTCCTTGCCACATCCCTGCCTGCTCAGCTCCCCTCAGGCTGCATGGAGCCATCTTCCCACTTCCTCTACATCATCTCCATCCCAGAGAGGATGATCATGAACTTCAAGGAGCAGGGAAGAAGCTGTGGATGCCCCCATCCCTGGAAGTGCTCCAGGCCAGGCTGGATGGGGCTTTGGGAGTTCTGGTCTAGTGGGAGATGCCCCTGCCCATGGCAGGGGGTGGAATGAGATGGGCTTTAAGGTCCCTTCCAATCCAAACCATTCCTCACAGGCACATTATTCCAGGCCAAATGGAGGCCTGGGCTCAGTGCTCAGACCAGGCAGTGACAACTTCCCAGTGTCTGCAGCTGTGACTCTGAGCAGACACCCCTGTCACAGCCCAGCCTGTGGCTGTGTCACCTCCACCTGCCCTGAGTGCAGCCCTGAGATAAAGCTGGAAACCATCCCAAATCACTGGACAAACTCCTTCCAGATATCCCCTAATTCCATGAATTAGAAATACAGCACTTGCCTCAGCAAGGCAGGAGGAGCCTGCCAAAACCACAGCTCATTCTGCTCTGGAAATTCACTTATTGCAAAATGAGAACAAACAAGGCCAGACATCCTCCACAAGGGTTTCTATGGAAATCTCACAAGCAGCTCCCCTCCTCTGAGGATGCCAGGCAGGAAAGCTCTGTTCCCATTGATTCTGCAGTGCTATTAAGGACTCAGAATTGCTGCTGCTACAGATCATACTGTGGCTGCTTTCATGCCAGAAAATTGCCATAATGCTACCATGAGTAAAGCCCTTTGAAGTGCATCAAAACACTGGATATACAGTTAAAAAATAAAAAAAAAAAAAAAGGAAAGAAAAGAAACTAAGATGAATTGATGCCAACCTGCAGACCACAAGACACACCCCATGACTGAAACATAAGGACACAGAACAATACTGAATTTTGTAATACAACAAAGCCCATCTCTACCTCACAGGAAAGAAAAGTTCAACTCCATAGGTAGTGAACAACACTGGGACTGAAGAGACTTGAACTTGATTCCAGGGGAGTTCTGTAATATGGAAAATGGTTCCCTGTTTTGTAGGGAAGTGTTTATAGGTGTAGATTTATGAGAATAATTACAAGTTGCCTCAATACTGGGGTTGATACAGAACATATGAGCAGAGATGATTTCCACAGCACAAACAGTGAGAGTTTTTAAGTTACTTTATTGGGAATATCCTAGTGTTTGTATACTAACAGTATAGAGCTATAGTTTTCAAAATCCAGGCTCTGTAAATACAGAACATTCCTTCATAAAATCCTTATTAATCCACCCTACTGTACACAACATGGGAAAGCCACATTGTGAGAAAGATTATTAACTCATTACTGTAGTGTTCGGGCAAGATTTAACTGAGAAAAAGGGGGGAAATCTTCCTGTAAAATCCCTGCATTTTTCTGATCTTGAGTGGGGAAATAATTTTATGACTTTTTTTGCTCATTTTTCTAATACACATCAGTAAAATAAGACAATTGAAAACATATATTTATTAAATTTCCAATGTACTTGCATCCTAATGCTGTGATTATTTTTACTGTTTCATTGATGGAAACCCAAACTTTTTGTAAACACAATTGAGTAATTAAACCTGGCAATGATCACCTTATAATCAGCACTCATTTTTCCAGCTAGAAATCCCTTTGGCAAGTAAAAATGAACCTGTCAATGAGAGATTCAAAACATTTCTGCAATCACCAGAGGGTAAAATCTCCTTTCCTCACCTCTTTATTCTCCTCCTGCAACCTTGATTACCCTTTGATTGGAAATTTTGTGTACATCATAGCATTTATTTAAGTTTTAAAATACAATTAAAATGTGCCCAGTTACATCAGATTGACCAGAGAAGCCACTAATGGGCAACAACACACAGAAAGCTGAGAATGAAAAAATTGTTTCCTTTCACTGACTAAGGATTTAAAGATTTTTAAATTTCTATTGAAAATATAAAAAGAGCCCAAGCCAACAATGCTATTAATTCAGTAGCAGCATCTTAAATCCACACAAAAGAGCAAGAATACACAGTTTGGATCACAATTCTACATTTATTTCTAATTTAGTGTTCCTAATACCATAACATCACTATTTTTCTGCTTGTCAGAAACCATGTTTTATCTTGCCATACTTTCTTTCATGTCCCTTCTTGTAGAATCCTTGGCACTGAAGAGAAATTGAGTTAATGTATTTTGTTCTTTTCAGGTAAATCTATTTAATCTCTTTTTCATCAGTATTCTTTCCCTTCTAGGAAAAAAAAAATCCACTTGATTCAGCAAAGATCTTAACCAAAAGAGAATAAATATTTTCTATTACAGAGTACATTGTTCAAATGAGACCAGTTCAAATGCCATTGCTGGTCTCAATGGCATCACTGTCTAAATGCTTCCTACAGATGCAAGCCTTGTTCTAAAGGACACAAAGACACTTTCTTATGGACAATGTTAGCAGAAATGCAGTGGGCAGGAAGAGGGAATTCTATTCCAAAGATGAAATCACTCCACACACACCCACTGTGATTTTTTCATGTCCACAGCTTCTTGCAGTAAACTTTCTTTCCCCAAAGTAATGCCCTCCCTCAAAACAAAGGCAGAAAAAGTTAATGAATATAAGCCACAGGGTTGGAAATGAGGCATCTTTCCTCCAATTAGACATTAAAATAATGAAAGTTTGATCCCACCTAGTAACGGAAACAACCAAGGTAATTACACACATGTTACAACTATTGACAATTTTTTTAGTCAGTGTTATGCAGAATAAATCCTGTTACCTAAATGGTGACTTTCAACTAAAAAAGAATGTCAAAAAATGTTGCTGCTAATTTATGATCACTAATACCAATAACATCAGTGCTGGTATTCTCAGAAAAGACTTAATGCTTGAACCATGCCTGGTTTTGTTATGTTAGGGTATTTTTAGGGATCTGTCTAACTACTTTGCTATTTCTTTTGCCTGTTGTGACAAATAACACTCATAAGATTTCAGCAGCAAAACAGCAGAACACATTATGAGGAAGGAGACAAATGGAAATTGGTACTTCTGCTTATTTGCAATTACTGTATAAAGCATCCATTACACTTTGTATGGGATTCTGGAAGTTTTGTTCCTGCTGTAAAGTTTTGTCATAATGACAGTCAGCTTGCTAGGAGTACACTGGGAACTCAGAGCTCTGAGAAACATTGGTATTTATTTCTGCATCCCCAAAAATGGTCTTTAGGAATCTCTGCTATGAAATAACAACATTATCAGCTTTCTGCTTGGCTCCAGAAAGAAGGAAGGAAGGAACCAGGTAGCTGGAACCCAGCACAGGGCAAATGCAAAGTGATAATCAGAGAATACATTTTATGAATCAAATATTGCATTCCTATAGGTCAAATCCCAGGTAAATACAGAAGTAACAGCAGGGGGGAAAATTATTGAAAACTACTCCAGATTTACACAGGTCAGACTGATTTTATCTCCCACCAACAACTGTGTGTGTTTGACAGTTTATCTGACACCACCACCCACCAGCAGCTTGGAATGCTGTCAAAACAAACAGGGCAGTGTACAACAGGAGTTGTGCTGCCAGGATGGCAAGGAGGAAAATCTGCATTTGCTCATTATTCAGTCTCTCACTCAGAGCCCAAAGCCAAGGCGTAGGTAGCTCGAGGGGTGAGGCTGTCAGTCACACACTGTGGAGCTGGAGATGCCAACACAGAGGAAAACAAAAATGTCTTAATAATATATCATATGTTTTATTTCTATATAAAGGCTAATCATTGCTATTTTTACATCCCAGCTTTTCCTACAATTTCTGGCCCTTGGAATCCTCCATAAGTGCAGCAGAAAACAGTGCTGCTTCCTGCACATGGCTGGGAAATCTCAGCTTTGATTTTGTAGAACCACACAATCTCCTCTTTTCTAGATAAAAACAAACATCTTTCTCTGTGGAAACAAAAACTATCCATGTCAGTGAATTGCAGTCTTAAGTGGAAGATTCAATTATGACTGGTTTTCTCTTGTGTTTTATATTTGTAACACAATGTGCTGAAATTTCTTCCAAACCACATTTGCATACAAAATTTTTTGGACTTCTCTGCTCCAGGACATACTTCTCCATATCTGCTGCCTCTCTGGTTTGCATTATGTAGACAAACATTATTAATTCTCCATGCAATCTTCTGATAAACTTGGCTTCCACATGAGGTGAGGCTGGCACATGGATATATTCCCATGAAAAGAAGTTAACATATTTTGCTAACTTTTTTTTTCTTTTTTTCCAAATTTGGAACTATTTAAGCTTGAATTTTCAGGGTGTGTTTTTCAGGGTGTGGTTTTTTGTGATTCTTTTTTGCTGGAAAATCTTGGTCAAAACTGACTGTTTATTTCTAAGTGTCTAAGGAAAACATATTCTTTGATTTTGAAAAATAAGGCCTTTTTTTAATGCCTATTTTTTGGAAGTTGCAGCAGCAACTTGAAATATGGCAGGGAGATAACCTTGGAGTCAACATGGCACATTTTGTTGTCCATATGAAAATATGATCCAATAAGGTCAGGTAGGAAGCTTTGAGAAATTACAGGTCACAGAAGTCATCCTCAGATCTGACAAGCTGAATATCTGAGGTTTCTGTCAAAATTCTCTGAGCACTAAATGCTGTCCTGTTGTTAATGAGCAGCGCCTGAGGAGTGACTGAGCACCCAGGCCCTCCTCACAACATTTTGTGCCATCAGCTTGCTGGGTTTCAACAAACACACAATCAAGTAAAATCAATCATGTCAAAATCAATCCAGAACAGCACTCTTCAGTTCAGCAGAAAATCCTATAAATAGAAAATGGGAGCAATATTTGAGCCATATAAATAAAAACTCCCTGTGGGTATGGGGAAAGTCTTTAACTTCAGGCACCAGTTTATTTAATATGCTTGGGTATAAAATGCTGTAATCAATATTAACTGTATTACAGGGGACATTATCTATTAAGAGTGACACAAACATGTGCCTGAGGCTTTTACTGGCCACTATCCACATTTTTAACATGCAAGCCCAAGTGGAAAGAGGAATCTATCCCATTCTCTGCAGCTCCCTCTCTGCAGGGTGCAAAGGCACTTGCTGATGCAGCCTGGACACTTTGAGTGAGATTCCATGGGGTACAGCAGGAAAATCCCAGGGGTACAAGCCACCCAAGCAGAGATTTCTTCCAAATAGAAGAAATTCAGTTTTTCTCCCCAAATCACTCTTTGCAGAAGCTGCCTCCATCCCCAGCCTGCAGCTCCCTGCAGGCAGAGGGGATTCTGTGTCCCTGGAATGGCCACACTGTGGTGTGCATACAGAGGCCAGGAGCAGGGATGAGCAGAACATGTTCAGAAATTCACTGTTCAGAATTCACTCTCAGGACCATGCTTTGCTTTCAGGAATCCACAACTCCACAGCTGCCTGTCAGGGTTTGAGCTTCATTTCACAAATACTGGACAAACAATTTAAAAGCCACAGCATCACTGCTGGGAAGTTCACACCTAACAGAACCAGCATTTTGCTTATACCTCATACAAATTTCATGCATTTGTAGTAAAGAACTAGTTTATCCCAGAGTTTTCTACCCCTTCCTGCATGCACCAGGTAGTATTTAAAATACAACAGAAGGAGAGGAGACAGAAATCTCGCCAGATGAGTCAACTGCAAATTCAATTTCAGCAAGTCAACACTGGAATCAGATTGAAGGGAAATCCTGTCCATACTGGAGCATGATTTACTATGTATTTCACCAGAAGCAGAACTCTAGATGCAGATTACTTTTTCTTTATTTTGTTTTTAAGACCAGAAAGCAGCACGGTCTAACCTCTTGCAGAACTGAGGGGTAGGCATATTGGTGCAGGAATGGTAGTAACAGAGAAGCTGTGAGAAAAGCAAATCAGACCAGAGGCTGATCAGAGTTTAATCCCTCAGCTATGAAAGGCAGTGTACAGTAAAAAGGATTAATTATTAAATAAGGCATTTATTGTCTATTTCTCAATGGCTGTTTTCTTAAAATGATGCCTGTTCTAATTCCTAACAGGCAGACACCAATGTCTGTGCCACTGGCATGGGGTTTCCATTGGCATGAAAAATGTTCCTGTACCCCAGGAGTGCTGGGACATATTTATTTGCCTTCCTTATGCCACCGAGAATTTTTCAGGACTGTGAGCACCGTGAAATTTTCTGCTGGGCTCCATTTCAATCCCCACACCAGGCTTTGGTCCAAGGCACAGGTGTCACAAAGTAACTCAGTGTTTTTGTGAGTGAGGCAAGACACGACATAGAAATGCTGAAAGCATTTTCTGAAACACTGCAACAGGTTGGGGACCTGGAGGAACGAGGCACCCTGAAGGGAACAAGAGCTTGTCAGGGCTCTAAAAACCACATTAAGAGGATGTCACCATCAGCTGCACACAGAATGGGCGGTAATTCCCTAAGGACACTCTGTGCATTAGAGGAACCCTAAGGATAAAGACCAAATGTCTCATTCTAGCAGGAAAATTACCAGACATCTGGTAAAACTGAAAAGCAAGAAAATCTAGATCCACACTCTTCCTGTCTGTTTAGTGATGCTAGAGATTATTTGCTTATTTACATATTCACAAATAATTATTTAAACAGTTACTGTTATTTTAGTAGAGGAAATAACATAATTGCATAAACAATTTGCTACTTTATGCATGAATTCACTGCAGATTACACCAAAGGAAAGCCTCTGACTCCTTCTCAATACCAATAAAACCTAACTTTACCCACATCAATAATGGCTGTAATATCACTGAAGTCACACAGTCACAAAACTCACTTTTTCTGAATCGTTAATGAAGGAAGGACTGCCTGAAAACTGAGATCTGGCCAAAGCTGCCAATACAAAATTGACCTGAGAGACAACCTAAACACTAATTTTCTCCAACACAGCAACATTCTCATTGTAGGTAACATAAAAATAATTAATTAACGGGGTTTTTTTAAGCATAAGGATGATCATGCAGCTGCTGGTGTGAAAGTAGATCTGAAGAGTATTTTGGGAAGTGTTGCCTGGTGAAGTGCGAGGACTCCACGGCACTTGGGGAATCGGGCTGCCTCTAGAACAGCTCTTCTCACAGCAGCAGAACCTAATCCAGAGATACTCCCAGATGTTTATTCTGCAGCAGTTTCCCAAACAAAACATCTGCCACCGCTGCACAGGCAACCTGAATAAACCACGCCAAAACACCACCTTTGCCGGGATCAGTCCCAGCCTGGCGGCACCAGTCCCAGCCCGCATCCCCGTATCCCTGCCTGGTCCCCACCTGCGGGCACTGCCAAGCCACTTTTCCCCCAGCCTCCCTCCCGACCCGCACCAAGAGCGAACCAAGGCGAGGAGCAGCTCTCTGTGCGATCACGACACGGATCATTGTCCCAGTCCCTTCCCGAGCGCCCCTGAATCCCCCAGGTCCCGGCCCTGCGCTTCCATCGCCCCCGCGCACTGCCCGGCCCCGCTCCGGGGCCGCTCCCGGCGGGATGCCCGGGGCAGGCGGGCGGGGACCGCGCCGTTCCCCCCGACCCACCTGAGATACCAGCCCCGATCACGACCACGTCGTATCTCTGGGCCATGGCGCTGTCCCCACTGTCCCCGCTGTCCCCGCTGTGCCGGCTCCGTCCCAGCCCCGAGCTCCGGCAGCGCCGTCCCGCCCGCCCCGGCCCCGCCCACAGGCGTGGCCACACCGCCCTGCCACCAATGGGCGCGGTCCGGGGGAGGGGCATCACCTGGCCACGCCCCCCGCGGAGTTCGGTGTGCGGCCCGACGGGGCGGGGGATGCTCGGGAGCACCGGGAGCACCGGGGAAACCGAGAATATCTGGAACACCAGGGATACTGGGAACACCGGGAACACCGGGAATACCGGGGGCACCGGGGAAACCGGAGACACTGGGGACACCAGGAACACCGGGGACACTGAGGACACTGGGAATACCGGGGACACAGGGGACACAGGGAATACCGGGGACACCGGGGACCCTGGGGACACTGGAAATACCGAGAATACCGGGAATGCCGCATGCCGGGGCGAGCATCGTGCCGGCACCGTGCCGCACCACGCCAGGGAATAGAGGCAGGCAGGCGGCAGCGTGCCCGGTGCGGGATGCAGAGTGCCCGGTGCGGGATGAGGTGCAGGATGCTGAGTGCCAGGTGCGGGATGCAGAATCTCCCGGTGTGGGATTTAGGATGCCGCCTAAGAACCAGCCAGCGCTCCCTTAACCCCGCGCTAGTGACCCGCAGTGACTGCAGGGGAGGAGGAGATCCATGGAGCCAGAGGATATGGCAGCCTGCAAGCGTCTCCTCTTGGTAGAATTAAGTTATACTTGATCCATGAGCCAGGGAACAAGGGGTTAACCTTTCCACGGATGTATCTTCCCAAAGACAATGCCTGAAATAATAATTGGTTGTCAAAATTAGCTACTATTACTGCCCTGGAATGATGGTTGTGACATTCCTTGCCATGCGTTCTACAGCTCGTGCAGGTTTTATTGCCGAAGTGTAAATGTCATCTCTGTGGAGTGGAAAAAATAAAGAACCCTTCCAAATAAGCACAGGAGACCTATACAGTCCACACAATTATCAGAAATCCTAACACTGTTTCATGTTAAATATTGGTGTAAGTTCTGAGAGTTGCCCAGTTCTGCAATTCCAAGCCTGGGTATGACCAGTGAATGCAATAATACTGTAATACTTTTTGGCTGGTGTTCTTTGAAATGAGTCAGTTTTCTCTTCTATTGGGAAAATACAGGACTTTTGGATTTTGTTAGATGTCCAAATGAGTGAGATGTAGACCTGTTGGTGTGAACCAGAGGAATGCTACAAAGATGTTTGGAGCACCTCTTCTATGAAGAACATCTGAAGGAGCTGTGATGGTTCAGGCTGGACAAGACAAGCCTCTGGAGAGACCTTATTGAGGGCTTTCAGTTATTAAAAGGGGACTCTGAGAAAGATGAGGACAGACTTTATAGCAGAGCCTGTTATGATAGGACATGGAATAACAGGCTTAGACTAAAAGAGAGGTGATTTAGGTTTGCTATAAGGAAGAATTTTTTTACAGTGTGGATGGTGAAACACTGTAAGAGGTTGCTCAGAGATGTAATGGATGACACATCCCTGGGAACACCCAAGGTCAGGTTGCTCCCAGCAACATGATCCAGTTGAAAATGTCCCTGCTCCGTGCAGGGTGAGTGGACTGGCAGAGCTTTAAAGGACCCTTCCAACCCAAACCACTCTGTGGTTCTGTAACAGCAGTGACTGAATGCAGAAACATCAATAAATCACTAAGCAACGGCGCAGGAGACAGAATAATGGATCTTCCTCACCAATAAGAACAGGTATTTACAAAGTGTAAGTGCAGAGCTCAGTAAGTGTGTTGCAATATCTGCAGACACTGTAGCAAGGCAGAACAGCAGATCCCTGCTGCTCTGGGAGATCATCTGCTGACACAGAGCTCATTATCACTGTGATTGCTGCTGCTCCATGCCAGGGCAAAGGGAGCACAGCAGGAAGGGACCCAGGCTGTGAGAGTGGAATGGATTCTGAAGGAGAAAACCTAATGTACCAACACCCGCTTTGTGCTCAACAGAGAAAAAAAGCCTCTGTTTCTTGAGGGAGATAAGGACACCCACTCCCACAGCTCTGCTGGCTTCCGTGGGCAGGTCACAGGGAATCTGACAAATAAACAGCTTCACTCAGGGGCACCTCCCTCATAATTCAGGAACCAAGTTTGGAGGAAAGCAACAGAAACATCCTTTGTGATAACAGCAGGAAACTTGTGTGCATCTAGATAACTTGCTGAGAGATAAACTTGCCAACAAATCTCCAGTGCTAAAAGGAGCCGTAAGAGTCTTGATAAAGGGCAGTGGAGACTGAATGGTTCTACCCAGACCAGCTCTAATGATGAGAGATAATATCCAAGTGTGAATTATACAAATTGTTGGCTCAACCTCTGCAGTAAAGAGTGAAAAAATTCCTGAGGGGTTACCAAGGGTTACCTCAGGATCTGACATATTCCAGAGGCAGCAATGCCTGTCAGAGCCATGTGACTGCTTAGTCCTTGGCATCAATAAGAGCACTCAGAATAATTCTCTCTCAGCTCAGACCTGCAGGCATCTAGGATTTGGAAAAAAAATAAACCCTGAAGCCTTGCTTGAGAACAACAGGATAAACCCAATAGACTTGCTGAAAAAGCAAGAAGTAGGGAAGGAAGAAGGTGATGTGTCATATTGAGAGTGATCTGCTCTTCTAAATGCAATGACCATGTTTTTAAAAACAGATTTGAAATGTGTCAGAAATTCACAGAAAATAAAGAGATGCCAAACCTTACACTAAAGGAAATTCCAAACAGATAAAATTTTATTTGGAAATAAATCAGCTGTCACTCAGAATGGAGAGTTGATTAAGAAGGAAATGCTCACCAATGGGCCTTCTTTGTTATGCAGTATAAAAAACAAGGGAACAGCACTGAAGAATGAATATAGGAAGCTTCTGTTGCTGAAACCATTTCCTAGCAATCTCTTTAGTTGATTTATGTCTGCCTCAGTGATTGATCTGCAACAATAATTTGCTGAGCCTGCAGAATGTGCATGATCATAAATGTGAAGGTGTAAAAAGTCTCAGACTTAGAATTTCAAATTTGCCAGGAAAAAAACACTGAAAGCTGCTGAGAAATACAGTGGAATATCAAGAACAAAGCTTTCACTTGAGATCATATCTGTGTCAGCAATGACAAAAATTGTTGGGTAGCCCCAAGAATGGGCAAAAATGGATCAATTTATTGATCAAAGAACATGAAGAAAAGTATCCATAAGTAAGTGGTATTTCCAAGTCCTTTATTGTACTACCACTGTTTTGATTTCAGTTTTTCCAACTGCTGAAGTGAGGAAGTCAAACTTCTCACATCATACCATCAAGTTACTTTGTATCTGCTCAATACTGCAAATGATGAGCAAAATCAGTCATAATTGTTGTGAAAAACACACATATTTTGCATTCCTTCCTGATTTCAATGTTACTTATTTTGCCAATGCATCCAAAAATTAGAAGACAAACATAGGGAAAATCTCTAACATTAAAATTAATTGTTTTTGCAAAAATAAAGTATATTATCTGTAATTATATATTGTAAATATACAATTGTATATTGTAAATGTCTGTAAATGTATATTGTACAGGATTTTAGTTATTTACTTGTTTTATGAGTGTATTTTGAAAGGTAAATAGAACCTAAATGCTGTAAGTGAAGAATGCATTATCCCTGGAAGACTGATTGCCATTACCAAGGTCATAATTACCACCACTTAACCACCTCTAAAGTAATGTAATTCTTGTATATTAATGATACCAATAGAGCTCCTCTAAAGTACCCTAGAACCTGTCATCTTCAGTGTTACTGTCAGCTGAAATTTTTGCCATTAACTCATCATCTGTGTTGATTAGCACTCTACTCTGCACGCACAAAGATGAGCATTCCAGGGAGCACCAGAGCCTTTTGCAAAGCCTACATCACAGAAATTTGCATTTGCACACATTTTAATTCTGGTAATTATAGGGTTAGCAGTGTGGGTTGCATCAAGTTGAAATGTGAAAAAAAATGTGAAAAACAAACTTTCCCAGAAATCAGACAAAGTAGTTCTTTTGGCAGCCCTTTTGTGGGGCAACAGGGCAAGTGGTGTGGAGCAACATCAGAACTCAGCTGTAGGTGACACTGTATTTTCTAATAACAGTTTTCTATTTTGGAACAGTATCTTAGGCTATCTTAAGTTAATTTAGGATCAACAGGTAATTTATATGGCTAATGATGCTTACAGATGCTGGTTTTCTTCCCCTTCCCCTTCTCCTCTCCCTGCCCAAGGGCTTTAACAGTAACAGAGATCATAAAATACCATGCAGCACATGGCATTTGGACAAATGCTGCACACCATAAGTAGGGGGAAAAAAAGGTCCATAAAATGTTCCAGGCTTTCAGAGTATTTTCCTCTGAAACAAACTCCAAACAAACAGCAGCATTTCATTGTCTCCAAGGGTTTTGTGAGAGAGGAAGGAGGGAAAATGTGTATTCACTAAGAGCAAGGAAGGGGTAGCAAGGAAGCCAATCTGCCCAAAGCAGATCCAGGGCTTGTGTAGTTTGAATGCAGTGAAGGATGGAAAAACCATGAGCTCTGTGAGTTTCAGGGTCTGGCCACCCTCAGAGTGAATCCTTTTTTCTTTTATTGAGCTGCCATTGCTTTTGGGTCCAGGCTGTTCTTGCTGCCCCTGTTCCATCACAGGCTGCTTGGGGCACTTTTGTGTTTTGGAACTTCTCTTGTTGGAGGCATTTCAAGAAGCATTAAAACCATGGCACTGCCCAGTAGGTCTTGAAAGCAAAACATCATGATACCATGTCCTCAGTGAGTCCCTAAGGGAATATTCCTACAGTCCCTTCACCTCTCTCTCTTCCCCTAAATACAGAGTTATCTAGACCCACTGGAATGGTCCCAGCTGGGGATTCACAGATTGTTCAACATGTTGGCAAAAATTGGTTAGAATCAAAATGGTAAACTGTGGGTGGCATTATTGAATATTAATCTTTGTTTTTATAGACTAGGATGTATAATCTTAGTTTTTCAAGATCATTTTCTTCCTTAGATGTGTATTCAAAACCATCTGAAAACCATCACCAGTCTGATGTTGCAGAACAGTCTTCACTGGTGTGAAAAATTGGTTTGTACACAAAGATGGCAGTGGCATATTTATTCATCAGTGTTCATTTTCACTGGCATGTTTTCAACAGTGCTAGTGATCTCATGATTCCTGACCAGCTCTTTTTCAGACACTGTGCTGAATTCTAATCGATGAATAAGCACCTTGAAACAAATTATCATTAGTCATGGCTATTAGCATTTGGTTAGTTCATTTTGCCTTACAATCACAACCAGGAATCTTCTGATACATAAACACGGACAACAAAAATTCACTGTCCACCCTCTCCTTGACCTGTGTTTCCCTCTGGCTCATTTACAGAGCATCCCACAAACCTCCTGGTGCAGTGCCTGTCCTGAGTGCAAGACAGTGGGACATGGAAGGGCATGAGGGGAGTGGGATGCTCTGAGTCAGCCCCAGCAGTGGCAGAGCTCCTGCTCTTCAGCACCTGATTGATGCAGGACCGCCTTATCCCTTCTCCATCCCCAAAGCTCTCAGCTCTGGATGTAGAAGGGATCATTATGTGAAATGTGAGGCCCTGGGAACTTTAATTTGGGATATAAATGTTGAAAAGCGGGTGCCAAGACAGATCCAAGCTCTTCTTGGTGGTGCCAAGGACAGGAGGCAATGAAGAAAATGAAAGAAGTTTCACCTGGACAATGAGGAAGAATTTCTGTCCTGTGCAGTGACCAAGCACTGGAACTGATTGTTCCAACTGAAGGGTTGGAGTCTCCTTCACTGGGGATATTCCAGAACCATCTGGACACAGTCCTGTGCCATGTGCTGTGGGATGACCCTGCCTGAGCAGGGGGCTGGACCAGGTGATCCATTGTGGTCCCTTCCAGCCTGACCCATCCTGTGATTCTGTGCTGGAGAAAACAGGCAGCTGCATGTCAGAAGTTTTCTTAAAGCCATGAAGAAAAGGTCAACTGCTATGACTTCAGTGCCCTTAGGTAAATAAACTAGAATATGTCTAAAACATTAATTCAAATTTCAAAGTGCTTCTCTACACCTGGGAACAGAAAAAAACAAAACACAAGCTTGAGACTTGCTCCCTCTAGAGCAATGCCCTCCACTACAGGCAGTGAAACTTTCTGTTCCCCCAGAGAAACCTGTTATGTACTCACTGCGCGAAGTTTTGCTACCTCAGGATGCCAAAAGATATTTTGGCTCTACAGAAATGAGGAAAAATTTTTTTTTTTTGGTGGCTACTTCTTAGCCACCAAAGAATTAGGTACATGTTTTCTTTCTTTGGTAAGATAACATCAATAATTCAATTTTGCAAAATATTTCCAACTCTTTATTCAATTGTGTAATACCACAGAATTAGGCATGTGGGGTACAAAAATTCAGAAAGTTTGAGAAGGAGACAGAACTACCTCACTCAAATTTTTAAAGTAACTTTTCTGCATGGTTGTGCAGTCTGACTAAAACAATTATTGATCTTTTAACAGCATCAGACACTCCTGTTTGTATGTCTCAGAATTGTCAAGTACTTTTAAATGAATAAAATGTTTCAATTTTCTTCAATATTTGAGCACACTTGTGTGTCTCAGAATTGTCAAATTCTTTTAAATGAAAAAAAGTCTCAATTTTCTTCAGAATTTGAGCCTCCTACTGATGAGCATTAGGCAGGTTTCATCAATAGGTGAAATACAGCACAAGTTTTTAGGTACCAGAAGCCAGGTGTGCCCAGGCAGGTCTCACACAGAGAAGCTGTTTGGTTCAGAGTGAGGAGAGCTTTGTTCCTGGTATTAGAAGACAAAAACACAATGCTCCAGGAAGTAGCAAGTGAAGTGCAGCAAGTTCATTTTCTCTCCAGACTCAGCCTTCCCCCACACTCAGTCTCTCTGAAATAAAACAATGATTTTTAGATGTCTGTACAATTTCATAGTTCCATTGCAGTGGCAGCAATATATTTCAGACCACCTCTTGACAAACATCTTCTGAAGGCAAAATGATCACAAAATACAATTGTTGCCTTTGAAAATGTACAATCCCTCTGTGTGGGAGTGGGTGTTTTTTTCAGAAGATGTGAAAGAAACATAGATGCAGATACATCTCCTGCTAACAAAATAAATAGAGGTAAAGACGTTGCTGGTAACTCATTTTTAATCTCTTTAGCTCCCTACTTTTTTGTGTTTAATTATGTGCATTTGTTCAAACGCCAGTGTCAATACAGATGAAGTCTTTCCCATTCTCTCTAATTTATCTTCATGACTCATTTGCCTTCAAAAGGAGTTTATTGTAATAACTATGGGATAAAATATAGTCAATGACTGCTGTAATAAGGATTCAAAAAATATATATATGTCTGTATTTTTTTTTTCAAGTTAGAGAAGCTTTTCAAGTTAAAGATGTTTTCAACAAGGTTAAATTAAATAAATCTTCCAGGAACTTTTGTTTGACTGACACTTTCAGCTCCAATATGAAGTAAGTAGGGGAGACCCTGCAAAGGAGATCCAGAAGAAGGGCTCCAGGCACTCCTCAAACCTCTGGAACTCCTTCATCCCATCTTGATGGGGGAGGAAGACCTTGCTGGGCAGGACATGTGGAGCTTTCAATGCTGCCCAGATAGCTGCCAGCAGAGGTCTGCAAGATTTTTGTCCAAACGTCACATAAAAAGCCCAGAAAGGGGAAGAAGTGACAGCAGAGAGCAGCCACTCAGCAGAGGCAGAGGCAGAGCTGTCTGAGCTCTGGGAATTGGGAGAAATTTCTGTGTCACCTCTGCTGGACCCAGCCCCTCACCAGGGCAGGGGTTTAACACTGCCTGCACATTTCAGGTCTCTGGCTGTCCCTGTGTACCAGAATTACTTCTGCTCTTTCTGAGGGCATGTTAAATTATCTTAGTTCCATTCTTAGTTTAGCAGCTCCTGTTGATTTCCCCAGACTCCTTTCTCAGGTTTTGGATCCCTGTGTCCTCTGGGGGGAAGGGTTGGTGTTGCACAATGTGTGACCCAGCCTGTGAATGGGACTTTGTGTGAAGGCCTGGACTTTGCTCATGTTGCTTAAAGCACTTGAAGCAGATTTCTACTCTGCAGTGTCATTGCTGCTATCAAGTTTTCTCTGTGCCCTTCACCACCACTATAAAAGAATTTTATGCATCAGGTTTTAAAATGAACTTTCAGTTGTATTAACTAAATGTCCCCTTAATTGCCAGCTCCATAAAAGAGTGGCTTGGATATAGCTCATGGATTGCTGGTATCATTTGGGGTTAGATCAAAGCTTGTGTAAGAGATAACAACAATCTGAACATAATACTACCTTTGGAGAACAAGAATTTGTTATAGATCACAAAGCCTGGCTGAAGCTTGGACAGGATTTTAGAAGCAGAAACATTATAGGCATATGGGGAGATGAGTGGAGATCATTAGTGTAGACATCAAAATAGCAAAGAAGATTTGGTCTGGGAGAGCAAAAAGCATGGTAGAAACACCAGCAGGAATAAATAATCCACTTACAGACATCAAACTCCACCAATAACAAAAAAAACCCCAAAACAAAACAAAACATCAAAAAGCTTTGCTATAACTAGATCAGAGAAATTTGTCATGCCCTCTCACTGTCTGTCAGGTAAAATAGCACTGGGAATCTACAGAAGCATCCAAAATGAAATAAAAGTTCTTCTCCACTGCAAATCCTGTATAGGACACAGTGGACTGAAGCCATGAGCACAATTTCATCTCTCTTCTGGATAGTTGGTTGCTTCACTGAACACCTAAAACTCTCGTCACTCCTCCTGGGAAGCAAAGTTAGTGCAGGGTTTGGGAGCTGAACAACCCCTTGTGCCAGCCCTCCTCTCGCTGCAGCAATCCCAGCCCTGAGTTCCACCAGGTAGAAATCAGTCACACAGACACAATTCCTACCTCTGCCAGGTGGATGAGCTGAGAAGAACAGAAAAGTAATTTCTAAAGTGCCATTCCTTGTTTTCTTTAAAGGCCTTCACTGGATGTTACCCTGTAGGCGCAGGACATTTTGTAGTGTGACCCAAGGAATCACATTCTTGTAATAAGTAAATAATGGTAATGACCTATTTTTCTTTTTGCAAACCCAAACAGAGGACCTCAGATCCCAACATTGTGCTCATTCCTAAACTGACTTAGAGGGATGTGCATCCTTTTTCCTCACACAATAATTCAAATTTGGATAATCAATTATTAGAAATTAGCCAGAGCAATGAATTAGCAGATTTTGTAATTAGGAACTGTAAATAAATTGCTTACAGTTAAATTAATGAGAATTGTTAGTAAGTTTATTGAGCTCTGGTGTAACTATACTGTCTCAGCAGTATTTATGATAGTGACTATTGTTATCTGGCGATATCAAACATTCTCTAAAATAATATTGATTATTTCTGCTTCATGCAACTTAGTACCACACTAAACTTTTTGACTGCTTCAGAGAAAAAAAGTCTTAATCTGCATCACCATTTAAAAACTCCCTGAAACAAAAAATAATCTCTGATCAAGTCTGTCAGTGTGCTTGCTGCAAAAGAAAAACAACTGAGTGCATCAGCACTACCTCATGCAGTTTCTCAGAGCTCTGTGTAGCAGTAATCACCACCAGCTTCCACCAAAAAAAAAAATTAAAAAATCATATAGACCCAGAAGGGAAATGGAAATCCCTGTGTGAAAAATGTGTATTTTATGATTGGCTTTTCGCAAATATTCAAATAAATATTATATGTGTTATGTTAGAAAGTTATGCTGTATTAATTCTCTTAAGTAGTGTGTTAAATATAGTTTTAGGTTATAACATAATGTAAAAATAGAAACTATGCTATGTAATACAGATTTTTTAAAGAAAGGACTTGCAGCGAGATAGCAGCCACAGGACACCGAAGTCTTTCAGAGAAAAAGGATTTATTGCCCCTCTTATAAGAAGAAACGAACTTCTTCCTGTTTCACTCAGCCATGAAGACACCGTCAGGATTCAGAAGAAGAAGCTGACACTGACCAGACAGAATCCTGTGTTTGAATGGAATTTATGCATCATGTATGAGGTGTATGAATATGCAACAGGTCATTGTTTTTAAGGGTTAATCCTCTGTTAACATGTGTCCTTTTTCAGGCTTATTTTGCCCAGAAAGATGTACCCTGACGTCCATAACTCTTTGTTTCTGTTGTCTCATATTGTCCTAATCCAAATTGTCCAAATTATTATTACTTTAATTATATTACTATTTTTATAACCATTTTATTACTATTAAACTTTTAAAATTTTAAAAACAAGCGATTGGCATTTGTCACACCTGCCTACACATAATTTCTTGATTAATAAAAGTGGATGCAGCATTCACCTGCAAAGAGCAGGCAGGGTGAGTCTGCAGGGCCCCAAAAGGTTATCCCCAATAGGAGCAGAGCAAAGCAAAAAAAAGTTGAATTTGTAGTGCCAGGGCAGCATGAGGGAGGGCAGAAGAGCTGCTCCCAGCCTGAGCTGCTGCTCCTTGCCTTGGTGATTCATCTGCAGCCAAAACTCCCAGCACACATGGAAGGGAGATTTGCAGCAGAGGGAGGCAGCTGTGTTTGGGCTCTGCCTTTGGCACACACTCCAGGACAGGGCTGCACTTGTGCTGCCAGCACAGATGTCCAAACAGGGTGTTAAAGTCCTTGCTGTCACCACTTCATGAGGCTGCTTGTTCCTGCACAGAGCTGGGAGCGTGGGAAGCAGCAGCAGGCAGGTTTGCAGGTTCCTTGTGCTTCTGAATCATTAGAAAAATACATTCCCTGTTTCTCTCCTCCTAATGAGTCATTTAAGAGACAGGGTGATCAGTGCAATTTTCCCAATATTTTTGTGGTATTTCTGAAGGAACTGTAAAGGTGGTGCTCAATCTTGTGAGCAGTGTTAAGAGCCACTGGTGTCATTATGAATTAATGTGACAGTGTTCACAGGGGTCTTAGGATGAGGGAAGAGATGAGGATCTCACTCCATGTTTCAGAAGGCTTGATTTATTATTTATGATTTATATTATATTAAAACTAAACTAAAAGAATGGAAGAAAAGATTTCATCAGAAGGCTGGCTAAGAATAGAATAGGAAAAAAATGAATAACAAAGGCTTGTGTCTCGGACTCTCTGTCTGAGCCAGCTGACTGTGATTGGCCATTAATTAGAAACAACCAACATGAGACCAATCACAGATGCACCTGTTGCATTCCACAGCAGCAGAAAATCAATGTTTACATTTTGTTCCTGAGGCTTCTCAGCTTCTCAGGAGGAAAAATCCAAAGGAAAGGATTTTTCATAAAAGATATCTGTGACAAGTTCAAACCTCACCCTTCACCTGTGAGGACTGAGGGAGAAAACACTCATGAGAGTATACATTTACTTTGTGTTGACAGGACTGAAGCCACCTGATGCCAGTCTGGACAGGCATGGCTCCATCAGCAGTGTCCACCAGGGCTGCTCTCCCCCTGCCCACCAGTCTGGGCACCCAGTGCCACGGGGGCAGCAGGGACAGGGGACAGCAGCCAGCCCAGGTGACACGATTTCTACTCCAGGGTTTGGGAGTGGAGGCATCTGGTTGAGAGAGGGATTCACAGCACCTTTTCCTGTGTGTCTGCCATGCACTCAACAGGGGCTGGAGGAAAACAGTGTTCCCAAGAGCTGCTTTCTGCCCCTCCTGAGCAAGCTTGGGACTCCTCCACCTGCTGCAGAGTCTGGGGGATGCAGCACAGGCTGAACTGCTCAGCCAAGACATGAGGTGAAAGCAACATCAGCAAGAACTCTGACTGTGAATCTCACTTCATATTTTTCTGGTCTCTGATTTCCCTTTCTGGACTTTTCTACATGACAGAGCCACCTGAGACAAGTTCCTGGAGCCTCCAACAGCTGGGAGTGCTTGCCTTGCCTGATGCAATGCCTCAGTGTAAAGATTATTGTACAGTGCTTAAGTAATCAAATGTCTTATTTGGTGCTCTTTGGATTTTGACTTCTGGCAGGTTTGAATCTTACTATCTTGAACATCATAGAGCTATCAGAAGGAACCTACAGCAATAAACAATTCACTGTGACTGCTCTCCAGTGTGAAAGTACACTTTCTGAACTGTGGGAACCTCCTTCGTGTGAGATTTCATATCTGCCTGAACCTTTTACCTGCAGGAGGTTTTGTGTTTGCAGGTGTTGGAGTTTACACAGTGATGAATCATGGAGCTCTTTGAAAGGAGAATTTTACCTCTTCTGCATTTTGAGTGGCTTTCAAATACATTTTTAAAGAAACAATACCTAGATAACATTTTTTTTCCTAAGAAAATATTTATGTGGTGACTACCAACAGATTTCTGAAAAGAGAATGAATAAGCAAAGGTACAATAAAGTATTAGGTATACAATTCCTGTGTATTTGTGGACTAGGGCACGGGTATTAGTGTGAACCACTCCCAGAACACTTTGTTGTAGGTTTTTTGTGTTTTTTGTATGCTTATTTAAACCACCAGCTTGTGACACATGCTTGTAATTTTAATAGCTCCTCTTTCCTAGTGTATGCTTGCCATTCCCTCAAAGTCCTTGTATGTCTGAGGTGTGCTGATCACATTCAGATCTCTTAGTGCCAAATCCGATGGGAAATAATCCCATTTATGAAATATTCTTCTATCAAGACTCTACTAGATCTTTTTATTTTATTTTCCACAGAAGAAAAATATCTGTTCATGTGTTACACCACATAATTTAGATACTTGTGGAGTAAAACATATTGATTATCTGTTTGTTTGTTTGTTTGTGTGTTTTCATGGAGTTTTCTTTCTGCTGGGGGAAAAAAAAAGCCATAATGTAGTAGCCAAGGGCAAGCAAAGCAGGTTGCAGGCAAATGTGGCAGGCTTGATCCTTTCTAACAGAGCAGGTGCTGACCCATGGGATGTTCTGGCTTCCAGGGCCTTGCTCTCCAAGCCTGGAGAAAAAGCTGGATCTCCTTCTTGCATGGCTTTAGCCTCCTGTACATGAAAATACATGACTAATTTATTTCTAGGACGTCCATAACTAAATGCATCCCTTATTGTCAGCCCAAGTAAGCAGGGAGAGGCTCTGAGTACAATGCAGCCCTCCTGATTCATCTAATGAGAAGACATTTAAGTTATTACAGTTCAGGGGGTGGGGTGCATTTCACAGGCAGAATTCATTCTGCTTAAATTGCATTTCAAGGTAAATGTATGCCAGTGATAGGCAATATAAACACACAAAAAATATAGAAAAATTAAAACTTTGTTCTGGAGAAAACTATAACTGGGAAGGAAATGACATGGACCAGATGAGTTGCTGCACAGCACACAGGGCTGCTGTCCCCAGGTTCACTGCAAAATGTAGAGTGATGAGATGCATGAGCACAAGAGACAGGACTACTTATGTTTTTATGCACTTCAGTGCTTCTTTGGCATAGCTGAGTCTTGCAAAGGGAATTGTTGAGATCCCAAGAGAAAAATTTCCCATTTTATCACCCCCAAGACAGATGTGCTGACTGTATTTGTTCCCTCTGGGGAATTTCCTCCTGAGCCCATCACTAAGTTTGTCTAAATGAAAAAAGATCATCTGGTTTTCAGTTTGAGACATGTGGACAGCTCAGGTGATGATCCAGCTCTCATGCTCCTGTTCTGATCTGCATTTTGATTGTTGCCATCAGCTTGCTAAAATTGCAGCATAAAATCTTTCAGACAGGAGTGAGTGCAGTGAGCTCTTGGCAGTGATGACTACAGCCAAAATTTCCCTCTCATCCACAGATCCTTTAACAAAGGAATTCTGTGCATGTAATCTACTTTTTTAATTCATACGCATGTGTACACACATGAGCACACAGAATCCTTAAGGCTCAAGCACACCTCAGCCTCTGCTCATCAGGAATTTAGAATAAACACAGTTCAGGTGCTAAGACTACTTCCACAATCCTTTACACCAGAAGCTGGCAAAGCCTCTAAAATGAAAATGCTAATTCAAAAAAGAAAAAATCTATTAAAAATAAACTAATGCATTAAAAAATATAATATTTAGGTAGTTAATAAATGTGTTTTCTTACTATCTAGCAGCAATTCATTCCAGAAGGCAGCAGGTATCTTTAAGCACCTGTGAAAGAGATAGGAAAAAAAGGATGTTTTCAGTTGAATAGGATTGTAGCTATGGTGACATAAAAAAATATAGAAAACCTCAAAATCCTGGAATACCTGTTAATCATTACTGATAACTTAATTTTCCTAAAGTAATTTCTGAGTTTCATGAATTTTTAGCAGCTGATGTGCTTTTTTTAGTACAGTTAATGTAGCAGTTAGCTGAACCTTTTTTTTCTTTCCTTCCATGAGTAGCAGGTAGATGCCTGCAACACCTACTTCAAAAGTAGGCTAGCAAAATAAAAAAAAATCTTATCAAAGACTTTGTGGTTTCTGAAGATTGCATAGGATGGACAGGGCTAAAATCTAGTTATGGAGTTGGTTATTCAAAACTGCAATCCAAATGATGCAGCGCCATAGGCCAGCATGGTTTCCTGTGCAGTTTGACAAATGCAGTTAATGGCACAGTGTCTTGGTTTAAAAAGACACTGTGTTTGCTAAGGAAGACAGGAGCCTCCCTTGAAATGGAAAATGTAAACTCCCACCCTACAAATTATTATAATTTTGAAATTAAAAGGCTCTCAGGCAAAGATATGGGAATAGGAATAATAGTTCTTCAATAGGAAAATTAAAAATACAAATGTAACAATACAAAATAAAAAACGGAGTCAGAACATGCCCTGGCCCCTGTGTGTCAGGGCAGTGTCCCAGCCTCATCCCATGAGGGCTCAGCCCTCCTGCAGTGCCAGCTGTGGCTCTGCTGCAGCAGGGATCCTGCACAATGGGGGAGTTTTCCTCTGCAGCTCCAGGGCTGCTGCAGATGGGCCTGGG
Source organism: Zonotrichia leucophrys gambelii (assembly GCF_028769735.1). Lineage (NCBI taxonomy): Eukaryota > Metazoa > Chordata > Aves > Passeriformes > Passerellidae > Zonotrichia > Zonotrichia leucophrys. The sequence continues at coordinate 7,555,214 of NC_088169.1, forward strand.
CTCCCTCTGGCCATGCAGGGCAGCAGAAAGCTGCTCCTCTGGGCATGCAGTGGGCAAAGGCTGCTGTGCTGTGCCAGGCTCAGATTGGATCCAGGTAGGAATGCTTGGCTCCTCCCCTGGGCAGAGCATCTCCCCATGGGCTGATGGAATTTGATCAGCTGTGCAGGGACACTCACTGGCCATGGACAGAAGATATTTCCTTCTTTCAAAGTTCTTTCAAAGAGCTCCACGATTCATCATTGTGTAAACTTCCACACCTGCAAACACAAAACCTCCAGCCAGTAAAAGGAGGGAGGGTGGGTGGTGGAAGAGATAAAGAAAACTGCTCAATTAACAGGAGATAACTGCCACACCTCTGACAGATGGCAGTAGAATACACACCCCCATTTCCAACCTAAAACACATGGGTTTGATCCTGAAGGAAGGACAGGAATGATTTGGGAACAGCCCATGGCCAGTGTTGTGCCCTGGCAGCAGCTGCTGCAGAAACAGCTTTGGTGTGAGTGAAACTGCTCTGATGTGCAGCTCTGATGGGAGTGAAATGCTGCTGGTGAATCCATCAAACTGACACAAAGGCAGGCTTTATTACAGTTTCAACCTTTGACATCAATAAAGGCCATAATTATCCCTCATTACTATGCATTTTCATGCATCTCTGGCCACAGTCCATCAGATTAGGATGGGATATAAAGCTGAGATACTGCAAGGATGGCTCCTCTCACTAGAACCAGCATCAATTTTTTGCCACGAGAAGTGTGCTAGTTCCAAGCACTGGGTTTGGTGAGAAGGAGGATGATGGGGGTGATCATCAGAGACACCTGATGCCTCAGAGGGACTCAATCCTCTTATCTCCTTCTCATCATGCTCTGGGAGTGATGTCAGGAGCATTTTTGAAGCCCAGCTGACTGTGTGTGTGACATTCTCCTTGCCCAAACACTCCAGTCCATCTGACATTTTGAAATCCCTGGGAAGTGACCTCTCCATGGCTGAGCAGCCCCTCTCCAGCTGCCCAGGAGGGCAAGGCTGAAGCCATCTGCTGATGTTTATGCCTGGTGACCAGAGGTGCAGGCAGGTGACAGAAGGGAACAATGTGGGCAGTGTTACCCCCAAATCATGGGGTACACATGGTCTTGTTCTCACAGCTTCCAGGATTGGGGGTGGCAGATAGCCAAGCACCATCCAACAGGCCCTGTTAAAAAGAAAAATTGGCTTAAAACTGTTAGGAACAAAGGAGAACCATAGAAAGAAAAGAGGTATTTGTGCTATTTATTTTGCTGTGCTAGAGAAGTTACAGGTGCAGTTTCCTCTCTGCAGCTCTGGACAGCAGAAGATTTAAAGCCAGCACAATTCAAGATTTCCATAAATCTTAAGGACCTGCAATCCAAAGTTTTACAGACAAACTGTCATAGCTGTGGGATTTTTGGTGGAGACAGAAGAATTGGCAGTTTTGCATCTCAATAGTATGGAAAATCCAACAGTTGTGGTAACTTTGAGAAAAGCACAGAAATTTTGGGCATCACTCTAGGAAAAGAAATCCTGGTCTTTCAGCGGTTGTTTTCTTTACTCTTGTTTCTCTACAGTCAGGCCTGAGACAGCTGGCACAAAACTACAGCATTTCCAGTAGTGTATTGATGATTTCTGTCCAAGCATAATGATTTATGTAAAAATGTATGGCACCCTCAGAACCAAGCTTCTGCAGACAAAATGTTTTATAACAATTAGGAATACAGATCTCCTTCCACACCTACATACTGCTGGTACCAATACTCTCCTGTAATAATTGCTTTCCCTTTCCACACCAAAACACAGGGTGGGTGACATATTAAGTATTTGTACAATGTTTGCAAATAAGTTATGCAAAATCCAGTTAATGCACAGTATTGGCAGTGTAAAATGTGGTGTAAATCAGGTGCTGCTTTTCTGACAGACAGCAGGTTGTGTCCCAGCAAGATGAGGCTGCCAGGCCCCCTGGATGCTGAATTTGTCACTGTGCTCATTTATCTCCTTATCTCTTACCTGCTCCTCACTCAGTGCTGGGGGACAGAAGCCTGCAGTGTCACCCTGTTGGAACCCAGGACATTGCTCTGAACGCCCTGGATGCCTTGAGACCCTGGCAGGGGGCTCAGAGACCTTGGCATGGAGTCAAAGACTCCTGTGCCTTTGATTTTAACCCATGGGAAAAGTTACCAGCTTTTTGTGAGGATTTACAAGCCACAAGAGTTTGAGTAGAATGATAGTTAATTTGTCACAGGGTGAAAAAGTAAAATTTTGGGGTTTTAGAATGAGGGTTCAAGAGGCAAGATGGAGGAATCTGGGTGTGTCCTGTCCTTCTCCTTCTTCTTGTCCTTCATCTTCTGCTGTGATGGCGACACTTCTGTACTAGTTTAGAGTAGAGACAGACTGTCTAACACAGATGATAGGTATTGGAAAATTATTGTAAATAAAGTACATGTAGTTTCTAGTATAAAAAGACAACATCACCCCAACGGCAGTCAGTGTGCCATGAATCAACCTGCTGGACAGATCTCAACAGGTCAGAGAAAGAATATATTAGATGAGAAAAAATAAACAACCTTGAGAACCAGAGCCAAGGAATCTTGACTTCTTCAGTCATGGGGCTGCAAAAAAAGATTCTTTAATACCTCAGAAGCCATTCAGCAACACAAAACCCGAGACCACCCTGCCACTCCTCTGCCCAGGCACCATGATGGAGACAAGGACAGGACACAAATGGGACTGGCATGGAGGACGGGTCCACCTACCCTGAAATTACCACATGAAGTGCTACTGCCATGAGTTTGGCCCCACTCTGATGTAGGATTCCTTTTCCCAAACCTCCTGAGCTCTTCACAGACCAGAGCAGGAAAGTCCCACAGACCCCAGCACCTTCTCTGGGTGCTCCAGCATCCAGGACAGAAGTGGTGGCCCAGGCACAGGAGAAGAGATGCTGGGGAAAGTGATCTAGAGGTGGAGTTCCACATCTGTTTCTGTTTCAATTCATTGAACTCTGTGAGCACAGAGGTGGAATTTCTGAGCTCACTGGCAGCTCAGCATTGCTGGTCCTTTGCATGAGTTTTTAATTAAAATAATGATGTTCAGCTCCTTTGCTTCTGTGACATTTAACAGAGACATGCTGAAAACATGGCAATGAGCAGGAATGTGACAGATTTAATATTCTTAACCATGAGAAAGGGCTGTACCTGCAAAGATTTAGCCCAGATCATGATGTTTCCCAAGGCAGTTTACAACCTCAGTTTTATCTGGACAGAGAAAGGGAAGAGGATGTGTACCCCTGTGACAGCCACTATTGCAGCTCAGACAGCAGGGACTTACATGTAGGTATTCAGATAAAACTGTAAGCTGGGTAAGCTTAACTTAAAGAATTAACATCAGGGTGTGTGTGTGCTCCTTGCAACAGACCTCAAGTAGTGGATTACAGGTATTTCACAGGCTAAGAAAAATAACACTCCTGTGGTCCCACCCAGCTGGCTTGAATTCATTCTCCTGCTTCCAAACACAAGTAAAAGACTTGGTGGTAATCCCCAGCTGCCAATTAAAAGTAAAAAAGTTCCACACAGTAACAGGCTGTCACTCCACTGACTCCTCCTCTCCAGCTTCTGGTCCTTGACTCCCACATGTGGAGACAGATCTTTCAGCAGGGTTTGTTATGATAGGACGAGAGGAAATGGTTCTAAACTAAAAGAGGGTAGATTCAGGTTAGCAATAGGAAAGAAATTTCTTATGATGAGCATGGTGAAACACTGGAACCTGTTGCCCAGACAGTCAAGGTCAGGTTGGACCTGGAACTGAGCAACCTAGTCTAATTAAAGATGTCTCTTCTCTCTGCAGAGGGTTGGACTAGGTGGCCTGTAAAGATCCCCTCTAACCCAAACGATTCTATGATCAGGCTGGGCTGTGTGATTCCCCAGTTTGGTACTCAATCCCACCCTGGGATTGCCCTGCTTGCCCAGGGATAGACATGGAAAGTAGATGCCAGCTCTGTTAACACTGAATACCTTTCGAGAAGTAAAAGATGCCCCCTATTTTTTCAAGTCAGGTGCTTTCTTTTCAAAAGCAGTAAAATGGAAAGAAAAAAAATGCACTCTGGGAAAGTAAAGGAGCAATTTTTTTTTGTTGAGCATTTCACTCTCTGAGGTACAGAGTGGAAAGACAATATTTTAGATTATTTCCCCAGCCTCAGAGCTTGTCTGACTCTCCCTCTGAACTTCCCAGAGCTACTTTCTAGTTTATGTAGCCTGTCTGTGATTTGCAGTGGACTCCAGCAGGGGTAAGTGCTGTCCCTGCTCCTCTGCAGCCTCCCCTTCCTGCCCTGACAGCTGCTCCTCCCCAAGACTCATTGACTCCTCTGGCACCTTTGCAATCTCTCCTTTCCTTATCCTCTCTGCTCTTCTCACAACTTTCATCAGGCTGATTTGGTGGGGGCTGTTTCTTGATTAATTTCTAAACCATCAGGGATGGATTAGACCATCTCCACCCCTCCCTCCCGAGCAGACTCCTTAGGGATGCAATTTCTTGAGGGGTGAGCAAGGAGGGCACTGCCCCTCACAGGAGGGCAGCCTGTGGGATGCCCTGGGCACTCTGCCCCTAAACCACGTGGGGAAGCCCCTCCAGGGAAAGCAGCTGAGCTGGGTCTGGGGTGACCTCCCCTCCTGCTGGGTACGCTGTCCCCCAGCCCCATGCCACCTCTGACAGCCTGCCTGGAAAAGCCAGGGCATTTGCTTCCCTGATGGGTCACTTCTCAACTGCAACAGATGTCCTCCAGCCCAGGACCAGACAGTTCTTTGGATAAAGACAAGGAATGGGGCTTTATAACAAGGCTTTTAATATAAAATAAAGCATCAGCATCTTCCTTGCTGCTTAGCTGGAGCCAGAAAAGCAAAACTGGATCTTTAACAACTCTCCTGGACTTCAAGCTCAAATTAATATTTTAGACATTAACAGATATGATGTTTGTCTCTTTGCCTCCTTTTTTTCCCTGCTCTCCAGTTAGACTAACATATTCAAACTCCCAAACTCAGCTCTTGCTCAAAGCCAAATCACATTAAAAAAAATATTGAAACCCAAAATTGCACCATTATTTTTAAAAGATATCCCAGCTTATAATGCCACAAGAAATTCAGCAATATTTTGAAAGATCTGATGATTTTTTCTCTCTCAGACAGTCTCTAGGGACTTGTGCTTTCAAAGCTTCTACTGGACAACAATCTATAAAGACAGAAATGGTCTGGGGGCATTTCTTACTCTTGAGCCCCCACCCATCCAAAACCTGCAGCACCCTGAAGCAAAAATATTCTCTCACAGGCTGGGTCTGACCAGCCTCCAATATCATTGATTCAACCCCTCTCTAAATTAATTAATTCCTGTGGATTTTTTTTTTTTAAAAAGGTGTTGTTTCTGTGTTGGACATTATTTTACAACTTTGATGTGCTCCAGGATAAACCTCCTGCAGAATGTTTAATATCGACAGAGATTGTCTATTTTAGTTCTGATGCTGTGAGATTTGCACACTCCCACTAATGAATGATCCAGAACAATGGATGCTGCAGACAAGAATAGATTAACTGAGTTTGGCTGGAGCTGGGCTCTGTCTCTGAACCTCAACACTCCCCTTGGCCAGGAAAAATGTGTGGATCTGGCCTGGGACACCTGGCATGGCCAAGTTCCAGATGCTGCAGGGTGTGAGAACTGAATGGAGAGGGACAAGAGTAGGGAGAAGGCTCTGGAGAAGGAGATGTTGTGGCCAGGCACAGGAAACTGGCTGGCCATTTCTGCTTGATTATCTTTCTTTCTCTAATTTCAGAGAGAAATTTGTGGTTCTTCTGCAGAGGGAACAAAGAAATGCTTTTCACACCCAGATTTCTGTATTTCATGTGTGGTCAATTAAATTGCTCTAATCTCCTGTTTTGAGGTTCTTGATAATGTTTGCTGTGTGGGAAAAGCTCTGTTTGGGATAACCTGATGTAAACATTACAAATAGGCATTTGTCAGGCTGTGCTGAACCAAGCCATTATCTAACTGAAATAAGCATTCTGTAAAACAGAATTCAGGTATCCACTTCCAACAGGGCAAGCTGTTCATGCAAGAGGACAGCAAGATTCATAGAGGTGGGTTAAAGGGCAGGAAAGGGCTGGGAAAGAGCTCGGAAAAAGCACTGGCACATTACTTGATGTGTGCATCTCAAATGCTTCAGCATTCTTGAAACATTTTGGGAAATAGTTGCTCTCATACCTGTAGAACTAAAGAAAAGATGAGTCTTCTCATTTTCTCTGCTTTAGCACTGGCATGGAAACAATGCTGTGCTGAGCTGTGGGTGTGGTGGGGCTGTCCTAGCATGATGTTATGATGCTTGTATCCCCATTGATGTGTTCTGTTTATGCTGGATATTATGTTCTGTGCCTTTGAGACTGGCTCTGAAGAGTGAAAGTTTTGTTTTGATCTCTTATCAGCCACTCCCCCAAGGCTGGTGGGACACATAAACGGGGCAGTACATGGTGCGGCCTTTGCTTTTTGCTTTGCTCTTGCACTTGCTTTTGCTTTGCTCCTGCTTTGCTCTTGCTTTGTGTTTCTGCTCATTAGTTAGTTTAGCTAAACAGTCCAAATTCTTCCCTGGACTGTTTTTCCTTTCCTTTTTTTTGGACCTACTCGAGCCTGCTCCGGACTGGGCCTTGGGAACACCAAGAGTTTGCACCCTGTAGCCTAGTGGGGCCTACTCTGGGCAGCAGCTGCCCCAGCGCCGGAGGGACTGAGAACAGAGTGACCACTCCAAAGAGAGACTTTCTGAATTTGTCATTTTTTTCAGAGCGGTGAAAGAGTGGTGTCATCCTGTACTGTTAATTTTGTGTGCTGGGGGTTGCTGTGCCTGTTAAATAAACAGGTTCTTTCCACTTCTCTCTGAGGAATCCTTCCCGAACCGGTTGGGGTGAGGGGCTGTGTGGGTTTGTTTTCTGGAGCGACCCCCTTTGGAGATTCTCTCCCAAATTTTCCCTAAACCAGGACAGAGGGACACATCTGCTGAAGATCAAAGCACAGCCAGACATCTGCACTGAGACCCCACACAGAAAGCTTTAGGATGTCTGTGGGGTTCCTTGCTCACTCGGTAAAGCCAAGGTAAAGAACAGAGCAAGGAAAAACAAGACCAGGATGCCCTGGGTTAGATGCAGACTCATCACTGGGTACTGTTGTGCAGCTCTCATTATTGCAGGATCAGGTTCTTTCAGGTCCCTCTCCTCCTCAGCTCCTTGGTATGGGCCAGGAGCTGTCCCCACCTGTGCTGGCAGAGCTGCTCCCTGGGACCAGGTGTTTGGCATCACAGGAGTTATCTGATTGCTGCAGCAGAGAACACCTGGGCTTCCACATGCTCTGTGCTAATTGCTGCTAATGAATTGCTGAGCTAAAAAGGCTTGAACTCCATGGTTTGGGTCAATGTCCACTATTCATTCATCAATGGACACCACCAATAATTTCAGGCTTCATTAGGCATGCAATTATGCTGAAACCCCTATTTCTCATGCATGATTTGGACTACCAAAAAAGGAGAGCAATGTAGAAAAAAACCAAAGCCTCTGACTTTGCACAAAGCCTTTGACTTTGCCCAAAGCAAAAATGTCTATGTGGCAAAAGAATGCAGAGGTCAATAAAATATTCCACAGCTGCAGCCAAGCTGGGGCTCAAGATGCCAGCAAAAGGATGAATGATGGAGACACCTTGTTTAAGTGAGCAATGAAATTACTCAAAACATCAACAAAAACTACATCACCATCAATAGGAGTCAATAAGTGTAGAGCTGCTTTTTGTTGGCCAGCTTGTTTATTGCAGGTGATCTCCTCCTGTGAGGACCTGGACTGAAGGTTGGTCAGTCTTGTTTGGTGATTGGCCTCTGTTGGAAGGAGTTTGAGGGGAGAAATGGGGACAGGTCAGAGTTACAGGGTAGCAGGAGCTCTAGAGACATGGCAAGCTCAGGCAGAACTGGTTTGGCATTACTTCTGATTTTTTCTGCTAGAATTAATAAGCCGGGCTGTGATAGAAAGGCTTCCTTAAACCATAATCAGGTCACATCTAGTGGGCACAGGGGTGGAAATAAAGGCAGAATGAGACAGGTTGAGAGAAGGCACGGTCTGATGCAGTTGCTAGTGGAGTCCTTTACTGAAATAAGAAGGAACAGGATGAGATTTTTCTATATGTGTTGGGAGAAGATATGTTGGGCAATTAAAATGAGATCAGAATCCAACCTCTCCAGTGCTGGCAAAGAGACCTGGAACAATCTGTCAGCAAATAGCCTTGGAGAGGATCATCAGGAAGGCACAATGTGATGAGGCTGAGAAGGTGACCCGAGACCTTATTATGGCTTTTACCAATCATTGGACAAATTATTGCCTTGGTGTTTTAACTGCCAATACCTCCGTAGAGGCCTGCTGAGGGCTATTAATGCTATTATTAATGCTATTATTATTAAGGTTAGTAATGGGTGAAGTAGGATTTTACTGTGTATTCAAGGCAGCACCTACCCAGAACTCCACAGAAAAACTCGCTATGGTAAATTATTTAGGAAATCTTCAAAATAACAGCTGAAAATCACTTTTACTCCTGAAATTTCCATCACTACATCCAAGGCTTAGCACACAAACGTGTCTTTAACATGAGACAAGCAACACCCTCACTTATTTTCCTCAACACTGGTTTTGAAGGTCTTCAGGGCTTTTGTGACTTGTGACTCCTGGCATTGGAGGAGCTGGAACAACAGGCACAGATCAGAGGGCTGGACAGCCTGAAAAACCCATTTCTAAACTAGGAAGACAAATTGAGTCTATTTTTTTGGGCCATATGGTGTCCACAGAAATAGAATAATAAATGAGATGTCTTTTAAATGACAAATTTTATTATTATGGATGGATACTTGGCAACTGATGTTTAATGTTGTGAACAATATGAAAAAACAAACCACCTGTGTAGTATGCACACATACACCTAAACAGAGTCAAGATGATCATATTTAAAATATTAAATAACAATAAAAGGGGATTTAGGTTTGCCAAGTCTTTCATCCCTTTTTCCTATTATCTTTCTCATGGTGACCTCCCAAGCCTGTTTTTCTCTGTTGTTCTGTATTTTCAACTAAAGTGCAGATCCTGGCACTGAGCGTAGGGAAAAGCAGCTTGACCCTTTGTAGATACACATTGTGGCAAAGGACAGTTTTTAAGGTGAGGACATGATTAAAAAGCTACACTAAAAACTATTAAATAAACTCTTATAAGGATTTGGAGCAAAATTAGGAAGGATTGAGTCAGCAAACAGCCACTAATGCAAATGCCCTTAACTTTGCTTTTCCTTCCCTGAAATCAGGAGAAATGTGTGTGAACTGAAAGCACTTTGCTGCACTGAGCCTATTAAAGGAACCACAGAATATCCAGGTCTGCTTCACTGTATCAAGCAGGAGAGAGGGAAAGCAATAATGAACACCAAAGAGACTGAGACAGAGCAAACAGAATGGAAAGGTTCACACAGAGGTGATCAGTAGCTCACTGCTCCCTCTCCTTATCCAGAAAATATGAACTCTGTGGATAATCACCATATGCACTTGCTGACTTTTGTTTCCCAAACATACCAAACTGTGCTAAAATGAGAATATATAGCAATAATTACCTCCTCAGTGGGCTGGAAGCAGGAACTTTTTAACCTTGCAGCACAGAAAAGCTGCAGGAGAGATTTTAGTTGGGAGGCAGGATGGGGCAGGGCCCAGAAGAGTGTAGTGAGTCCTCCTAAATTTGTAAGGAGAGTAATAGATTATTTCATGTCTAGAAATGTCCAGGATATCTCTTCTATTTTTTTGTCCAAAACCCTTCCTCTTCTGTACAGTTTGAATTTCTTTCTCTAAAAGGGATCAGTCCAAATGCACACAGATGTTCTCTGGCCCAGGTAAAACAAAATGTTGCAGCTTTTCAGACAGGAGGAAAACTGACATTCCTGATGAACTGAAGAACTGGGAGCTTGAGAAGCAATACTCAGAAGCCCCCAAAAGGGTCTTAGAGAAACCACAATATGCAATGGGAAACCTGACTGCACAAGACTAGGTTTATTTATTTATGCAAATACACGATTTATAGCCACACTGGTGATTTGTTGTTCAGCTGTACAATGATTAGGCAGAGCAATAGATTTTAACCAGAGTGTCAGCTTGGGTCTTTTCTACCTCTGTTTGGCTATTATATCTAACAGTGAAGACACTGAAATAAATTGTTATTGCCTCTGATATGTAATAAAATCCTTGGGAAGAGCCTCTGCACTTGGGGAGGGTTTCCTACACTGACAAGTGAGTGTTTGTACTGGACCTGTTTCCGTGGTGCCTTCTTACCCCTTATATTTGGGCAAAGTAACTCAGCGTAAAATGCTCATAGGTCCCTCTAGTGTCATGGTTAAATCCTCCAGACTTTTGTACCAATGCTCATTAAGTTTTGGGTATCATCCTTCCAAGACCAGCAGCTCTGCAGTGCCGTTTCCTGATGCCCAAAATGCTGTCCAGCTCCAAGGAGCAGCTGCACAGATGTGCTGGGAGATGGAGTGCTGGGGATTGTGAGTAGCAGCAAATTAACAGGATTTGCTCTTGAGATGAAATCTTAGGAGCTCCTGCACTCCTTTTGCATGGAAATATTAATTTAGTGGAGAAAACTGTTGCCCACCACCCTAGCCTCTCCAGGCTACTTGTTGCCCTGCAGTCTGGGGCCAGGTGAGGTGCAAACATCCCTGCTGTTCCTGGCCCCAGTTCAGCATCGCAGAGTTGCCCAGGCACTCAGGTCAGGTCCCAGCAACAGGAACCTTGCCTAAGGCAACAGGAAAAACTTTTATCAGGGCAGGAACACCCTCAGCTTTTCCAACTTTGACCAGCTGAGGTCACAAGATTTAAACCAGTGTCTGAAATCTCAGCCTGACTCCAGATTCCCTCCCTTGGAGACTTGTTACCAAAGGGAGAATTTCTTTCTTGTAAGACCTGCTTAACACCACGTGCAGTTTGGGTCTGCAGGACAGCTTTGGCAGGGCTTTTTGGAGTCTGAAAGTAGAGATGGAGCACTTTCTTCAGCAGAACTGCCTGGGAAATCCAGTGCCTTGGGTTGGAAGGCATCACCAAAGGGGTATCAGGGACAGCCAAAGGTGATACGGAGACTCCATCATCAGAAGGCATGAAAAGACATTTTATTTATTTATAGAAATCTACAGTTCTTATAGAAACAATGGTGGACCTAAGACCTGATTGGCCTTTAGGAATCTTCTCGCACACTATTGGTGAGCTATGAACAGCACACTCTGGAGAACCATATCTATAAACAATTGTTACAGAAAGAGAGAGAATTGTTTGTATCCTTTCCTCTAGTTTCCCACAGCTTCTACACAGCCTCCCAGGATTTTCCTGGTAGCATCATATCTCTCTCAGTTCAGACGATATGTGATGCCACAGGAAGGAAGAGCTCTCTGACTTCATCAGAATCCTAATTAATCAGCAGAACAGCGCCAGAGTTGGTTTTCATTGCTGATTGTCCCGGGCAGGAGCTTTCTGCCTGTGCGAGCAGCTGACCTGGCACCCAGATCTCCTGCTTTGGGGAGTGCACACAAACGGGTGGAAATACACCAGTGTAAAATGGAGAAAAGAAAGAAAAAAACTGAGGAGCGCTGCTCCTGCCAATTCTACACTCTGCCTTTGGAAAGGTCGGGCTTTGCCTGGAGGGCAGCGGGCAGCCCGGCTTTGTTTTATGTTTTTCTCATTTCCTACAGGAGCAGCGGAGCCTGGAGCTCCCCAGAGCCCGGAGCCCGCGAGAGGGCGGCATCGGCTCGGGAAAGCCGCCGGGAGCAGCGGCGGGGGAGCGGGAACGGGAACGGGAGGGGGCCGGGGCCGGGGCCGGGACCGGGAGCGGGAGCGAAGCGGGAGCGGGAACCGGAGCGGGGCGGGAAGTGGGGCCGGAGAAGGGAGCGGGGCAGGGAACGGGGCCGGGAGCGGGAACGGGAGCGGGGCAGGGAGCGGGAACGGGAGTGGGGCCGGGAATGGGGCAGGGAACGAGACTGGGGCCGCCCTCGACCGCTCCGAGCATCCCCCCCCCCCCCGCATCCCTCCAGCATCCCTCTGACACGGACAGCCGGCTCTTTGCAGAGCCCTTCAGACGCTCAGATGATAAAGAGGACGCCGCATCCTCCCTAGTTCACCCCCCAGAAAAATTAATCCGGCTGGGCAGAAAGGAGCTGCAGGGTTGAACCGCAGGTCCTCCTCCCAACGAGCGTGGAGAGCTCCCAGAGCCGCGTCAGCCGCATTGGAGGGTCCGCGGGGCTGTCAGGGCAGAGCGCTGCGAGCGGATGAGATGCTGATGAAAGGGAAAGCATCTGCGCTCCCATGGCAACCGCCGGGAGGATGCTCCGCTCCCCTCCGCTCCTTTCTGCTCCTCTCCCATCCTCTCCGCTCCCCTCCGGACCCGGAACCCTCTGCTTTGCACATCCCTTGGATTCCCTGGGTTACCGCAGGTTTCTTTAGAGCCGGACTCCTCCCGCAGTTGTGTTATATTTAGATGTTTAGTTTCAGCCAGCTGCACCGTGAGCTAATTGCAAATACAAACCTGCGAATTTGCTGTAAAATGTAAGAAAATATCTCTGTAGCTATTTCACTTAGGAATCTGAACAGATAGATTTCTTTTTTTTTTTTTTTCCCCACCCTTCTCCAATGGCAAGGACATAGAAAAGGAATTACCCCCCTTTTATTATTCCTTCAGGAAAGACAATGGGAACCATTTGCTTTCCCAGAGACATCTGCCCCTTGATGATTGCCTTTACAAGGAAAGAACTCCAGTCTCAGCCAATTCCTTTGAAAAACCCATGAAATAAAAGGCAAGAAATTTTTTCCCTCCTGATTTAGAAGGACAAAGTAAAGACAAAATCCCACAGACCTTTCATCACTTGTGATTGTTCAGTGCACTAGGACAATAGCTTGGTCTGTCTGACTCGAGACTGTGACTCCACTGCCTCAAGGTCTGGGTCTCTCTAATGACAATAGAATCCCTCCCTCACTCTTGCAAATTGATTACCTGAATCTGTGGGCTGTGTTGCTGACACAGGCACCCATTTCTTTTTCTTTTCTTGGTGTGGCTCTGCCAGCTCTCCTATTTCCATAAGCTTAGAGCATTTCCAGTGCACCCCTAGAAAGTGCAGCCTTTCTGCATCATTTCAGAGGCATGTAATTTTATTTTAGTCACCTGAATTTCTATAATTCATATATTCTGAAGCTCTTATATTGCTTCTTTTCTGTTTTTTTCTGGCCTCATTCCTGCCCAATCAGGCATAAATAAAGTTTGACCTTCTAGTTTAGCTGGTGAATTGTGTGATCCTGCTGCAGATTTTCCTGGCAATCTGTAGTGCCCCTCTGTGTACACACACATGCACAGACCTCAGCTCATTTTTCCATGCTCTTCTTTGCAGTTTTTGTGATGCAAATGGTGCATTACCCTAAGAACTAAGTTTTACAGTCTTTTCTCTCTATGGAAAATCAGCAATATATTAATCAAAGATCTGGATAGATTAATGCCAGGGAAAACTCAGAATTGAAAACTATGTCCAAAGAGTAGAAAAATATCCACAGATGTTTACAGCGCTTTCCATTTTTGCTGTAAACCACATGGGTTTTTTGATGGGTCATCTGATATTCTCACAAGATCCCTGTGTCCAGCATTGACACACCCAGACAGAGACAGTTTTCTCTGGTTTAGACAACATTACACTTAGATAAATGGCTACAAGGTTTTGTTTGCTGCACCCATCTGCATTACACCAGAGGACTAAATGAGTCTCCTTTGAGGACAAAAGAAGGTCATATGTCCCTTTAATTGAAATTGCTCTTTTGGAATGGAACAAACAACTAGAAAATGAACACAGAATTGTTCAATTTCTGTTGCTTGGAATAGAAAAATGCACTCCTTTTCTAAAATGTCGTAAATAATACTTACAAAATCTTTCCTTTCTTGCCCAGTTTCCATCAGTATACTAGCAAAGCAGCTCTGTGGTTTAAAGTCAATAATTTTTTTGATAAAAATTTATGATTTTGATAATTTTTAATTTATATTGTTAATATCTGTTCTCTCAGAAGTAATTTGGCTTTTCTTATGGACTTAGAGTAAGTAATTTCTGCTGCTCCATGCAATATGGAGCAGGAAACAGGGAATACAGCAATATGGAGCAGGAAACAGGGAATACAATACAACCAGCTATCTCTGGCTGGTTGAGATAGCTGTAAAATCAGCCTCCTCTGAATCTTCTCCTAATGGAGGTGGCAAAAACCAGAGCTTGGGACTTCAGGACCCAGTGATGTAAGGTGTGTAAATCCTGTGCATTCAGAGCCTGGGCTCTTGGGCTCCCTGAAGTGCATTCAGGCAGAGCCACATTGCAAAATGCATGAAGGAAGATTTTTCCCCACCAAAAACCTGCTGAAACACCCATGGTTGTTTTGGGTGTTGTCTAGACAGTCCTACTGCCTGCTAGAGACCTACAAAGCAGGGAAGCCTTTTGCCATGCTGGCAAAGCACATGGGAAATAACACACAACAGTCCCAGGGATTCCAATCAAATCAATCAAATTAAGCCACGTGCTTACAAGCTCTGCTGAACTGGAACCAAACTGCATGCATCAGCTGGCTTTAACCTCTGCACAGATCACAAACACCAAGCTGGAAACACCTGCCTCAGAGAGCAAGAAGAACAAGTAAAACCCTGACTGGTGCCTGCTGAGGGGGTTCAGGCTGATACCGAGCTCAGTGTGTGGCTCTGGTTCCAGCAGAACAAAGGGTTAATTCTCGTGTGATTTGGGAAAAAGAAGTCAAACTAACCAGAGGTCTTGGCCAGCCTCTGTTGGCTTTGAGAGGGATGTTTCCGTGTATGGAAAAAGGGATCTTCTGCATGGAGAAAGGGATGGGTGTAGAAGGGTCAGCAGCAGCAGCATCTTCTGAGAGATGAAGGGAGACAAATGTGGGCTGCCTTGGAGCCTGCAGTCAGTGGAGTGGCCCATGCTTCTGATGTGAATTCAGTCCTGTGAATTCCCACCTGGGCTTGGGTTACACTAATAATGAGCATTACCAGCACTGCTGAGCCACTTTCCCACACTACAACACCTTCCTTTGCCACTGCAGCTCCTCACAGGGACGGTGTGGGCTTCACTAGGATTTCACTGCTTAATCCCATTCTTTTTAATTTGTAGTAGGATTTTTTTTCATCTGAAATGCTAATCATGGTGTGCTGAAACTCTGTTCCTTCAACACCATGAAACACACTGGTTTAGTCCCATAAGGGTGCCAAACTGAAAATGGTGTGAGATCCATGGATGGTATACTTTTATGAGAGTAATATTGAACCTACTCAGCACTGGAAACCTGTCAGGGATTGCTGATGGCATCCATTGTGGAATCCATCACAGCTGTATCTGGAACTTCACTTTCTGGCAATTTGCAGTTATCCATGGACCATGTTGAAATAGTCAGGCTCAGTTTTTCATGCTTAAAGCCTTTAGATGTGTAAGGAACTGACTCCTCTTCAGCCCATTATCGATGTGCCACATCCCAATAGAGGCTTTTTTTGTTTGGTTTCACTTATTTTGAGAGATCCTTAATCATGTCCTGCCTTCATGAGGAGACTGAACATTTGCTTTGGGAAACCTCAGGATGTGAAGAGGATGTCCCATAGGCAGCTGGTCCAAGCCAAGCTCTCCATATAATGAAAAAACATCTCTGACTATTTATGTTTTCTCATTGAAACATGGTCAGTCTCAATACAAGCCAATAACATTTATTTATCAACACTTGTAAGAGCAACCAATGATAAGCTAGTCTTCTTTTTATGTGCTGCAGGAACCCTTGAAATGCAATTTAGTACCAAGCAGAAGTCTGTGTTTTTCATAATTGTCACAAACACTGGCAGCAGTAAAAAGGAGCCTGTTCAGCTCACCCATAATTCTCAAATAGATACAGCACCAGAAAACAGAAATTATTATAACATAATGGAACATGGTACAATAATATGATACAAACCTGAGTGATAGAAAGGAATAAAAGAATGATCTCTGAAGACAAAGCAGTATCTTGGCTCATTTTGCACAGTCCAGTGAATGGCTTCTCAGTCCATCTCCCCAGAAACTGACAGAGCAGAAACAGATGACAAGAGGGAAAAGCACATCTGAAATTATAGGAAACATCCTATTTTACAGTCACTATCCAAATTACCTTACAAGACAAATATTTTCTCTTTTAAACTCACATATCACATCAAAGTGTTGTCTGAAAACTACAATCTAACCAGGAAAATATAGAAACTCCCATTATTACTGCTTTTCCCTGGACAGGGAAGGGAGGGAGAGATGAGACTGGTCAGACCTTTTGTATTTCCACAGTTTTCAAGGACCCCTTCACAAGTTTGCCTTACCTCCCATATTCCAAAATTGTCTAGTGTGTTACCAGCAGATAAAAATAAAATAAAATAAAATAAAATAAAATAAAATAAAATAAAATAAAATAAAATAAAATAAAATAAAATGTAGTTTTAAAGATTTTAAAGATTAAAAGATTCTACTACTTTTTACTATGGTTGTCTGCTACTTGCAAGCTGCTCTTCAAACCCTTCAGTGTTATACAGTTTATATATATCTAAATATATAACAGCACAGGATCATTGAATTTCTGTTAGGATATTAAAAGAACAAAATGCAATACCAAAAGTACTTTAGATTTTGTTTCATATGAACACCTTCAAGGATAAAAGCATCAGATGACCTGACAAAACTGCAATAAAATTTACATCAACTTTCCTGGTGCAGAATCAGGCCCAGAGAAAATCTTGAATGATTTTCTCTGCAGACTTCAGCCTATGAACATCTCACAAGACTCATCTCACAGATAATACAGATGAAGTGTTATGTCTTCAAAATGTGGAAGTGAGCACTGAAGGAAAGCCAATACATAGTGAAAGTGCTGAGAATGTGAATACTCCATCCAAAATATTTTGGCATTTTCATTTCCTTTTTTTTGTCCTTGGGAGTGGCTGTCACTTTGGTGACCCTTTTTGTGACACAGTGGCTTTGCTGCCCTCATTGGCACACAGCTGGTGTGAACTGCCAGCCATTCTCCCTTACATTCATGGAGAGACCTCAGTGTCCTGACAGAAATCCATGGAACCAGTTCAGATTTGGCTAGACTCCTGGAGAGCAGGATTTAACAGAAAGCAGAACTATTTCAGTAAACCTAAAAATGTCTCAAAATTTTCCCAGTGAAATGACACTGGCACATGCTGTGCTCATAGCAGTAACATCCCTGTGATAAACTACTGACATATTTGATAATTTGAAATTGCTTTGATACCTCCAATTTTTATCTGCTGTAGGATTATACCTTGCAACTCCCTTATAAAAAAACCCTCTTAATTTCCACCCTTGGGGATGTATTTGACTAAAATCCCACAGCCATTGGGCCTCATACTACCAATACTCTTCAAAAGTTCAGTTTGAAGTCCAGTACCACCCCAGTCATCCAGAATGCCCTACCAGTAAAAACTTAATGCATTTGTGTAAAAGGAAAAAAAAAAAACCCAAATATACCCAAACCATTTGTGTCTACCACAGAGAGATCTAAAATGAAATAATTTTTGGTTTTCTTTCTGTTCCAGATCATACCCCAAAAAAAGATGAGCTATAGAAGTCATGAGATACAAAAGCAGTATACACCATTTAATTGATTTTTTTAAACCATTGTTTTTAAAATTAAATGTGATAGAAGATTTCTAGTGGGACAACCTACATGGTCCACTTAGATGCAGGTGGATCTACCTCCTTTTCCAGCCTGTGCAACCATTCTGAGCCTGTGCTAGCAGAACTTGGCTTTACCTTTCTGACTTCCAACAGGAGAAAACTTTCCAGAATTTAATTTCTATGATGTCTATCAGAGAGCATGAGTCTATTCCCTGCAGTGAGATCCTACTTGGTCTCCTCTGATTGCTTAAGTTTTACTTTGAGTTCCTGGGATCATCAAGATAGGAAAAGTTCTCCCTTGAATCTGCCAAAGCTTGGACTGAGCCTACACCTCCCTTATCTTCATGTGGAACCGAAATATTACCCAACATTTTTGGTGAGGGTTTTTTGGTTTTTTTTTGGTTTTGGTTTTTTCTTTGGTGGGTTGTTTTTCTTTTTTGGTTTTTTGAGTAATTCAATTACAGAATGCTTTATCCTTCTGCCTTTGTGGGACACCCACACACATGTAGTCCCTCTTTCAACAGGAATGTTGATCCATTTAGTCACTGCTTTTTGGAAAATAACACACTTCTGCAGGCAAATATTTATGGGAAAGCTGTCAGAAGGAGTTTCTCTGACTGGCTTCAGATCTGAGTAACACTGTGGAGTAGAAAAATCTTGCAGTGCAAATTGGAGACAGCCCACATTATTAGTATATAGACACAAGCAGATGTATCCCACACGATTCTTTTATTCTTGAGCCAAACACTCCAGTGGTTTAAACATCTTGGTGATTATTTGCAAATTATTGACTCAGCCTCCAAATTCAGTTCATGCTAGGGAGCCTTCCTTATAGCAGATTTTAGCAGATTTTCCTGTAAAGCTGCAAAAGAAGGCGACTTGTTCTCTTTCTTGCTTTTCACTTGCTCATGAGCGAAGTTACCTTGGCTGCTCAGAGTTCCCTTTGCTTTGCAGCCCATGGCTGGATGGACCTGAATGCAGCACTCACAGCCATGGTTCTCTTCTCTCCTGGACAAGACAGGCTCAGTGCCAGGCTTCTCCCATTGAACTCTAGCAAAATTTAATTATCTGTAACAGTCAAAGTAAAAATCTGCTTCCTTTTCAGTCCTGAAAGCTATACCCTCACTAACCAGCACCCAGCCTGCTTAAATTGAGAGAAATCCCTCATGGCTGGCCATGGTCACCCTAGGAACCGGCCCAGTTCTCCTTTAAACTTGAGCAAGCACTGGGAAAAAGCACTGCCTTGCAGAGGTAAGGCCCCAATTCATTTTGTTGAGACAGATCCATGCAAACATCCTTATGCAGCTGCCAAGGAGTCTCCAGACAAGCACAGGGAGCAGGGCTTTGCAGGCAAACATGCACTGCCAGGCTGCTCTTGGTGTATCCTCCATAACCCTCCCACTATGCACAGGGGGGACCTGAGGTGCAGAACTGAGGCCATTTTATACAGGACAGACCCACAGGACTCATTTTACTTAAATGCAGCTGGTGTTGAGGGCTGTGTGCACTTGGATCTCCAGGTCATCCACCTTCTGCTTCAGAACCAGAGCCTTGCTCCCTTTACCCCAGAAATGCATTTATATAACTGTTCAAACAAGGCTTTTTTTTTGCAGTGTAGAAAGGAAAATTACAGTGGCTGCTCACTTAGAGCAATTACCTTCCTCCCCAAATAGTCCCACTCCTTTCAGCAAGGGGTCACTGAGTGTGAATGAAGAGGAAGAGGTTGCCCATTCATTATTTTGCACAGCTGAGCTTGTTCTTTATGATTTTAGCTTCTTTTCCAGTCTGAAGGTGCACAACCATGGGCTCTGTGGGAGTTAAGGCTGAAGCTGGCAGAGGTGAACTCGCTGGCTGGAGCCAATTTGTTGATCCTGCCTGCTCAGTGACATTTTTTTCCAAATCTGTTCCATCTTTGGAAAGTCACCCTGCTCAGACTGGAAACTGTGAAGAATCTTCTTTCCTTCTTTCTTGCAAAATTGGCTCCTCTGCACTCCAAAAATTACTGCTTCCCTAATATATAAGCAGAAATATGGATGGAAAGTTCAAATGTGTACCATTAACAGTGGATGGCAATAAAGTCTATATTTATGAATTATGTCAAATTCTGATTTAATTATTTTGAACTCACTACCCTAAGGAGAGAATGTATGTACTTATGGGCTTCAGAAATCTGAACATCTATAAAACAGGGGAACAATAGGGGTAACGTTGTTTTCCAAGCCTTTTTCCAAGCCTTAGAATCTTTCACATCTTTAAGTCCACCAAAGAAATACATTGAAAAACATCTCCTTTTTATACAGATCTCTTCCTTAGGAAAGAAAGAAGATTAGGCACACAACTGTTTAAGATTCAACTTTTCTTAACTATCAACAGATAGTGAAACAGATGCTGGCAGGCAGTTCTTCCACACCTGAAGATCCAGAATTACAGTCATAAAAGGAATAAGAAATGCTCCCAGCACGCAGACACTGCTGGTGATCAAGAGGTCCCACAATTGTGCATTCATCACTCTGCAATCAAATGAGCTCAGAGACATATTGAGGCAAGAGCTATATCAACCTTTACCAAGGGTGATATCTGTGCAAATCACAACACACACACACGGAAAACAAAACAAGAATTGATCTGTGAGCTTCAGAGCAGCCTCTGAACCAACTGTGCTTCTAGCAAAAACACACAGTTCTTGACCCGCTCCAACTTTGGTCACTCGCTGAAAACCTTACAGTGGAATCTGCTGAGTGCTGTTGCCACTGTCTAAGATTGGATACAGAGTAAAATTATACATATATATATTATATATTATATATTATATATTATATATTATATATTATATATTATATATTATATATTATATATTATATATTATATATTATATATTATATATAAAATAGATTATTATTTTAATAAAATATACTATATAATAATATATAATAATATATATTATTATAGATTGTAATTGAATAATGCAATA
The DNA here is from genome assembly GCF_028769735.1 of Zonotrichia leucophrys gambelii. Taxonomy (NCBI): domain Eukaryota; kingdom Metazoa; phylum Chordata; class Aves; order Passeriformes; family Passerellidae; genus Zonotrichia; species Zonotrichia leucophrys. Next base: position 7,575,954 of record NC_088169.1, read on the forward strand.
TTGCATTACATTAATATTTAAATATTATTAGTAATAATAAAATTAATTATTAATAGAAGAAATATTACTATCATGATATTATATTATAGTGCAGTATAGTATAGTTTATTACAGTATAGTATAGTATATTACAGTATAGTATAGTATAGTATAGTATAGTATAGTATAGTATATATGGTAATATAGTAATATAATATAATATAATATAATATAATATAATATTATATAATATTGTATTATAATATATGATAAAATACTATATATAGTAATATAATATAATATAATATAATATAATATAATATAATATAATATAATATAATATAATATAATATAATATAATATAATATAATATAATATAATATAATATAATATAATATAATATAATATAATATAATATATACACCCATACAGAAATAAGCATGGATACGATCAAACAAACAGCAGAAAATACTGGAAAATTTCATTGTGCAAAGCCTACAGTGTTGGAATGAACAATTCAGGTTCTCATTCTCATGGATATTTGTGCAGGGAGGCAGAGGCACTGAATTAAGCAGTCAGGCATCCTGGTAATGTTCATTGCTCTTTCACAGTGTTCTGGTACTGCCAGAGCCAAGGCAGCTCCAGAGGAGGAACTGTCCCACTCTTGAGAAAAGTGCCTCAGAGAGAAAGGATTTATCACCTTCTGAAGGGATCTCTCCCCATCAGGACTCCATGTAAAACAAGCTTGTTGCAGATGCTTGATTTTCACAAGGCTGAAGTTAAGGGAGATGAATTCCTTCCCTGCATTAGTCTGTCTGCTTGGAAAGTTGGAGATAATGCCACTCTACTCTCTCAGAGTGCTCATCTGATGATCACTAGTGTAGGTATGGCAGTAAAAATACTCTGAAGAGGCACAAAGTTTCCTGGAAGAAAACAGTTTGAGATAAATAAGCCCATAGCTTCACAAGTTTTAGAAAATATATTTCCATGGGAGGAGAAAAGGCAGGAATTATGGAAAAAACTTGTTTTGAACATCACTGAGGCACAGGGAAATTCACACCTCTTACCAAACATGCTAATGTTCAGCTCTGTGGCAAAAAAGGCCTTGGCTGTTGATGCATCCAGAAGAACATCAGTCCTGCCAAAATATCTAGTGTAATAAAAATATATCAAGTATTCCAGGATAATGGAAAACACAGACTGTCATTGGTTTGTAAGAGAAGTTACCACAGTGGAGCCTTGCAGGAATTCTCATCAGGATGAAGCGAGTGGGCATTGTACCAACATAAATGTTTATTATTCATAGCAGTTATGGGAATATACATTTAAAACCCTTCATCATTAGCCTCATTCACAAAAGCTGTTCATCTGCTCCTCTGTGGATATTACAGCCCAGACTTTCTCCCCAGCCTATGTGCAATCCAACTTTCTTTTTATTCCTAGCCAAAAAGGCACAGTCTGCTCCACATGAGGGCTCAGTTTCAGCAGCCATTTATCTATTTATCACATTTATTTCACAAATCAAATTATATAGGAAAAAGGGGCTTTAAATCTCAAGGATCATTTTCAACCTGTGGTATTGTTGACACAGCTCTAGTTAGTAACCAGAAGATATTAGTGATTTTGCCTAAATCGGAGTATTGTCCTTGGACAACAATTCTAGCACATTTCCTGTCCTGCAACAATTTAACTTTTGATTTCATGTTGGTTTATTTTAAAGAAAAAAAGATATGCCTTTCTATAGGTATATTACAGACAGAGTCCTGCAGAAAACTGCTACATCTTTCCAGCAGAAATATCCTCTCTCACAAATGATACTTTAATATGATAATCTAAACTAAACCTTGCAAAAAGAAAATGAAATCTCTGAAGCTGTCCAGCAATTCATCAAGCCTCCCTTCATCCTGAAGAGAGAGTGCCCCACATGGAGAAGGGACAGGGCTGGCTCCACACCAGGGGGCTGTGCTGGACTCAGAGTGTGAAATAAGGAGAATTTTCTTGGCCAAGTGCGGGCACGTGGCTGCACTCCCCCGCCAGCTGCCCTCAGCTCAATCCCTCTCCAGACCCCTGTGCATGTCCTTATCTCCTCCCTGCTGTGAAACACCACCCTCAGCTCAAACCTCACTAAGCAGAACTTCATCCAAGGCACATGGCCCTGATTTGGGCACATGAGGAGCAAGTTCCAGTTATTGAGAGCAAACTGGGTCAAACACCCCACGTTTACCAGCTTTAAAAAAATATGAACTAAAAAAAATCTTATGAGCTGTGGGATTTATTTTTTTCTTAAGTAACTTTTGAAAGGACATGAAATGAAAGGCTGAGTCTGAGGGACATTTGGCTGTCCTTGCACTCTGAAAGCAAAGGCACTCCAGGGTACATGAATCCTCTGGGAATAGGAATATTTGTAATGTCATCCAATAATGCCTTATTTTCTGTTTGTCTAAGTGTGTGGCCAACTGCCTTCTCACAGCCCAAAACCTAAAGCTCTTTTATCACCTCTTAGCTGGTTCCACTAACAAATTGGCTTCAAGTTACTCTGTAATTTGTGCCAAATCATATCAAGCCCACTAGAGAGGCAAGATGGACTGTATCTTTTACATTTGCTTAGGGGTTCTCAAATGGGAAGGTTATTAGGTTGATTGAGAACTGTTTGTGGTCAACTTTTTTGTGAAAAATGATCTGTCAAACACATCAGCCTAATTACAGAGGCTCAGTTTCTGCCAAGATATAATTAACAGTCTCACAGTGATATTAAGTGCCGTGAGAGTTCATTTTGAGATGAAACTTGGCCTGAAAGACCCATGGCCAGGACTTTTATTTTTGCAAATATGCTTTAGAAGAGGATAATTATAATAACTCTGAACTAATCTTTTAAACACATTTAAAATTATTCGCCTATTTCTAGCAGAACTATGGATTTCAAAGCATGTGTTTCTATCACTTCCAGCACTGTAATTTGGGGTGGCCACTGTTGTTTAATCCCTCATGCAAGGATCAAGGGACAGGATCAAATGACAAAGTATAACTACAGAAAATTAAGCAAAATACCAGGTTTGATGCAAACAGGAATGGGATCCCTTCTCTCCACTTGCCCTCAGCTCAGTCAGCTGTAAGCAGTTGTTTGAAAGCAAATCTTTAAAGCCATGAGACAGCAAGAGCCCCCCACCCCTGCATTGCTGCTTCACCAAGGGCCAGGCCAGCAGGGAGCTCTGGGGGCACAAAAATGTCATTTTGAAGGCAGGACAGGTCATTTTGGGGTCAGCCAGGGGCTGAAGTGCTGACACTGGAGGGAAAGTGCCCTGTGTAAGTCTGTGTGTGCCATAGAAGTGTCTGGCTCACTTCTATGCTGCCTGCTGCCTCTGTGATGAGCAACAGAGTCACTGGATGGTGACAGTGTTCTGGTTTTTGGAGTCCTTCCATGGCAAGACGGCACAAAACCCCACTCTGCCACCACTGCTGTGGTACCAGTGGGCTGAATATCTTCCCAAACAGATGCTTAGAAACAGACCAACCCAAAATGTTACATTTCTGACACAGGCTACACTGCTTCCCTTCCACATCTCTAAGTCAAAAAACCTGGGAAAACTATTTCAAGTTCTCACTTTCAGCCTGCAAGTAACTGCAAGCTAAGAGCAGTTTCAGCCCTGCTTAAGGGGAGAGCAAAGGATTTCCCTTGCTGGGCACAAAGCTCTCTGTAAGTTAGAATTAAACTCTATCAGAGCAATTTACAGAAAGATAAACTCAGGCATTTAATTCCCTATCTGGAGAGCAGGATACGGTAAAGAAGCCAAGATTAATCTGCATTTATCATCTCCTAGTATTAGGGCTGGCAAGGTAACCTGCTCTTATGTAATTGGACTAATAGCTGTGGTTTATTAACATCATTAAATATGTGCTGCCTAGTAAACTTTCCTTTTAGCTGCCTTATCTGCCCTGGAGAAAAGGACTGGAAGCACATTCTTCCACATTGTGTGTGAATCAGGCATGAGTCAGGGGGCAGCCCTGGTTGTTTTAATGAGGAAGAAGCAGGGATTGCTGGGTTTGATGAGCAGGGTACCAGAGGGCTGCTGCACTTGGGCTGGGCTGGCTGCAAGCAATCCCTGACAGCACAGAAACCCCAAATCCACAGTAATGCTTGTTAATCTCATGGAGAGAAAACATAATTGTAGCTGTGAAAAATGCCAATCACTTGTTTTTAGAATTTTAAAAGTTTAATAGTAACAATATAATTAATATATTATTAATACTAATTATGTTATTAATATAATAATTCTATTATTATAATATATTAGAATTCATATAATATAATTAGAGTAAAAATAATTTGAACCATTTGGATTAAGGCAATACAAGACAATAAAACAGAGTTATGGACCTCTGGGCATGTCTTTCTGGGCAAAATAAAACCCCAAAAAGGACACACATTAACAGAGGATTAACCCTTAAAAACAATAGCCTGTTGCATATTCATACACCTCATACATTATGCATAAATTCCATTCAAACACAGGATTCTGTCTGGTCAGTGTCAACTTCTTCCTCTGAATCCTGATGATGTCTTCAGGGCTGAGTGAGGTGGGAAGAAGTTCTTTTCTTCTGATAAGAGAGCAATAAATTCTCTTTCTCTGAAAGATTTAGGTGTCCTGTGGCTGCTGCCTTGGTGTGAGTCCTTTCTTTAAAAAAAGTAACCTACATAGCATAGTTTCTATTTTAACATTTTGTTATAACCTAAAACTCTGTTTAACACACTACTTAAGAAAATTAATACAGCATAACTTTCTAACATAACACACATAATATTCATTTTAATATTTGCAAAAAGCCAATCATAAAATACGTATTTTTCACATAGCAAAGGAAAATGCCAGGTTCATCTGCTTTGCCATAGTGTGTCTCAAAGCAAATGAAGATTTTGTATTTATCGGCTTCTTTGATGGTAAAGGATTACAAGGAGAAAGCACCTCCTTGTGTTGTGTCTCTGTCATCCTGATGAGGCTGCAGTTTGTCAGGCTGCAATTTGCACAGACTACATTGTCAAAGGAGATGCTGCATAAGGAAAGAGGGCTGGGCATGCTGGGAGGCACTGGATGATGTATAAGATGCAAGTAAATAAATAGAAATGGGAAAAGAAAACACAGGCCCAAGGAGTGCTTGCCTCATTTGGTTTGTTATTTGAAGTCTGGTGGATTTTTTTGTTTTCTAACCATTTGCCCTTATAACTGGAGGAGTAATGAGTGAAGAGAAATCCTCAGTTCCTGCTGGTGTTGTCTGTTTTCCCAGTGTCTCTCCTGCCAAGGCAAAGTCTTCTAAATTCCCCACACCTGAGTTTTGGTTTTGTGAGTCCTGAATATTTACTTTCTCAGCAAGGGATGCATATAAAGGGATCATCAGTACGGCTAAGGTAGAGAAGTGAAATTATGCAGAAATTGAGGAAAATGAAAATCAATAAAATAGCTATGCAAGCCCTAAGTGGAAAGCACAAGAAGACAGGAGAAAAGCCTTCCAGATTTGTAAGGTTTGGAGTGTGTGTTTTGAAGAGATGGGCCCACAAAGACCCAAAACACCAGAGAAGAGGTCAGGAGAGGAGATGGCTACCAGCGTACCTGCTCACCAGTTTATCTGTTGTGATTTATTCACTGAAAAGGTTGTCCAGCATTGGAACTGGCTGCCCAAGGAAGTGCTTCAAGGTGTAGTGGTGGACTTGGCAATGCTGGGATAATGGCTGGACTCCATCAACTTGGTCTTTTCCAACTTACACATTACTCTGATTCTGTTTTCCCTCTGTCTTAACAATGAACTCCAGGCACGAGATCTTGTTAATATTGAAGCAAATTAGACACAAAAAGAGCACTTGCATCAGTGGTGGCCACAAAGCCTTTTTTGTGTTGACCACAATAATGACAAAAACCATAATTATGGTCATGCCAAACAAAGTGCCACTTACAGCCGCCTTGTCAAAGTTTTTTATGTCATTTACTCTGATTAAAGGTTTGTCTGTGGAATTGCTGCCAGAACTTTCATTCTCTGAAACAGTCAGTATTGATATAACATAAAAATGCCTCTGTCTATATGTTAATGCTTTCTCTCCAGGAAAAAAAAAAAAAAAAAAAAAGTGGATCATCCTGTTCTTCATCTGTTTTTCTATGAAGTTAATTTTAAAACCTGAAATAAGAGCAGCCCACTGAGATGAGCTTGTCTGATTGTCATCCTGGAGAGTGATGAGGGTTTCAGAATATGAATGTGATGTCCTTCAGGACCTGGCTGAACTAGTGTCTATCTGACATGTAAGCACCTTGGCACTGCCAGAACTCATACTTTGCAAACCAGGCCAGGGGAAAAGGTGGTCCAGGGTGGAAAAAGAAAGTCCCAGTGATTCTCAGTGCCCTTTGCCTGATACCTGGAACAGCTCATCCTCTCTCTTTGTTCTTTTATGCTGCCCTGTGGGCCTGACACTGTGATGCTGTGATGGTATCTCTATACTAAACTATTTCTTTACAGAGTTCATGTCCTGCACCTTCAGAAGATGGTAATTTCATATAACATGAATTTCAGTCCCCCAAACTAATCAAGTGTGCTCTTGTATCATATTGGTGCAATAATAAAATAATACATAATCAAACTCATGTATTTGTTGTTGCAAGACATGAAAAATGCTTAAATACTATGGATGCTACATTAGAGGTGTCTTAGCTCCTTTTGCAGGTATTTGCTTTCCAGTGTAGAAGACCTTTTCTTTCCATGCATTCCCTTCATTAGCTATCATGATTTTGCAGATCATTTTTACCTGGAGGAGGTATTTCTGTTTTAAACTAATATAAAAAATCCTTCCCTTCCCTTCCCTTCCCTTCCCTTCCCTTCCCTTCCCTTCCCTTCCCTTCCCTTCCCTTCCCTTCCCTTCCCTTCCCTTCCCTTCCCTTCCCTTCCCTTCCCTTCCCTTCCCTTCCCTTCCCTTCCCTTCCCTTCCCTTCCCTTCCCTTCCCTTCCCTTCCCTTCCCTTCCCTTCCCTTCCCTTCCCTTCCCTTCCCTTCCCTTCCCTTCCCTTCCCTTCCCTTCCCTTCCCTTCCCTTTCTCTCCCTGATAACAAATGTGTTTCTTTCACGTCACCTGAGAGCTGCTACAGAGCTGTGAGAAGCAAAGACTGGGTTGAATCAGCAGGAAATTCTCTTTATAATGGGCAGCCCCTGGGGGCTCTGTACATTTGTGTTTCTTCACTCGGTGCTCTCCATGTGCCACCTGCAGGCTGAAGCCATGTCCACACGGGACTGCTCCCAAAGTGCTCAATGAATTTCTTTTAATTCCTGAATATAAGCAAGGCCCAAAAGCTTCATCTGCCCTACAGATTCAGGTTTCAAACCCAGCCTCATTCTGTTTTTGTCACTGTCTATGTGGATAAGATGCAGACTCTTCCTTTTCTAGTAGGCGCAGGTTTGAATTAATCCAGCTTTCCTCAGATCACATCCCAGAGCAAGAATTCCAGTTTCAAGGCTGTGCACATTTGCATGGCTTTGTCTTTTGTCAGAAGGGAAGGGAGGGAAGGCTGCTACTCCTATCACAAGCTACAGTGCCACTCACCCCATGGGATAATTTCCACAGAGCAGTTCAGAGTGGAAAAAGCTGTCTGGCAGTGAATGCTCAGGTGGTTCATTAAGGAAAATTCTGGTGGAGAAACCTTGTGTCTAGATGTGATGAAAAGTTAATGAAACACAAACAGCATCCCTGTGATCTGCAGCTCATTTTGAGCAGAAGCTGATCTCACACAGGTGCACCTGAGGATTTTGGTGAATGTTTCATGGGTATTTGTGCATGACCCAGACGTGGAAGGCAGCAGGGAAGGGAGCAGATGAACTGCCAGGTGCACAGAGGGAACCAGGGCAATGGGGGGGAAAAGGGGTCCCTCAATGTTTCTGAATGAGAAACAGACAACAATAAGTGAACACAAGGATTTTAAACCTGTAGTACCCTGGTTACCAGCTCTAAGCAAATGAGCAGCTAATTAGTTGAAAGAAAGTCTAACCAAGAAACTAAGATACAGTGAAGAACAGGACCCTGTTTACAGTACTGCTACAAGACTAGAATAAAATGTTACTTAACACACATTTTGCAGCCCATTGTTTTTTTGAGAAACTTGCTGGGGTATCTGTTTTAGATCTGGTCTGCAAACAAGTCAGTGCAGTGTAGAAAAGGAACTGGTAATGTGTATCACATGGCTCAATCCTACTTTTCATAGCAAACACATTAGACAGTCCGACAGATGCTATCTAGGAAGCAGGGGGAATCTCCAAAAAATGATACAAAATACTCAGATTCTATGAACTTGCAGATAAATTTGTTCCAAAGCTCATACCACCATATAACATAACCAAAAGCAAGCTGTAATGCTGAATGCTTATGAGCTTGCAATTGCTTTTCCAGCTATGTATAAATTATTGAATTGCATTTTGCTGTTCTGGATTGTGTAGTTAATAAGACTCAGCCTGCTTGGAAATTGCCTTGTCTGTTTAGAAAGGCAGGGCATGTGTGAAAGAGGAATGGATAACCAACAGGCTCACAGCTCTGGAAATAACATCTCCTGACAGAGCCTGAGTAGAGCAGCCCTTCACCCAGGGAGAGGCACTCAGCCTTGCTTATGCAACATTACATGCCCTGACCGCCCGAGCAAGTGAGGCCCTTTTCCCTGCTTCACCAAGCCCAGTGAAACAGCCTTCCATGGGGAAAACACCTCCCAACAGGCTCCCTCCTCCCCTTGTCTTACAGATTTTCCATATCTCAGGTGCATCAGGTGCAGGTTTCCTCAAATACTCAGTCAGTGACAGGCACAAGAAAACCTGGAAATAGCATGGAATGCTGAGATGGTGGAAAGCAAAAGTGCAAACTACAAAACCTGTTTCTATGGCACATTATCCTTACAGGATGAAAGCTCACCTGCAGTTCACACAGGTCTTTTCTATGCACATCATAGATACTTCTGAAATAAGATGGCCACTGACATGAAAGAGAGAATTCAAGATGTAGAATAAAATCCTGATGGCTGCATATTTCTTAATCTATTCAAGTGTATAGCAGGGTCTGGTGTATTTGCAAGGCTCCCTTTTCACTGGTGATTTGCCTTCAGCAGAAACAGTGCATAAAATGGGTGTTTTAATCTGTGTACTTAAGGATTGAAGAGTAGATCACAAAAGTAATCAAAAGGCAGGAGGAAGTAAGAGGTGGAAATAGAGTGACCAGCTCACAAGTGAGAATGGAAGGGCTGAGCAGCTCCCAGCAACACCTACAAGAGCTTTGCTCCAGAGGTTTTCCCTTGAAATTCTCTTCTCCTGAGCACCTCAGGCTGCAGGATTCTCAACTGCCCCCTGGGCACAACAGCTAGGTACGTGATTTTCTCCCCCATGGTTCCTTTTTCTTGAAATTCTCTTTTGCCTGCTGGCAATTATTTGCTGCTCCCAGACATGCTTTGTAAAGCCATGAAACCACTGGGGAGTCATTGGTGAAGCAGCCTCAGAAGTGCTGCTGACCTGATTGCAAAGTATCACATTAACAAAACCAGGACTTTTTCCCCCTGCTCAGCCTGCCAGCAGGGTTTCTGCTTGATCACTCACTGTGTGGGAGAGGAATCCAGACACTGCTGCATTACTCACTGGCCTGAACAGGGAAAGCCTCTCCATATGTTTTGCCTAATGTGTGTGTACACATTGCAAACTGAACTCTTGAATCAGTTGCTCTGATTTTGTGGTAGTGATAAAGGGATCGGAGTAGGCTGACTCTGTCACAGGGGGGGAAAAAAGGGCTTTTAACATACTGATTTCTGATTTTTTCCTTGGTATTCATGCCAACATTTTTGATTGGCACACCAGACCAGATGTGCAAAATCATAAATCATTAGCCAAGTTAGCCCAAATCATGAATCTATTCTGGAAAGCATTATTGTGATATCTCTTTCCATCCTTAATTTCAAGTATATATTATTGTAATGTGTGTTCATGGCCTGTTTTATTCAACTGTAGTATCAGATACTTGAGATTCAAATGCCATTAATCCATTCTTAAATAGTTATCCTAAACACAAAAAAGCAATATTGTATTAAGGATACACTGTGCACACTAAAGCAATGTGTTTAATTACTTTCAGCAGATTTGAATAAAGCAGTAAGAAGGAGGTAATTGCCCAGGTAAGAAAGGAGCTGAGTTTTACAGTGAAAATATCTTTTTAATGGGAAAAGGAACACTGGAGAAAGCCAAAAGTGCATTTGTTTGATTTGAAAAGCAAAGAGAAGATGGATATAATGATGCTGGATGACAAAGACCATTGCTCAGGGAGGAAACCTATTTTTTCAGTGTATGGAAGACCAAAACTTATGGTCTGGCACTGATGTTGACAATGAAATGGCTTTCAAGTAATACATTTTCCCTGAGCAGGGTTTAAAGGCAATACCATAGGAAAAATAGACTTTAAAACAACGTGATTCCTGAGAGGCAATAGGTGTTGAGAGGGGAGAAAATGGGCAGTGGCATTCTAAAGGCAGTGACTCAGCTTTGTGAGCAGCTGCTGGTGCTGGACAGGCTGAGAACACCCTGAGAGAGGCTGGTGAGGTGTCCTGACTGCCATCCCCAGCACTGCACCCAGCATGGACCAGGCTCTGCCCCTGGGGCCAGCAATGGGACAGGAGGAACAGCAGAAAGTGATGCTCAGGAAATTCCACCTGAACACAAGGAAGAATTTCTTTCCTGAGCAGTGACTGAGCACTGAACAGATTGTCCAGAGAGGCTGTGGAGTCTCCCTCACTGGAGAACCTGTGCCATGATCTCTGGGATGACCCTGCCTGAGCAGGAAGGTGGGAGTAGATGACCCATGGTGGTCCCTTCCAGACCCATTCTGTGATTCTGTAAAAACCTTGTGAACCCCCAACTTAGAAATCAGCCTCCAAATGGGCACTTGGGGGCAGTGGTTGCTCGACTGTAAAGGAAGGCAAGAACAATTCCCCAGCTGCTGGGCAGGAACTGTGTGAGCCAAATACCTGGGATATGAATGCATCATGGGCCAAACCAAGAGGTCTTCAGGTCCTGGAGGGCTCCAGTTTTCAGAAACACCTTAATGTGCTGTCGCAGACCTAAATTATGAGGGGATTCTTTGGTTTTAACTTGTCTGCATTTCTCAGGGCAGCATGTAGCCAGGGAAGGACTCAGAAAAAGAGGTAGGTGCTGTTCTTTAGAATTTGTCCCTTCCTATTTATCTATTGGCTGTGCATGGCTTTTTACAGAGGAGAGGAGAAACCTGACCCAGAGAAGGCTACAGGTGACATTTGTACCAGGACCACTCCAGTGGATGTTGGGATGGACATTCTGGTTTTCAAGTGTCTCAATGAGGACATTATTTAATTCCAAATCCTTAAACACCATTGAACTCCTTTATCTGCTTCAGACTGGCAAACACCAAGAAGAAAAGAACATAACCCTTTCAAATGTCCTGACACTCCTCAAAAAAGCAGACCCAGCAATAAGGTAGGGTAGAGGAGTTGGAACTGCATGTTTTGAAGGTTCCTTATGACCCAAACCATTCTACAACAAAGGGGACAGATCCAAAACTTGCTAATGGTCTTCAGAAAGTCCCCTGAAAAGTGCATAATTCCGAAACTGTGGGGGTTCTTCAGCATGACTTTTCTACAGGGAAAAAAGATTACTTGGCATGGTTCCTGTGAGTAACAGAGAGAGGGGTGCACAGATGTGCACAGATGGATGAGACTGCCCCTAACCCCACCTCAGCTGGTTTTTGATTTTCAGGGCCCCTTGCCTGGGCAAACATCACTCACTGCCCAGGTGAAAACACCTTTTCTTTCAGCAGGATGGAAATAGGAAATCATCAACACTACAATGAAAAGGGAAGATGCATAAAAAATTGGGGTTTCTTTAAAACTTCTTGATGAAACTCAGTAAAGGTGTTAGGATTTGGTCACAAGGCGTTTTATTAATTATTATTTCAAGGTTCAAAAGGGCAACTAAGACAAATGTCAAGGCCCACTCCTCAGAATTATTCCAAGGAGGGAAAAGAATTCCAAAGAAAATAATTATGATGATTTCCATGCACCATCCCCATCACAAATTTGGGAATAATTTTAAGACACCAAAGTTTAGTGGTGCAAACAAATAGCAGAGAGAAGATTTATGGTGTTTTATAATGTAGTTTTGTTTCTTTTATTCTATGCCAAATTGCCCAGACTCTGTGATGCATTAGGACATAAAAAAGCACAACTGTCAAAATCAAAGGGCAATGTGGATGAAAAAAACTCTTCAAAATAATGAGATCTCTTTCTCCACTTCTTCTGAGATCTCCCTTTCATAATTACATAAGAAAGACAGAATTAAGTCTTTAAGTGCAAAACAAAACTCCTTTTTAAAGATATATTAAATTTGTCATGTTTTATGCACAAATCATGGCTGCTAATTTTATGCATTATTCATTTTTTAATAATCTAGGTTTTGGCCCTCTCAGCTTGTCAACCAAGGGAGTCAGTGCAGTGTTTCACAGGAAAGAAACTCTGTATAAGAAAGGCTGAAGAGGCTTTTAGGGGTTTTCCTGCCATGAGTCCTCATGGACCCTGAGCTTTCTGCTCCCAACATTTTATTTAACAGGAAAGCAGCTGGAGGTGCCCTGTCTCACTTCAGGGGGTACAAAAGGCAGGAGTGATATGTGCTCCAAGTAGAAGGGCTGCAAGACCAGTCTGGCCTTGATGTTGTTTTTCTTCAGAGGCAAACTCAAGTTGAGAGATTGAAAAAGCTGAGAGATAACCCAGCATCTAATTTAAAGACTCTTATTTTCCACAGGCTTGGCAGCAAATTGAAGTAGAAGTCCTGTTTGTTTGCTCCAGGTAGTTCCAGGAGCTGTCCTTCTTGCAGGGTTAATTTTATTTTATCTTTTATAACTTCTGAATGACATTAAAAATGAGAACTTCCTTTGGTCAATCAGTTCAGCACATTCCTCAGCAGAGAACTGGATAGGAAAATTCAGGGCCTAATCTTGGTAAATTTAATAGAGGCTGCCATCAATGGGATGGTGATGACTGACTGCCATCAGTGCTAAATCTACATACATGTTGCCAGAGGCAGGTCCAGAAAATGGGTAGAAAGGCATGGAAACTTTGTAGATATTCAACTATCATCCATCACTACTTGGTAACAAAGCAGAAAGAATGAAAGAAAAGAATTATTCTGACATAAAACTGTTTTGTTGGCTGAAGAAAAACAGAGGCATAATTAGTAATACATAATTCAGAATTAACAGTCCTTTAACACTTTCCCCTGAAAATGGTAACAAAGATCTGGGTTTTATCAGTTTTGTATTGTCCTAAATAGACCTGTGTGCATTGTAAAATTAACTTTTCTCAATTAATGCTAATGTCAGTTCTTTTTCTTCTAAGCAGACTGTTCCAAAAACGCAATAAGCATTGTGGGATTAGCATTAAGGAGAAAAAAAAAAAAGAAAAAAAACCCCAAGCATATTATGCCTGGGTTGGATTTTTGCTGTTACAATTGCACTTCCACCTCCACTATTAATAAAGCTCTGGGTGAAATTGGTTTCTTTGATGATAGAAAAAACAGTGACGTACTTCTAAAGAATTTTTTTCCTTGCAGAAGCTGTTATAAGCAGAGCAATTGTGTGGATGCAAAGGAAGGCAAATTTCAGAAACAGAGTGTGAATCCTTCCCTCACAAATCATTTAACAATGGCAGTGCCCATGCAAAGAGTCATCCAAAACCCAGATACCACAGTAGCCTGAAATCCTTTGCTTTGTGGAGATGTAGGTGACAGAGCCTGGAGGAGCACAGAGATGAAGTGCCACCTCACATCTAACACACCCACAGAACACAGCACCTTCCTCTCAGAAGTTAAGAAGCTGTTCTGAGTGTATTGTGGCTGATTTCCAGCCACGGCTTTGGCTGTCACAAAAAGTGTGAATTTAATCCCTTACGGGTGGCAGGGGTTTGTTGACTGGAGTCAGCTTTGAGGAACAGAGCTCTTGAGTGTTTTGTATGTTGATGTTTCATGCCTGGGTAGAGAAGAGATGATAAAGCCACCACAAGTTTGGGTTTTACAGGCTGGATGAAAAGCACTGGAGAGGTTTCATTATTGCCGCTCTTCAAAAGCTCTCCATAGTGCAGCCTCACTGAATGCAGTGCATTCAAGCCATCAGGAAAGAAGAGTTGTGATATTTCACTCTTAGGGTAAGGAAATGAGTAAATGAGATACCACTGAGACCCTTCTCTCTACCTGAGGGGCTCTAAATTGTCCTCACTAAACTGTTGGAAGGAGAGAAAGTGACTCAGAGGAAAGGGGCAATGATAAATATTGTACTTGCAGGGTGGCCAATGGCAGGAAGGAAGGAATGATGAATCTGACTCCATTTTCTCAGAAGGTTAATTTATTATTTTATGATACTATATTATATTAAATAATATTATACTAATTTATACAGAAAGGATACTTACAGAAGCCTAAAAAGATAACAATCTTTTATTATTATAATTAATAATAATAAATTATAACTAATTAATAATAAAAATAACAATAAGGATAAGAATAATAGTAAAATATATTTTATTAATAATAAAAAATAAAACTTGTGACTCCCTCCAGAGTCCCAACTTGGCACTGATTGGTCATTAAGTCAAAACAATTTACACAAAACCAATGAAACAACAACCTGTTGGTAAACAATCTTCAAACACATTCCAAAGGAGAAAAACACAGGAGAAGCAAATCAGATAATATTGTTTTCCTTTTTCTCTGAGGCTTCTCAGCTTCCTAGGAGAAAAATCCTGGGCAAAGAGATTTTTTCAGAAAATGTGAATGCCACAGATAAGGACAGAGCCCTCCCTAGTCAGAGAGCATTCAGGTACTCCGGCAGGGTATCATCCCCCCTCTGCTGTGCCCTGCAGTGTGCCCTGTGCCTTTCCAGGCCAGGTGGCCCCTTGTTAAAATGATCAAAGGGAGGCCAGATGGCTGCTGTGTCTAACACCAATCCTCTACTGCACTCTACTGCATCCTGCCTCTTTCTTGCTCAGAAAAAAAAAAAAAAAAAAAAAAAAAAGTGTTTTGAAAAGCTAAGACCATTCTGCATGGTTTCCAAGGACCAAGCACTGCTTGCAGAGCACAGGCAAAGGCCTGGTGAGGGACTGTGAGTGATGCTATTGACCACTGGCACTGGCAATACCTTCAGTGCACTACTGGGTCCCTCAGGACACCCTGCTCAGGTGCCTTGGGAATGCAGAGGACACCTGAGGCAGGGCCTTGGAGTGAGAAATGCATGGGTTGAGTGTGAGAGGACCTTCAGGATGAAGCAGAAACGTGTTGTCTCCCTGTGAGCAGCCTCTGCCTTCAAGAGATTTTGAGGCATCCCAGTTCTTCCCCAGCCTTTGCTGTGCCAGCTGAGCTCCCAGAGCACTGCAGCCCACATGGGACTGGATCTGCTCCTGTGAAGAGCTGCAGTCTGCCCTTACCTAGAACAAAATCAACTCTTCAGGAGAGTTGTTGCAAACAATGTGATCCTGGGATGGGAGCTCTGTAAATGAGGTGCTGTAACATGAGAACAAATGAAGCATATAAACAATTTATTCTCATCTGTTACAGGAGCTGCCCTACATAAAAACCAGATCACCTTTGGTTGGTGCCAGAAGTATTTGTAGCAAAAGTAATATGGACAGTCCTAGGATCACTGTGCCCCTTTTTGAAAGCACATGTGCTTATTTTTGTTCCCAGGTTTAGAACAGAGAAGTGGTTTGGAAACACTCACAGGACATCCTGGCACAAATGTAAGACCATGTTTAGGCTAATCAGAGCACAGTTAAATGTAATTTTGGAGGACTGTATGTTTGATTAATCAGTCTGGTGGCATTCTCCTGGGGAATGAGCTCCATGCTTGGACAGTGTTATGATTTACTACCCAAATACAACAAGTGCCTGCAGTCCAGAGCACAATGGTTCACTTCCACTGAAACAAAATCCAACACACATCTTGGGACGCTAGCTGGTAGCTCCAGAGATATTTCCTGACAAGAGTCTGCCTCAAATGTTTCATACAAGATGTATGTGACAGAGAAGAAAGGTTTTCCTCAGGTCTGTCAAAATTTTGGACCTGCATTCTGCAGAGAGATACATTGCTTGGTGCCAGCACTAAAACAAGTGTGACATTTGTATGTCCCACCCCTCTCTCTCATATTCCTAAAGCATATGGGAAAGGTACTACAGGGAGTAGCTTTTTCCATACAATTTTTCCACATGCATCATATTTAACACTCCAACATGGATCCTTTTTGCTCTGCTGAGGCTGCACCATCAGGTACATCATGTCTTCTCTCTCTTAGCCCTGTGTTTATGTGCCTGGCCTACCATCAATCTTGTTGTTCCCTGAGCATGATAGATGCTGCTGTTTGACATGAAAATTAAGCAGAACAATGGTTCCCAGCACAGAACCATTCCAAGGACACCAAGCAGGTCTTCAGGAGCAGGTCTCTGTTTTCCCCCAGAGGCTATCATCCCTTTAGGGGTTGCCCACACTGATGTGCAGTTTACATGGTGTTCTCCAGGGGCACTGCAGGTTTTGGCTCTGGCTGTAGCCACAGAAGTAGCCCTTCTGTAAGGAGAACCTTCTTTGTGGCCTGGGTGATGCAGCAGGGAGAAGGCAGCAGAAGAAATCTCTTCTGAGAGACTCCTTGGCCTTGGGTATCATGACAGCAGGAGGGTTATTCACTGCTCGTGCAGCTGGGCAGTGTGAAGATGTGATGTGATGTGATGTGATGTGATGGTGTCATGGCACTGCAGCACTGCAGGGCTTCAGCTGTGCAAGGTGTGGGTGCTGCCAGGGGGGAAGGCAGGTGCGCCAAAGGATGTGCCCAAAGGCATCCCAAGGGATGGGCACTGTGTCGCAGGATCCACCTCCAGGGGCTGGCTGGTGCTGGGAGGGAGGGAAAAGAGGCAAGAGTTCAACATTGTTTATTTCTAGAGTTCAGTTGTTTGTTTCCACATGGTTTGTTTCAGGAATTTCTGCCATGTAATCCCTAATGCATCTCTCAGATACCTTTTGCTATTAAATGATGTCAGTCACACATGATCCAAGATCATCTAATTTCTTGTCAATATCAAGCTGTTACAGCCCAAATTACATAAAGAAATTGACACTTCAGGAATCAGATGATGAAATCAATGTAATAGGTGAACACCGTTTGCATTCAGGTTGCGTCTCTGAAGGTGTAATTTAAAATCTCATTGATTTTCAATTCTGCAGCCCATGCCTCCTGCTTGGGCCTGGGAGGATGAGATGCTGAGGCTGCTGAAAACCCCCTCTGAAGATACAAACAGCAGCACCAGTGCCTGGGAAGGGAGGCAACCTGCTGGAAGAGAGTGGGAGAGGGCTGGCACAGGAATAGAAAACCCTGTTCTCAACAAATGACATCAAAGTGCAGAGCAAAAGTGCTTTCCTTCACCAAGACCCTTTAAATGCCCTGTGTGAGCACACGTCAAAGCCTTTTGGAGAGCACACTTTCTTGAATCACAGAAACTCTTCCAAACACAAACTTTATTCAGGAAGATTTTCCATAACACCTTTGATAACGAGAAGTTGCTTGCCTGAATGCTGGCAAGCATCCATTCTCTCCAGAACTTTGAAAATGGTAATAAGGTGGAATTTGGGAGAGGTTGTGGGGGATTTTATTCCCTTCTGTTCATTTTTTCCATCAAGGAGAAACTGCTTGTGCAGCAACCAAGGTAGTCACCAGTGTTCAGTCTGCTACACTTCCTGAGGCCAGCCATTAATAGGACATTTCACTGCACAACAGATGATTTGAATGCTCTTATTTGAAGGGCAAATAGTCATGATTATCCTTTTGTAGACACAGAGAATATTTTAAAGAAGAATTTTAGTCTGTTTTCTGTGCAGTGCAGAATAAAGGAAATATAAAATGTAGGATCCCTGTAGGTACAAAATTGCTCTTTTATGTTTTAACACTATTATACTTAGAATTCACCTTGTTTTTCCTTTCTAATTTTTTCTGGTTTTGTTCTCTCGGCTAGTATCAGGAGAGGATATATTGCTCCAAGTAAAATAAAAGCTTTTATCTAGGGCTTCTCCATGCTCTAAAATTACAGTTCTGTAAGTCCAAGTGACAGTTGGGTAAGGGACTCAAACAACCAGTTAATGAGCAGTTCTTCATTGCTCTCTCACTGCAGGAGGAGCATAAAGTTCATTTGGTTTTCCTGTCCTTCATAGACGAGGCCTTCAAATTCTCTTTTGAATAAGTTTTCATTTTCTGTTAGTCTAAGTTTCTCTGGTTGTGTTTTTAAATTCTTGGTATCCAGTTGACATAGAGAAATGAACGTCATTTCGTGGTTGCATTTTATAGTTCCCACAATTTGTATGTGACAGAAAGAAGTGGACAGTGGAACAAAATCAAATATCACTCCTGTTTCACATCTTCATTCATGGTCTGGATGATGGGGCAGTTTGTCTTCAGCGAGGAGGCCAATGACAGCAGACTGGGAGGAGAGGCTGATATTCCAGAGTCATGTTGTCAGGACTGAACATGAGCCAGCAAAGTGTCCTTGTGTCGAAGAAGGACTGGCAGCCCTGACAGGACTTGTGGGGGTACCAGTCGTTGGTTTCTCTGTGTCTGGATTGAAGGCACTTGAGACAATAGTTCATGTTCACACTCAGATGTTTATTATTCCTTATCAGTAAAACAGTCTCACTACTCTGAGTTCTGCAGCTTTTCATTAGAAGGGACAAAATGGCCAACGATCTCTTGTTACAAGGTCTTTTAAGACTAAACTATCCAATGAAGAACTGACACCTGGATTATTTTCCCTTTTAACCCAATAACTGATCCCAAAGAGCTGCAATGGGGACTTTTCTGCCCAATTACAAAATGCCACCCAAACCCATGGAGAAGAAGCATGAAGAAGAAACCCAGGACAACACCCTGTGCCCTCCATCTTGCTTCCATCCATAACATACTAAAAATCCCAAAATCTAAATTTCTCACCAAATGATACACCTACACTACTCTCTATAATCTATTTCACACTTTTGTGGATTCTAAACTATCTTGAACTTTAGGAAACTTTCTCCATGAATGAGGGTCAAAATCAGTGGTCCCCTGGGGGTCAGGGCACCCCAGAGCAGACAGAGAAATATTCCCAGTGCCCTGGGTTTCCACAAGACTCAGGATTGCACCCAGAGGGTGATGCCAGCAGGTCAAGGGAGGAGATCCTTCCCCCTTGCTCAAGCACTGGTGAGGCCACACTTGAAGCACTGGGTCCAGTTCTCCCAAGTGCTAAAGAGGCACAGACATTCTGGAAGGAGCCCAAATGACATCCAGAGGTCTCTTCCAACCTCAGTCATCCTGGGATTCCATGATTAAGCCGCATGTTATGAACAGTAATGGAGATTTTTGAGATACACACTGCCAATCTGCTTCCAAAGTATACAAAAAATGAAATAATTTTTCTGTAATCATCTACTGTTCTGGCACAATGGTATGAAAGTTTTTAAGAAATAATAGCAGAGAGGTCTCTTGAAGTCTTCATAGTCATAGAATCATAGCAACATAGAATGTCCTGAGTTGGAAGGGACCCACCAGGATCTCTTGAATAAGTCCATATATTGCTGCAAGTAAAATAAAAGACAGCCCTGAGAGCCACACCATGTGCCCAAGAGCGTTGTCCAGATACTCCTTGAACTCTGGCAGGCTTGGGGCTGTGACAACAACCTTGGGAACCTGTCCTTTTACTGCTGAAGCCACCTGCCACAGGGAAGGCCCTGGTTCAAAATCACCTTGTGATCAGCTCTGCAAAGAGCAGAATTCTCACCAATGGATTTATGCCTTTAAACTCCAGCCCAACTGCATCCCCTGTGACCATTGCAGTGGAGTGGGAAGCTGTGGATTGTCTTTGCATGCCTTGTCCTTCTGACAGCAGTGGTCCTGTGCTGCTCTTTAGCATCTGGAGGCAAAACTGAGCACAGCTCAGCCTTTGGGGCTGTAGCACCATTGTTACACTCTGTGTGTTACTGCTGTGATGCTCCTTTCCAGGAAATGGAAAGCACAGAGGGAGTGGATCCGCTCCATGAGTCACTTGGCAGGCTCCTGCAGGCCAAGCGAAACACGGGGCTTTAGCTAAGAGCTGCTTTTATGGGAAATATGGAATGTGACAGTTGTTTGGGCTGGAAGCTTCTCCAGTGACTCGGGGCCTATCTCACCCAGGAGTGTGTGAGCTGCTAAACACTCCCTAGGAAGTGAGGCTGGAATATTTCATGCCTTTTTGGTCAGGTGTTTGTCTGCCACAGAGCTTGCTACATCTGCCTTTGGTGCCATGGGCATCCAGTTGTTCCTCTCTCTTCCTCCTGCCCCTTCTTATTAACATTTTCATAAGGTTTCATTTTTTTTCCCCTAAGAGAGTTTGCAAGAAATGAGTAAATGCTTATGTTGCCGTTTTTCATCTATTTATTTTGGCTGTTTGTGTTTTGCTCTGCTTTGGAGAGACTGTGGTGCATAAATAAGCTATGACCTGTCATCCCAGAGGGAGGGAATGGTAGACTGTGCATGGAAAGTCTTCTCTAGTTTTCCACTTGTAATTTCAGTAATGGCATCATAGTAAATGATGAGACTTTTTCCTGGAAGAAAGTTTGGTATGCTTTCTTTTAATCATGCAAGGTGTGCATGCTCAGGCGTTCACAGTAAACCTGAAACCAATTTGGAACATGTATCTTTAAGTCCTTCAAAGTCTATATCATACCCTGCTGAAGCAACTAATTAAGGTTTAATTTCACTGTAGTTTTCAGATACGAGGCAATCACTGTCTCCTGCCCTGCTGATAAGGGCTGCAGCAACAAAGACTAACACTCCAAGTGCTAATTTAAAGACAGAAAAAGGAGTTGAAAATAAAAGATCTCCCCATTTGAAACTAAACAATTATAAAGCTACAGTGCCTTTCCTGCTGTGACAACCAATGGTAAAAATAATAAATGAGAGATACCCTTAATCTATAGGCCTCACTGTCATTTAGGGGTGAAATATTTTTTATGGATTTTATGTGGGGTTTTTGTTACAGGGGTTTTATTTTTTCCTGGTTTTGTGTGTGTGTTTTAAGGTGGGTTTTTTCTTCCTTGCTTGGGCTGAGGGAGGGAAACTAGTAGTAGAGGCAACAGATACAAAAGCAGAAATGTCCCCCACGCTGCCCAGCTGGTTATTTTAGCACTCACCTGAGAGCACCCTTCACTGCAGAAGGGATGCCTCTGAGAACCTACATATAAATGTTTCCTCGAGCAGCTCTGCAGCAGAGGCTCAGCTATCAGGTTTCCAGAACCTGCAGCTAAGCAGGATGTCTGGTGTGAGATGATTCCATGACACAGATGACTATCAGTGAGAAGCTCAGCTGAAAATTACTTATTTCATTTCACACAAGGCAGGGAATGGAGGCAGGACTAGAAATGAAGCAAAGTACTGTAGTTAAACTCAGCAAATTCAAATGGGAGCAACTTGCTGACTTGATATGAGATAAATCCCACCCATGATGTCCATCAAATGCTCACTGAACCAGAGAAATGTGCTTTGCATCCTTTTATTCCATTAATTTCTAGCAGATTGTAGGTGTTGTTTGTGACAGTAGAGTATAAAACATCTTTAGGCCCATATGCGACTTAAATTGTCAATGTGCTTTTAATGTTTATTTTGGAAGAGGCTTATTCACAGTCTGCTGTGCTTCACACAGTGGATGAAAGGTAGGAGCTGAAAACCCTACTATTATTTGCAGTATGGCAAAACATTCTCACTCTGCTCTAAGTTAAAAACATTATGGAAAGAAAAGGATCGTGGTGGGGGGGATGAGAGGATGGGATAGGAGAGTGGGTGGAGAATAACAAGAAGAATGAAAGCATCCCAAGACAATTTGTGTTTATGGAAACTGAACTCTGCCATTTCACTTCTTTTGGCCCCAACACTCCCAGCAGCGCAGTTCAAGGTCCTGTCAGGGCCTTGTGGAGGAGAGTGGCTATGACCAAGCACTGCTGGGGCCCTGCCAGGATCTCCAGCCTTGTGCAGAAGCAGATGCCTGGCTGCTGCCAGTGGCCACACTGCTGGGCAGGCTGGGAAGGTCAGTGGATATCGAGCACCAGGTGCTCAATATGTTAAATCCGTGCTCTGACTTTTCCCCTTCAGTGTGAGGTCTGTGCAGGCTCAGAGAAACCCTTGGCTTCATGCAACACATGAGGTTTTAAACCTGAGCCTGGCCTCAGCTGAGGTTGTTTGTGAACTCTTGGAGAAACAGTCCTGGCAAGGTTTTCCTGTGGCAGAAGAGATCCCTGCTTGTCCAGGTGAACAATCCCTCCTTGGGATGCATCACGTTGTGCATTCTTCAGGAAGACATGATTGCTTCTTCTCTTGGAAGTTAATGTATTATTTCCATCCCCCAAATTCTCACATTTTTTTGATTTTACTTGGTAGGAGGAAGGACTGCAGCTCAGACTGTGGCCAGATAGAATCACAGAATCACTGAATCACAAAATCACAGAATCATAGATTGGCTTGGGTTGGAAGAGACCTTAAAGATCACCTAGTTTTGACACCTCTGCCATGGACAAGGGACACCTTTCACTAGATCAGATGACTCAGAACTGCATCCAGTCTGGTCTTGAGCACTTCCAGAGATGGGGCATCCAGATTCTCCGGCCAACCTCTTCCAGTATCTCACCACTCTCACAGTAAAGAATTTCTTCCTAATATCTAATCCAAACCTACCCTCCTTCAGTTTAAAGCCATTCCCCCTTGTCCTGTCACTGTACACCCTTGTGAGAAGTCCCTCTCCACTTTTCTTGCAATTCTCCCAGAATTCAAAAGAAAAACACTGTTTCAGACTAAAGCAGGAATGAAATGTAGACAGGATGCTCAGTAACCTTAGTCATGCCTCAGACAGGAATTTTCACCTGTAAGTTTTACATAAGAAGTTGATAGGAACTTGCACCTGGGAGCTGGGAAGGAGAGGAGCTTGGGGAATTTTGTCTAAGATTGGAGCAGAATCTTTCCAGGAGGATGCCCAGATTTGGGCTGCCAGGAGAGGATGGGTTTTGTCAGTCTGCCTGTCTCCTGTTCTCCCACAAAAAGGGCACTGGGACCCCCCAGAGCCCACCTAGCTGCCAGCACAGCCCTGCCAGTGCCCCACATGGCACAACAAGGGACACACTGTACACATGGCACACACTGCAAACATTGTGGTGGAAAAACAAAGGGATCCCTGCTGAAAGCTTTCCACATCTGGAGGTTGGTGGTGAACACCAAAATGAAGTGGTTTCAAGGAAAAATGATATTTTATCAACAGCTTGTTTGTCACACTCATGGTCATACAAAGGCATCAGTCTCAGCCAACAATACACTCTTCTGAACAGGGAGAAAGCTTACATTTCCTAAGAAAAAAAATAAAAGAGATGTCAGGGCAATCAATTCACACAAATCAGAGCTTTTAATTTCAATTCCAACCAGGGCAATCAATTCACACAAATCAGAGCTTTCAATTTCCATTCCAACCATACCTTTTTACACGTGTGTGCATTCTAGTTAGCCTGAGCTGCAATAGAAAGACACTTTAAACCTCAGAAAAATTGAGTTCTGGTTACATAATTACAAGAAAACTGCATTTTCAAAGTTTCAAAAATTCTCTATCACCATTCTGATGAAAATATTTGTATTGAAACCCATAATTTGGATTTAAATGAATAGGAATTTGCTGACAGGAAATATTAAATTTGCAGTCAGACATAATGCAAGGCTTAGCTGTAACTCATTGTTTTGGTACTCATATATTAGAGACCAGTATTTGACCTTCCTTTGAATTTTGGCAAATCACATCTTTAGTCAGGTGTTAAAGGAGGGGAGTAAGATAGGCAAAGCACACCCCATACCTTCCTTTTCAATTTAAAAGTAAGCTTGCATTTTAGAATAATAAATTTTAACTAGAAGCTAAAGTGTGTATCAAGCCCTAACTGCCTATTAAGATTAATTTAAACCAAACAGATAATTTTTAAAAGTCTCATTTCTCCATTACAAAAAAAAAATCCATGCAACTACTCCATAAATATATACAAATTTGCCCTGGCATCATCTGAAAGAGCCCCTCCCTCAGGCTGGCTTCTTGTCACAGCCAAATGCTTAATAGGTTGTGGCTGGAAAATCCCAGGGAAAGCTGGAGATTTTTATGAGAAGAGCACTGATTGTGCAGGAGCCTGCAGCTATTGCTGACCTGCCTCTTTCACAGAAAGAGGATTATTACACAAAAGAGTGCTAGAGATACTGTATGAAAAATACCTTTTAATTTCCTTCTCAGCAAGAGAAGATGGAGAGAAGGGAAATGGGAGCAGGCAGAGGAACTACTTCTGCAAGTGTTCTAGTGGGGGATTCCTTTAATATTATTATTATGCGCGTTATTTGGAAAGTTCTTTAGAGGATTTTTTATGGATGCACATGAACAGATCCCTGGTCCCACAGTCTTCTTTTACTTTCTCCAAACATCTAGAGCTGATCTTTTGCATACATAAACCCACACATACTCCCATAAGCATATTTCTTTTTCTGGCTTTTCCCCATTGTTTCCCTTCTGCTACTCGCTCCTCACCGATTAGAGAGATTGAGCTAAAGAAATACACTACTTTTCTTGCTAATTACAGTGCACATGGAGGGGCCTCTGCCTGGGCTTTTCTCTTAATTGCTGGCTGTCATGGGGGGACTGTTCTGGTGTTTGAGATAGGGAGCTCTCTGCCCACCTCTCACTCTGGTGGGAGTGCAGGGCCCTGGCCTCAGCACCTTCAGGAAGGGTTCTGTCCTTTGGCTCTGCTGCCCCTCTGCCAGCCCCATTCACCTGGCCATGCAGCTGCTTCTCAGGTTCCTCCCAGGTCCCCCTCCATCCTCCCATCCCCCTGCATCCTCCCATCCCCTGATGCTGCACTTCAGGCGGCTTCTTCACCTGTATCCATGACAACCGGGGTGACATCAGCACCGGGCTCACCATCTCCGCCAGGGCTCCAGAGCAATTAAATGCTGACAGTGCCTTTTTAATTGCAGTTGGAATGTTTCTGGTAACGAAAAAAAAAAGGGGCGGGGTGGATGGGTGAGGAAGTGTAGAGGCGTAGAAGGTGGAGGAAGATCCTGGCTCCTTGCTGGCTGTCTTTGCAGCGACAACACCGTGCTGTCCCCAGGCACCACAGTAGCCTCGGCTGCTGTCAGAAATGTCCTTTCCTGTCCCTGGAGCAGTCGCCGACATCCTCAGCACCACTGAGGGCAGCTGCAGGTGTTTGGAGGGTCTCTGGTGGCTGATGAGCTGTCGGGAGGAGCAGAGACACCCCTGCTGTCCCCATTTGCATTCAATGAGGCAGAGTATTGCAATAATTACCAATATAGCTGGACGGGACATGCCTGAGCTTGTCTGGCCCTTGCTGCTGAACCAAATAGTGGCAGATGTGGTGTTTTAACCCCACAGATACCTTTTGGCTAGCTGGATGCCACAGCTGGGCACTTGGGACAAATCCAGACGTGCAGGAGCTCAGGTTTCCCTCTGCTGGAGAAGTTTTAAGGCAAAGGTGAAGGAAAGGAGTCGGTTTTGCTGGAGGGTTTCAATCCAGAGCTTTATTCTGGCCCACAGGCCTCTGAATCCAGCAACTCCAACAGAACTCCCAACCATGTGGTTGCTGGCTTTTAACCCCAGGGAGAGGAGGAGGGAAGGGGTAGGAATCCCACCAACCAGGTACACTAGGGAAAGTCTCGAGGGACAAAGGACACCTGGGTGGCCCAATGCCCCCCGGGAGTGTGGAAGGCATCTTTTGAATCTGCCCAATCACTCCATGCCCTTCTGGAATGCCAGGATTGACAGACAGCGCTCGGCAGGGGTCAGAGAGGGAAAGGAGAGGTGATTGACACACCTGGAGAAGGAATCTTCAGGGAGAAACCCGGGGTATCTGAGGCAAACCATGACATCACACCCCAACAGCAGGGAAGGACACAGCTCTCCTCAGGCCGAACTCTGCCCTCCCCCCTCACCCGTCACAAAGGGGCTGAGCAGGACCCTGGGCATGGAGCACAGCCTGCCCCTGCCAGAGTGATGCTGTACCAGGTAAAAAAAGCAGGTAGGTGGGTGTGCTGCTGGGATGTCACCTCTGTCCCCTCACAGGAGCCTCCATAGACATACAAGACAACCTGAGTTATGCTTACCTGACTCTTCTTCCCTCTTCAGCTCAGGGAGAGCTGCCCAGAGCAAGACAGCCCCCACAGGGACTCTGCAGTATGGGGCTGGTGACCTGTGTCAGACTTTTTGGGGCTGCAGTGCTGACAGAGCTGAGCTGTGCTGCCATTTGAGCACACAAGAGCAGCCCCAACACCTCATTCTCCCCTACACGGACAATTTCTCCAAACAGAGACACTTCCTAGGCACAGAGTTATGAGAAAAAATAACTTCCAGCTAATCAGATTTGTGTAGGAGAAGCCCTCCTGACTGATCTGCTGGCAATTGGTATTTACAATGTAGGTCAACTCAGCCTGACAGCCAGGGGCAGCAGCCTCCCAGCAGTGGGGGAGCAATCACACCCCTCAGTCCTCATCCTCCCTTCAAAGCCTTCTCCTCAAGCTTCCCCTCTCAGACCAAGCCAGAGAGCTTGGGGCTCTCTCTGCACCTTTGGGGCTGCTCTTCACCCACTGCGTGGGGCCAGGGAGGCAGGTTCATCCTTTATCTACTGCTCACTTCTCCACAGCCCTTGGGGAGTGGCTCTTTTGCACCAAGTAGGCTTTTCTGCAAAGGGAAGGGCACATAATCTCATCACCTGGCAGCTCTGAGAGCTTTGGACTACACAGAACCCATTTTTCACTCTTTCATCACACCATGTTTTAGCTTTAGTTCTTTGTCGGCGATTCAGACAACAAACTCATTCCTCATAAAAAACAGTTGCTCATGCTCTGTGATGTTACTCTATATCAGGTAAACATCAGATTATCCTGATTCCTAATTTTCTCATGGAGCAGGTCTTCAATATCCTACAGAACCCTCTTTTCCTGGGAAGAGGGCCTGTGGAACTGCTAGATTCAAGGATGAGGTGAGACTGAATGCAAGGAGAAAGCCTCTCCTGGCAGCTGGGGAGGAAGGTCTGGACTCATCATCAAAAATCTCACAAGTCGTAAATTTTACAGTCCTAATCTGGGAAGTGAAACCTGCTTGTTGGACAGGGCTGCCCTTGTGCTGCAACCACAAACATCCCATGGGAAAGAAAAGGTAGAGAACTAAACAAGTAAAAAGGAAGGAGAAAAGGCAGAAATTTGGGTGAGAAATGGGAAGAGAGACCAAAGAAGAGAAAGAAAAATTATAATAGAAAACCTATGTCCAGTTACACTTGGGAAGAAAGCAAGCAGGGGGCAATAGTAAACTTTGAAGCTGGTCCTTAGGTACTCCCTCCTGCAGTGGGAAGTTCTGTGTGGGGACCTACTATCTCTGGTATCACACCTCAGATTATATGGGAGGACTAGACAATTAAATCAGTTGAGTAAGATCAACTGCTTTACTCATCTTTTGAGAAATTTATTGGTTACAGCCACTGCTGCAATGTAATTTCATGGTTTGATGTAGTTACTGCCATTTGTCTCTATAAAGAGCCTGGTCATCTGTCACTGGTATGTGGCACTATGGCTTGGAGTTAGATTACTGACAAAGATGTTGAATCATTTATTTTTATAATAATGGACAAATTTTAGCATAAAGAAAAGCAGCTAATTCATATTATGATCCTGGATGCTAATCCATATGGATTTATATTAGTTTTTTGCTTTCTTATTGTGTGAACTCCTTTCCTCTATTAGGAGTGTAGCTGCACTGCCTGGCTGACAGTGGCCTTTTAGCTGAACCATGAACTGATTTAAATTGAGTATTGGACTAGCTCCCCTTTTTGCTCCATAGTCCTATAAATTGGAGACGGTGTTAGGGGAAGGCTGCTAGGGACAAAATAAATGTTTAAATTCTTAACTGGTTTGACACTTTCTCTGTAAATGTTATTCCAACACCTTACTTGTGAATTTACAAAAGTAATTAAAATGCAGTAGAACCACCCACGGCTACAGATGTTGTTGGCAATTTCTGAAGTGTACTGAGGGCAGATCATCAGCTAGACTGGGGAAAAATATACACACGCAGTGAAAAGTCAGAAGAAAATATAAAAAAGGAGATTTTCTTTTTTAATGGTCTCATATTCTGGGAAAACCCAGCATAGCATCCCAAACCCATGATCCACCATGGGTGCTAGGTGAATGATTGAGGATGGAATGACTGCATGGAATCTTATCTGGAAAATACCAATACTTGTTTGGTTTTAGCTGGAGGGAGGAAAGGATGCCACCCTCTTAGTCCTGAAGGCAGGAGAAAAGGGCCAGCGTGGGATCAGGCTTCTGTGAGATAAGTGGAGACTTATTTTGAAGGGCAGCTGCTTTATCTGTGAGGAAGGAGGTGACTTGAGGAGAGCTGAGGCCTCCATGCTTTTATGCTTTTCCTTAGGCTTAGGTGGAAGGGAGGACAGCCAGCTGCCCTGCAGAAAAGCTCTTCTCTGTGAGCTGCTTGCTCAGTATTTTCCCTTCTGTCACCTGAGGAAACTTTCACCTCAGATCCACCCAGGAGAGGCTCTAAGCAGGACTTCAGCTGCTCAAGGTTGAGCTGGCCATGCAGCTTCCAGCTCAGATCCTGACCCCAAATTTTGTGATGATTTTTTTTTTCCCCAGCTGACTGGGCCTTTAGCACAATCTGAAGGAGCAGCTCTGTCCCTGGGCAACTTCACTGCCTGAACCCCAGCATCCTTCTTGCAGTGACAGCTTCCCTAATGCCCCTGTGTCCTAGGGTGACGTTATGATTCTTGTATCCCTATTTGTGTGTTCTGTTTATGCTGGATACTATGTTCTGTGCCTTCAAGACTGGCTCTGAAGAGTGAAAGTTTTGTTTTGGTTTCTAATCAGCCGCTCCCCCATGGCTGGTGAGACACAGAGACAGGACAGTACATGGTGCTGCTTTTGCTTTTTGCTTTGCTCTCCCTCTTTTTTCTGCTTTGCTTCTGCTTTGCTCTTTCTTCTGCTCATTAGCTAGTTTAGCTAAACAGTCCAAATTTTTTCCTGGACTGTTTCTCCTTTCCTTTTTTTTGGAACCACTCGAGCCTTCTCCAGACTGGGGCCTGGCAACACCGAGAGTTTGCACCCTGTGGCCTAGCGGGGCCTACTCTGGGCAGCAGCTGCCCCAGCGCCAAAGGGACTGAGAACAGAGTGACCACCCCCAAGAGAGACTTTCTGAATTTGTCATCTTTTTCAGAGCAGTGAAAGAGTGGTGTCATCCAGTATTATTCATTTTGTGTGCTGGGGGGTGCTGTGCCTGTTAAATAAACAGGTTCTTTCCACTTCTCTCTGAGGAACCCTTCCTGAACCAGTTGGGGGGAGGGGCCGTGTGGGTTTGCTTTCTGGAAGGGCCCCTTTTGGAGGTTTTCTCCCAAATTTGCCCTAAACCAGGACACCCTGTTTTCCATCTGCTGTTCAGTTCAGGGTAAAACTGTGAATGACTCCCTCATGGAACAGGAGCAGCCCCTACCAGCCCTTCCTGGCAGTGCTGGGTGTCACCTTATCTCCTCCCTGTGGGCATCCAGTGTGCCATCCTGCAGGATACACCCACTGCATTCTGAGCAGCTGCATGCTGTGTGCTCAGGCTGCTCTCTGCCAGGCTGTCTCATGGCATCCCTTCTGCATTTCAGCCTTTGAAACCCTGCAAATTTCCATCAGCAGAAGGGCTGGCTGAAACTTATGATTTGTTCCAGGCAGGAAACGGCTGGAAGTGTGAGCTCAGAAATCCACCAGAGCCTTCATGTGAATCCTGCAGAGCTATGCCAGGAGTTGGTAAAAAATGAATGTCTAAAATTAATTCCCAAATGCAAAAGTGAGCATCTAAATTAACAGACTGACTTTGGGAATCGTTGCCTTCTCAGACCATATGGAACCAAGAAAATTTGTTTATGTGGTTCAAGATGGGTCCAGAAATCCAATTTTTGGTACCCAAATCCAAAAATCTTATTTTAAAACCTATTTAAATGTCTTTGTAAACTTAGCCATCTATTCAAGATGACGCTACCTTGAGCTGTTGCAGAGCAGTACCAGGAGTGCTATCAAAGCAGCAGATGTCTTTGCTGCATTTCCACATTAGCACACCAGTCCTTCCTGGCCCAGCAGCAGAAGAAAGCTGGTAGATATTTATATTCTCATATAAAGAGAATGGCTGGGCATGTTGAGTTCCTATATGTGTCACCTGCCCCCCATGCCATACTCCAGGCCCAGCCTCACCCCTGGAAATCCCAGATGGCCTCAGGCAGCTGATTTAAATCCCACCTTGGATGCTGTTTATGCTGGCCTGGCTGTTTGACTGACCACAGAGATGGGAGAGGACTTTGTGCTTACAAAGCTATATTTGATTTAAGGACCATCTCTGCAGAGGACTCACAGGATGGATGGATGCCCCAGTGTCTCCTCACAGCACATTTCTGCCCCATCTCCACTCAGCCCCAAGCTGGGGCACCCTGTGGGGCCACAGATACTCCCTGGGCCCTCTGACAAAGTACAGTCACAGAGGTTGGGCGTGCAGGCAACAAAGATGTTCTGGCTTTTGTTTGTGCATTGATTGCACAGGGATTGAGAGATTAACTAGCCCCAGTAATGGCCATGCCTGTCACATTGGACTGCTGGGAATTAGCTTGTCATTCTGTGCCTGGTTTACAAATGGAGGGAAAATGGTCTAGCCTCCATTCAGCTGTTCCCCTTCTCACCCCAGAATTGCCTTTGCAGCTCATGTTTGAGCTACAAGCATATATTTTCCTCTTTCCTCATTACACTTCCAGCTCTCTCAAATATTAAATAGCAGGTACTTAGAATAAAACATATTATTTTGACAAACATTTTCATCATGAGCTAAATTGGCACATACTAACTGCTTTAAAATACTTACTGAGTAATTGAATACAGCAGTACAGGTTACTAAGCAGATGCCTGTCTCTAATAGTTTACGATTACACACATTTCCCTCCTAAAGGGAGAGACAGTTCCACAAGTAGCAAGAAAAAAAAAAAAAAGAGGAAAAAGAACACAGAGCCCTCATGCAACCCCCATAGGATATTCTTGAAAAAACAGATGGTTGTATTTTGCAGAAGCTTTTGAAGAAAACTTTAAAAAACTATGCAAATTTTTGCCATTGCTTTTTTTGGTTTGCATATTTCTCCTCAGTTTCCTTCTCTATCACAAATGATTGCAAATCTGTTTCAGCCTATAAATAGCTTTCTTCTTGCAAGCAAAGAGCTTTGTAACAGTAAGATACATGTTCCAGAGATTGGGGGAAGGAGGAAATTATTATCATTACTCTTTATCTTTTAGGAAATTCGACATTGTCACGCTCAGTTCTTTACATTTGGTTAACACGTCAGATCAAATCCATAATCCCTGCCCCAAGGAATTTACAGGCTCAAAGGGACACTTTCAAGCTGTAAATTACATTCCTGTCTGAAATGGCTTTACCCACTATTTTGACAGGTAGCACTTTTTACCAGGGGGGAAAAAAGCAGAGGGAAAGCAAAAGTTTCTCCACTTTTGTCCCCTGGATTGCAGCTCCCTGTGCTCAGTCTCTGCTGCTGGCCCCTTGCCCTTCCTCTGTTGTGTGCTGAGAACAAAGGTGTCACACCACCACCCTCCTCCTCAGCTGTGCCCATGGGCTTGTCCTGCCTTGCCAGGGCACCTGAGGCTCTGTCCCAGAGTGCACCCCTGGCAGAGGTGTCCCTGGCTCAGGTTCAGCAGCCCTTGGAGACAAGGAACAGAGACACATGCTGGGGATGCCACTCCTGCAAGTCCCTGCACAGCACAAAACCTGCTTCCAAGCAGCCTTTCCTAAAGGCAACATCTCCCATCCCCTTCTCTCCCAGTTAAACTTAGTGGTGATTCATATAAATGGGTTGAATTTGTGGTTCCAGATCCTTTCCATAGATGTGCTGAGTAGAATGTTCTCTGAGTTTCAGCAGCCCCTGGGTGCCCTGTGTTGCCACATTGAAGGGCTGGTCTGCTGGCTGTGTTACTCCAGCAGTATCACGGGGTGGCCTGGATCCCTCATCATCCTTAATAGTTACCTCCAAGTGTATGCTGCTTTGCCCTCTAGTCCATCTATCTTCCCAAATTCTTGGGAAAAGGTGACCAAAATGTGCACATGCCCAAGCCTTTCCTTCTGGGGGGATGGGAAACACCTCAGGCCCATACACAGAGACAAGAGCTTGGAATCCCTGTGGGGTCTGTACACTGAGAGTGCCACCACCATCACCCACTCACAGAGGTAAGATGGACACTTTTAGGTGATCTTCTGAGCTGGACTCAATGATCCATGTGGGCTCATTCCAACTCAGAACATTCTGTGATTCTATCATTCTGATCTGTGTCCTGGGGACCAGCCATCTCTGCCTGCAGCAAGCCTGGTGACCTAGAATGGGGTTGGAAGAGCAGCCCCAAACCCTTTGTTCCTCTCCCTCCTGGGTACCAGAACTGCTCTGCTTCACCTTTGGGATAGCTGCCCTTGACCATGAATCCACCTCCTCCAGGACCACTGCACTTTGTAACCATGCTTTCCTGAAACAAAAACAACCAGCACCATTTCTATGGAATCATGCTGGCAATAAATATCTCTGCTTTTCCCAGGCTTTTGTTTTGTTTTATCTGTTGAATACCTGTTAGATAAAGCAAATCAGACCTATTAAAGCTCTGCTTTATCTTTCTTTATTGGCAAATGCTGTTGAATCCCACATTAGTTTCTAACAGTGCAAACAATTTTGGTTTTGGTTTCCTGTTTAACAAAATAATCAGCCAGTAACAGCACACACTGGAGTGGTGTTGTTCTGTAATTTAGCAGTGCTAAATAGGATTCAGAAGCTGATGGTGCAGCCTTTTGCAAAAGGTGATTTAGTATTTTAATGCTTTTCCTGTTATTTCTTTTTGTAAGGAATAACAGGAAACGGCAGTGACATATCCGAAACTGCATTTCGCTGCAAACTGCTTAAGGGCCACTCGAGTGTGACTAATTGCCAGATATTACTATGCCAGGTCTGTCATGTCAAGATAGAATAAATTAGATGTCCATCATCACAGGATTAGCTCTAGACTCATTAGAAAGTACTGTCTCAGTGCAGTGGACACAACAGTGTAGGACGCGTTTAGCTTGGCTTGTTTGCTCCTCCCATGGGTAAACAAGCTATGCCTGCTTTCCTCCAGAAAGGATAATTATTCTTAGATGAGAAACATGGGCTTTTTGCTAGCCTGGGACAGTATTTGTGACACAAGTAATTGACATTAACAAATACTTTATTTGTCAATACTTTAACCTTATTAAGGTGCCTTCAATATTGATGATGGGTCAGGCTGCTCTATCCCATGCCTTCAGGTATCTTTCAATCTGTATAAATTTTGATGCTGTATATTGAGGATGATCCAGTCAGACCCAAAATGCTGGCAATGTTTGAGATCTAACCTATCAGCAGCATCTAAGCTGAGCCTCTGCATAGTGCTTTTAAAACTTGGTCAATCTGCTTCCTACAAGGCTCCTGAGAAGGATCCATCTCCTCACTTCAGAGCTCTCTATTGTGTCAAAAAGCAACAAGAGAGAGCAGTGTTTGCAGTCCACAAAAAAGCCTCTTGGGAAGATCTTTGGCTTATTGGTTCTTTGACAGTCATTTAGATCAAGTGGCCACTTGTGATGACTTCTCATAGCCACGTGGGCCTCACTTTTCTGTAGGTATTTACCAGACTACCAGGTCTAACTCTAGATATGGAATTGGCCTGATATTTGCAGAGCACCCACGAAGATAAGAGAAATGAAAAGAGATTGAGAGTCATGGAAACTGGGTACCATGCTCAGGTATCCAGAGCTGGAGAACAGTATTTGGCAAAACAGAGAGACTGTTCTGGCAACAAACACTCAGGTGAGATTGCATGCAAAATTCACATCCAGGAGAGGAAAATTCAGGCTGTGGCTTGGACTGAATTTTGGCACAGCATGTGGTTTTCAGAGAGAAACTTCTCCTTACATGAGGATTAAAGAAATCATCATCATCAGAGTACAAAATTCAGTTAATCTTTCCTGACCAGGCACATGCTGAGAAAAAATGTACAGGGGCAACTAATTGCCATTCCCAGGGATGTAAATTGGCACAGCTCCAGTGAAGTCCATGATTTCTCACTTGTTGAAGAAAACCCTGTGACAGCTCTCAGGGATGGTGAGCATCCATCCAACTCAGCATAACCAGTAATGCCCATAGGAATGAATGTTACCCATGAAAATCTGTGGTTTGCCTGTAAATGCTCCCAAAACCCAGGACACAAAAAGATAGCCTTCCTTTTCAATTTTTTTTTTTCAAGTATGAAGGTGGGAATAAAACAGTCAGTCTCATGGCATAAGTTGTTCCAAAATAGCCTGTTACAATTGATTTGAGATTAAACAGTGAAGTATGAAGCTGACTCTGCCTTGACAGAACAGGCCTGTAGGACAGTAGGGTTTCCTGACATCTTCCAGAATAGGCCATAAGGAATAACTGCATCTTCATGTACAGGCTTTTATACTTTCTCTAATGCCCACAGAGGCCATCAGTTGGTATCTGCCCACTGACATCAAGCTAGTCCTAGGAGTGATGTGTTAAATCTGTCTAAGAAAAGGACAATGGAAATGGCAGTTAACATTACTGAGGGGAAATTCAATTTGGCTTGGAGCAGAAAAAACATCCTGACCAGGCCAGACGAACTATTATAAGTGCAGTTAAAGATATATTGCTGGAGTTACAGCTGTATCAGAAAAGGAAGGAATTTTCTTGTGTCAGGAATTAGGTCTTTCAGAGGGCAAACAGCTTGCCTTAAGCCACTTAACAAGAAATGCTGGATTCAGAACTGAACTCACAAATGTTTCCTCCAAGTTCTTTGTTAAGACCTTGCAGTCTGTCTTACCAGTGGATAAGTCAATAATTAATATTTCTGTTACTGAATATTTAAAGACTAATATATCAGAGGATTAACTAACATTGTGAAAGGAAACATGAGCAAGGTAACAGGTAATTCTTACCTTCATAGCCTGATACAAACTTGTAATGAGTCTATACCTTGATATACATTTCTACCAGCTCCCTCCAGAGCTGATTGACCCCACTGTCCTCTGCTGACTCTCTGTGTTGTCCCAGCCATCTTCTGAATAAAATTGCAAAGGCTTGACTGGGAAACATCAGGATCTAGTGCTACATCAAGTGTCTGAAATCATCCATTTGGCTTTCACTACTGCTGTGGAAGTCAAACATCTGGATACTCTCTGTCATAACTGCTGGACCTTCCAGATGTTTTGGACACAGCTGTTTAGGATACAGCTGTTTTGGTGGCAGAACTGAGTCCCTATTGTAGCGGAATTACCAAATCCTCTTCTCTGCTCCAGTTCACAAATTCTTGTCTCTGTCTCAGCCACTTTTCTGTGCCTGGAAGTCTTCTGGGTCCAGTGCCTTGTCAACCTGTGCAACTTCTTGCTGCCTAATTATCTGTTTCAGTATAATCATGAAACCTTTTAACATTTTTCTTTCGCTGCAGGGAAAATAGATCTCAATCACTAGAAAATGACCTTCAGCTTCTACTGTGAACAATGAAACAAAAATTTTTCTGAGTAATATCAGTTTCATCTGTACTTTTCCATTGTCATGCCTTGAAGTCTCATTAGTTGCTGGAAATTTCTTGGGGTTTTAAAGAATTTCTCTATGTTTATTCTGATTTTCTTGGCAATGTCTCTTCTGTTTATAAATTTAATTTAATTGCCTTTATCAACTCCATCCTTGCCTCCCCCCTCTGCTGCATTCAGAATAATCTCAGCAATTGTTGTCATAAATAATTTGAAGATCCTTTATTCATTTACTTCAGTCTCCTGAGGTCTCTAGTGGCACAGGCAAACTCAGTGCATTCCATTCTTTGGAAGGATTGTTTCATTATCCTTCCCTTGAGAAGGAATGAAGGAGCTCCTTCCATGCTGGTAGAGGAAAGCCTTACAAGGTGAAAGTGGGAGCAGTGTTCCCTGCCTGTCACATGGAGAGCGGGGAGAGAGGTTGTCAGTGTGCAGGGGAAGCCACACAGCAAGAAATGCCAGCAGGGAGGGATGGCCTTACCATGTCCTTTGCCTGACTGCTCCCAGATGCAGCTTTCTGTGCAGCTCATCACTTGGGTTTTTCTCTTTTAGTATTAAATGGAGGAGAAATGTGCTCAAAATGATGTAAGGCAAGAGCACAGTGCAGCAGTCAGGGGCATTATTTTATATTCCTCTGCTGTAGCTTCTTTGCTATCAGTTTGAACATTTTTCTTTCAGCACCTCACCCCAGTGATTTTCAGGGAAATCTGCTGTTTCTTTTACTGGTCTGGGTAAAACTGAAGGCTCCCCTGAATTTAAAGACCTGTGTGTCCTGCTTGCATGAGGACAAAGAGCCCTGAGGTAGTTTGCAAGATCAGGTGTTCCTTAGGATTGCAGACCATATTACCACTTGAGCCAAATCCATCTCAGTTATTCTCATAGAAGAGACCCTTAAAATTCAATTGTTTTGACTTTCCTAGCAGGTTTTCACTTTTATTTAACTCCTAATAAAATTATAATCATAACTTCCTAGCATTATTCCCCTTTATTCTGTATATCTTCTCCTTTAATAATTTCCTAATTCTCTGCAGTTAAAAACTCTTCCACATTTATGCTCTTGCTCTTTATGTCTAATTTCTAGCTTTTACCACCACTATATTACACTGAATTGTTGGGTTAATGGCTGTTTCCTTTGGTAAGTAGGAAAATAAATAATTAAGGGTTTAGATCATGTATTGGAAAAGGGTAAATGATTCTAGGCAGATCCTGAACTGAAACTAAAACCTAAAATGTAATTTATTTTTTCATTTGTTAAGGCTTTAGTCTGTCCTTCCTTTGAAACACTCAAATACTGTTTTTAAGGTAAGTCCCTGGAAGTCCCTCCTCTGTCCTAGACAGGAACACTTCCAAGAATGCAGCTGAGGAAACTCCTGTGCATTCTTTGAGTTAGATTTGCAAAAAGGGAGATGTGCTGCAAGGACTCCTGATTTAACTTCTCTGGCAACCCTGAGCTCTCAGTGCCAGGTAATCTCAAAGTGGCTTAATTGTAAAACTGTCTGAAGAAAAGCGCCTTTTCCTTGATGATGTTATGGCACTGTGGTCTATCATATCTGAGGAGATTTCAGAATGTTGTTTCTCACAACAGTCAGGTGTGAGCCTGTGTTTGTGGATTTTCCTCTGTGATCCAATTCCAGTTACAGGGATCCATCTCCCAAATGCACCCACCTTGCTAGGCAAGGTTTACTGGTTCCTTCTGTAGACATTGAAAATACAACTACAGAGTTTCCCACTCACTGACTGATGGACCCAGTGCTGCAGCCCTTTATTCCAACTCTGAGAAATTAGATGGCAGGAAAGACTTCATCAGACATCTTGGATGTGAATAAATTCACTCATTACCACAGACACTCTGATCTTGAGGTTCTATACACATGAAATTCCAAACTTGCTGCTTCATCTGATTAATTTCTTCTTCTGAATTTCTTCACAGGTAATTCCCAGTAAATACCATACTATATGTATCTTAGGATTTAAAATACAGCCTGGAAAGCCTGGGGAAATCCACTTTCTCCTGTGAAGGCAGGAGTCTGTGACCAAAGGAAAGAAACACTTGAGATTAAAAATAAAGATTCCAGTTTCACAAAATAATTTGACTGCAGAACATCCACATTTCTGTCAAATCTGCAGTGCTACTTGTTCTTCTTCTTCCTCTTTGCTTTTTAAATCAAGCTTGTTGAAGGGAGCAAAGGGAGGATATAGTATCTCAAAAATCCTATTTTCTTGAAACAGTTCAAAGTAATTGTGCATTGATTCCTTGGAGAAAAAAGAAATGCTATTTATCAATTGATTTTAAAAGCTAGAAAGCAGTGGTTTCAGATTACTTGCTGGCTAAAGAGGATGGGGATTTAAAATACCAGAATAATAAACAGCTATGGGTTGATCACACAGATGGGAGGTAGACAGTCAATGTTCCCCAACAGTGCAGATTATCTGCTGATGCAGCTCTAACTGGGAATAAAACTGCCTCAGCATTAAACCAGGTCTGTGCTTTTGGAGGGATGCTACAAACCCTCTTAAAA
Organism: Zonotrichia leucophrys gambelii; assembly: GCF_028769735.1. Lineage (NCBI taxonomy): Eukaryota > Metazoa > Chordata > Aves > Passeriformes > Passerellidae > Zonotrichia > Zonotrichia leucophrys. The sequence continues at coordinate 7,614,199 of NC_088169.1, forward strand.
GAGGTTAGGACAGAAAAACAAGACATTTCAGGGTATTTTCAAAGAGCAGCTTAAAACTCACATTGCTTTTCATGTTTCTTATGCCCTAGACTTTATTTGGAAATTGCTTGGATGCCCACAGCAGCTGCAATAATGCACACAAGCTCACTGGGAGCGTGCCTGCTAAATTAACTATCCCATGGAACTTGGGGAAAACATCAAGCAGAAAACTCACCTCAAGATAAAATCAACCTGAAAAAGGATTTTTTTAGATTAATTTAGTCCATGTGTCATGGCCCATTGTGCTTTTCACCATGTTATGGTTTGAGCCTGGCACAGAGCCAGTGCTCCCATGAAAACGCCTCACTTTGGTGTCTGCTGTGAGATGTGATTAGGAATAAGCAAAACAGGCTCCAACTTAAACATAAAGAACACTTTATTACCTAAAACTACAGGAAAAAATAGGGAAAGACTATAAGGAAAAAGAAGAAAAAAAGAATTGAAAACTTTACAAAAACAAACTATTTTCTTTTTCTTCACTCTTTAACTTTCTTAATCTAATACATTCTCTTAAAAATACTAACTGCTCAGCTCGGCACGACACTTTAGTATACTCAAACTGCAGTTCATGAAGAGGAAAAGGAGTCCTTCTTGTTCTATAGGCTTCTGGAAACACACTGAAACTTCGGATGTTTCCTTGTCACTTCGGCACTGCCCGGGGAAGAAAAAAAAGTCCTTTTGCTGCTTGTGACATGTTCTTTCTATGCTCAGTGCTCTCACCACTGAGACATGGCTAGAGCTGCTTTTAGGGTGGTCTTTCAAGGATGCTTTGTCTCACTCTAAAAAGGTACAGTCTCTGCTTTTGGGACAACTGTCTCTTCCATATTTTTCCAACTCCCTGGGGCCGGGGGGTCTTCACGAATGAACTCTCTTGGTTTTGAGGCACTGCCTCTCTCTAAATGCAGTCTGTGTCACAGGAACAACTGAGTCTATGGCTACAAGAAAAGTTCAGCTAAAAGGCTACTTTAAATCATCTCTCCTCATTTAATCATCTCTACAATCTCCGGGTCAAAGTTTTTATCTCATCTCATCTCTCATCTCCTTTCTTATTCAGCTTCGAGGAGGATTAGCATTTTTGCAAGGCCCCAATCATGCAAGAAAGGGTTAAAAGTTTTCAGTCTCTGTCTGTCTTGGGACGAGATGATACTCTCACACGTGCTGCTGCTGCGGCCGGCCGGGCTCTCTCTCTCTCTCTCCTTCTCCTCCTGGCTGGCTGCCATCACATTCGGTGCCGCCGGCTCTCTCTCTCCGGGGGGGGGGGGGGGGGGGGGGGGGCTGGCTGCCCGATGTCTCGATGTCTCTTGGGGCTCCCCCACCCTTCCATCTTTGAAAGCCCCCTCAACTCCCACTTCTGTCCAGGCCCCAGGCCTACCGCATGGCGGCCCCTCCCCCGCCCAGCAGCAGCGGGCCGGGCGGGGGAAGAGATCTGACCTCTTCGCCCGACGATGTCTAAAAGAGGAAGTGCCAGGGCAGTGCCTTGCTTTTAACCCCTGTGTATTCTCAGAAGTGTGTCCAAACTCCACTGGCTACACCAGGTGTCAGTATGAAACCCAAAACCTTCATTAGTTTGACCACAGCTTCCCAGAATTCTCACTCCTTCCTGGTCAAACCATGACACACCAGTACAACCCATGAAGAACTTGTGGGATGTTACCATCATCTGCATGATCCCAACATTTGTTTCCACAACAAGAAAGCTTTCTGACCATCCTGCTGCTCCTGCATGGTGAAAGGAAACTCTAGAATGCAAAAGCTGCCTCTTTTTCTCTTTGCCCTGGATTGTGACCCCTGGTCATGGTGAAAGAGCATATCCTGGGAATGTGCACATCCAGGGGATCCGCCCCTGCTCCAGACAGGGGACACCAGGGGAGAGAGGAGATTATCCTGAAATATTTAACCAAGGGCCTATGTGATTTATTTTTTTCTTTGCTTCAGTTGGTGAACTTGAGTATGAGTAGAGGTATCCTCTGATCTCAAAAACAAGCACTCCCCAGGCACCTGAGCAGAGCTCATCTGGCACTGTGAGTCACACAGAACTCACCAGTCCCACCAAGCTGGGCAAGTTGGTGTTTCTCTAGTGGATAATTGCTACACCCAGTGCTGCAATCAAGAAGATAAAACTTTGTTCACCCTCACCTTTTCCCCTAAGAGCAATATTGGTGCTGCTCTTCTTGCTCTGGGCAAACATTTATGCAAACCTTGTTTTGTGACTGATTTGCAAAAGTAGCTCAGTGTAAGTTGATGCTGAGCTCCTGTTTCATCTCCCTGCACCAGTAAATCCTCTCTAAGGTGGTCACAGACAGGTCTGTCAAATCCTTAGCATCACATAAAGACCATTTTCATAGTGTCACCGTGAGATTTTCATATGAAAAGGAAAATAACTCCCTTGTGGCTACAATATTTTGTTACAAATTCTTGGGGGATTGGATGAAAGAGTTATAAAGTTGATAGGAAATAACATCCAAGGGACCTGTGAAGCTACACAGTAATAATAATCGACAACACTGTTTTCCCCATGCATTCAAATTGTCCATTCTTGCTTTGGTAGGATTATTTTTTGTGTGCCTTTTCTTATGCTTCAGTTTAGAAGTGACTGAAAGAAACAGCACTGTGCATGAGAATATTATTTTGTACTCAGAGTGACAGTTTATAATTCAAGAGAAATAATTTCTACTTACCAAATAATTGCTGGGTACTAAACATTTTATCAAGTAAAATTTGTTACATCATCTCATGTAAAAACTCAGAATGTATTTTCCCTGTATCGATGCTGAATTTCAATAAACTATTCTGACTATCATCTTTTAAATGTTACAGAATTGCTCAGTTCATTATGTGGAAATATCTCTGCTAACAAGAACTAGTTTAAATGTAATTTTACTAAGCATTATTGCAGCTCTGAAAAGTACACACACTCTTTGTCTTGTGGAATATCTCAAATTTTGGTCACTGGTATGTAAGGAAGATACTGAATAATAAGAGAGCAGCCAAAGGAGGACAAAAAAGATGGTGAAGAGCCTTGAGGGGAAGCTGTGTGAGGAGGGGCTGAGGGCACTTGGTCTGTTCAGCCTGGAGGAGACTGAGGGGAGACCTCAGTGCAGTCACAGCTTCTTGTGAGGGGAACAGGAGGGGCAGGCACTGATCTCTGCTCTGTGGGGACACTGACAGGACCCAGGGGAATGGCCTGAAGTTGTGTCAGGGGAGGTTTAGGCTGGATGTCAGGAAAAGGTTCTTCCCCAGAAGGTGGCTGGGCAGTGGAACAGGCTCCCCCAGGCAGTGGTCACAGCACCAGCCTGGCAGAGCTCAAGAAACATTTGGTGAATATTCTTGGGCACATGGTGGAATTCTTGGGCTTGGTGCTGTTCAGGGCCAGAAGTTGGACTCAATTATTCTTGTGGGTCCCTTCCAACTTAGAATGTTCTGTGATCCTGTGGTTCTATGAGCTTCTCACCAAAAATCTCAAAAAAAAGAATGCTGCTGATACATGACAAAATTTCTGGTTGTTGGTAAGAACTGTTGAATTTACAATTAAAGCTGTATATTTCAAGGTAAGAAAAAAAATAAATTAAAGCTTGAATAACATAATTACCCACTGCATCCACAGTCAAGAGATGACTTCCAAGATCTTCAACATCTCTAGTGCAGAGTAGCTGAAAAAATCCAGACACTCTGCATGGGATGTATCAGGTGCTTTCCTTCCCTTAAAAGCTGCTGCAACTGCAAGTCCTGTCCTCAGCTGGAAACCATTCTTGGCAGAAAAGTCTTCCTTTCAGCTATGTCTTAATAAATTTAACTGAAACTGACCTTCAACATATTTTTGGCAGAACAGCCAAAAACTCAGTGTTAGTCTTGAACTGCTTGTTACCGCCTCCATGAAGAATGAGAAGAGAGGATTGCACACAATCCTTATTTTATACTTCCATGTAATCCTTGGATTCTAGGAAAAAACCACACATAAAACATTATACATGGACCCTGCAACAGAGCAGTGGCCTTGGATTTATCCTTGTGGGTAGAATCCTCACAGGCATGTGTGTCTGTAAACTGAGCACTAATCCCACACTTTCCCTACTAGATCAGCTGGGTGGCTGGGAGAAGCACAGATGTGAAATGGGAGCAGGGAAAATCAATAGTGTGATTTGGGCAGGAGAAATCAATGCAACAATGCAGCAAAAAGAACTGAATATAGTAGGGTGGATGGAGGTTATCAATAAAAATACCTGTGCTTTTGTGATGCATGGTGAGCCAACAGGTCCAAACAGGACATAAGACCAACGTGAACTTTTATTTGAATCCAATACAAACTGGTTATTTGGGAAGATCCAACTGAGCTAGTTTTAGATATACTGGCAAAATTTTTCCACCTTCTTTTTTGCTTTACCCTCATGATTCTGATCCCAGGTCCCACCTAGCTCTGAATGCACAAATGACAAAGTGTTCAACAGTCTGAAAGAAAAAATGGATTTCTACCACAATCTGATAGATTCAGCTGATAGATTGAATGTTGATAGATTGAATGTAGATAGATTCAATGTTGTTTATTCTGATAGATGCTGCTATTTGCTGCCTCTGAATCTTCAGATATGTTTTCTTTCTGTTCTCATATGAAGTAAAAGTCTTCCCCAGCCCATTTTTCTGACCAGAACTGGATTTCCATCTCTGGGGGATTTTGGGGATATTTTGTTTGGTTTTTTGTTTGTTTTTGTTTGGTTGGTTTTGTTTTTATTTGTGGGGGGGTTTGTTTTGGAGTTTTTGTTTTGCTATTGTTTGTTATTGTTTGGTTTTGTTTTGGTTTTGGTTTGGTTTTGGTTTGGTTTTGGTTTGGTTTTGATTTGGTTTTGGTTTGGTTTTGGTTTGGTTTTGGTTTGGTTTTTTTTGGTTACAAGTTTGCCTACAACTTGGCAAAAAGGCAGCCCCTGTATTACCTGTGAAGGAGAACTGTGCCTTAACCAGGCCATGAGTCAAATCCTATTTGCCTGCCTGCTTTTGATGTTCTATATTTATTTTCGGGGAACATTCTTCCCAGCCTCACCTTCTGGTTTGGGCTCTCTGTAATGCCACAGTTTCTTTGTTTATTTTTCCCTTGGGCACTGCTAAAGCAGGTATAACCTCAAAACTGATTTCTCCATGAAGGAACACTCTCTACTCTTTTATTTTTTTGGCCATATTGCAACATAATTTTTATCCCTTGCACAAAACTCCTAACTTTTTCCCACTTCAGTTGAAAATATTTTTCTTTCTATTTTGGTAGTGGGTATAGGATATTTATATTTCAGCCCTGGTGTTTTGGGTTTCTGAGATTATAAGATACCATTCCAATAAACTACATATCTGATCCCAATTCTGCTGCGTCCTTAAGTATATTTAGCCCATTGCTGCTACATGGACTGCTGCAGTTTCCACTGCTGTACACTTTGTAGTTCCCGAGCAGTGTCAAAGTTTTACACAACTTTATTTACCCAACTATTACAATGCTAACACTCAACAGTACAGGATCTGAACTTTTTGTTTTGAAAAGCCACTGGTACCACCCACCAGCAGGCAGAGCTCCTCCCAAAGTGGTCCTTACAAAAGCCGTCAGCATCCTCTGCTGTTAGGAAGGATGAAAGCTTGACAAGAAAGTCTCAAAGATATGTATGCTTGGCAGAAAGATTTTTAAATGTAGAGTCTGATGAAGGAATAGAGATGGAAGCAAGTTTTGATATAGAAGAAAAGAAATGCTGGGCCAGTCTTACTGGATAACCAAGGAGGCAAAGGGTTTGTGAGTTAGAAGGGGTTTTTATGGCTTAGAGCAAAGGATAAACCCACCTCAAACAAGAAGATGTTTTTACCAGGCAAAAAGAGAGCACAGGCAAACAAGTCAGCAAATGTTGCAAGTAGAAAAAAGGTCTCAGAATTTTCCACTGCAAGAAAATTGAAAACCAACTTCTAGCATAAACTGTAATGTACTAACTTTTAGTGACTGGAGAACAGTAACATGGAGATGGTAATTATAGTAGTTATGATAGGCTAGAGATAATAGTTAAGGTATAGATTGGTTCTACTGTATTAAGATGCTCAACAAAGAAAAGTATATAATACAATGTAACCAAAACCAAAGGGTCTCCAGGCCTGCCTGCAGCTGGAGCTGACAGCTGTAGGCACAGGCTCTGTCACCCACCACCCTGGGCTGCTGTAACCTCTTGGATGGAATAAGCTGCATTTTGGAGACCTGCCTGGAGTCCCACATCTCTCATTTTGGCTCTTACACTCTGCAGCTGTTGGGGAACTCTCACCAGGCCTGATGGCACTGAGACTCCCTGCTGGGCTTTGGCTTTGTCCTGGTTGAGTTTTCCCAGCACTCATCATCCTCAGGCTCTTCTCCAGGAGCCCAGAAGAGATTGCAGAATTGTCTCCTCCAGGCCATGATAGCTGAGGTTCCCAGAGATGTCTGTAGCTCACAGGAGTGCCCTCAACAGGAGAAAGCTGAGAGCCAGGGTGTGTCAGTCCAGGGGATGTTACATTCCTGCTACAGAGAGTTACTAAAATCTGACAGATCTGATGTCCAAGGGCATTTTCCCCACTGTGTCATTCTAGAAGTGCCAGAAGGGCTCAAATATTTGTTTGCAGAGAAAAACAGAAATGTGGTGTTGCTTCTGCTAAAGCTGGCACTAATAATCACCTCCGGACAGGCTGGTTGAGCACACCCTGTAAAAACTGGGGTAGTACTTGTGCCTGTACTCAGGGACAATCCCAGGACAGAAGGCTTCACAAGAGTTTTTTTTTTGCAATGCTGCATATTCTCCCAATCCTCAAATTTATTTTCAAAGCCCTTAAAAATATTAATAGCTTGTCTGATTCAGAAAGTGCTTTGCTGTGCTGATATTTGCATCCCCAGGAAAAGAGTTGCACTCTGCTGCCACTTCCTAATTTAAACATGTGTTTTCTGCACTTTAGTGCATTTTCTGACCATGTTCATATATCCCTGAACCACATTTGATGACTTAGCAGGGGCTGGTGCAGGGTGAGGGGTAAGGAAGGGCAAAGGGGACAAGCAGAGATAGCCATGTGTAGAACATGGTCATAGCAGACAGACCTGCCAAGGGAAATCTTGGCCCAGTATCAGGAGTCTGAACTTAGGTTTGAACCTATATTTTCTTTTCTAAAGGGAAAAGTGGGGATGAGAGAGCAAGATACAACATTTCAGCATGCCTTGCGATGGGGCTGCAACACATTCCAGCTTGCAGGTTTGGGGGATAGGGAGTGAAGCTTCATCCCTGGCATAAAGGTGCCACCTAAAGCAGACCTGCCATAAACCCCAGACCCATGGGCTGCAGTACAGGCAGAGGAGAAGGACCTTCTCCTTTCCCTCTTTTTCAGAGACCCCCAGAAGGACTGGGAAAATCAAATTGCCTGGCTTTAAACTTTGCAGTCTAACAGATGCTTTTTGAAGCTCCCTAAAGGCCTGTTCACAGCTTCCTCCACCGAGCTCCCATTGTGGCAACGTTATAAGTGGTACCACTTTTCCAGCAAGATAAATGCCTTCACTGGGACAACCAGGGGGAAAAAAATGTCAATTATAATTAAAAATAACCTCTTCATTTTAAAATGCATGTCACAGGTTAGGGAGGAAAACTCAGCAGTGTTTCTTGCTGATTTGCACTTCTAGATTTCCACACAGAGTCAAAAGCATTTGTGGGTGTTCACAGATTTTTGCTCCTCTGTGAAGATGTGTATAATAGGGGCATAACTATAAATGTGAAAATGCAATGTTGGGATCCAAGAGGTAATGCTTTAAAGGACTGTGGGATAAGATCCAGCTCTCATCCTGTCCACAGCCAGCCCAGCAATTCCCTCCCAAAGTCACTCTGATGAATTCCTTGAAATTAAAGATTTGCATTGCTGTAACTGAGGAGAGAATCATGCCACAACTTTAAATCACAGCTTTGGCATTAGTACTGGAGGTCCAATTCCAGGGCTGTCAGAAGAGGATTTTAAGGTTCTATTTATTGACTAGGAAAGAAGGTTGCCCTTTCAGGGAACATCAGCCTAACTTTCAATTTTCTCATCTTCCTTGGACGAAGTAAAGGCAACCTAGAAACAGGGAATCTTTAACTTATGGGGAGCTGCTCCAAAGTAATGATAAACTGCATCTACTGGAAATGAGAGTAAGTGGGGAATGGAATGAAGGTTCCTGTTCTTTATTTTCATAAATTAAAGGATTCACTATTAAAAATTTTACTTCTTCTTTCACATGTTTTATGCCAAGGACCATTGTTGAGCAAATAATTGCAGCTAAATCAAGAAAGTTCCCAAAGTCCTTCAAATATGCACTTCCTACTGTGTATATTTTGTGAGTCACAGTCAAGTAAAGTAAATGGAGCTGAGTAATACTGACTTTGACCCCACATATGAATGTACATTGTCGTGGTTTAATCTTCCCACTGGGTGTTTGTGAAAGTTGCCTGGGGGTTGCTTTATTTTAGCTGGGGTGCTGACAAGGAAGGGAAGTGTGATGAAAGCAAAGCAGCCAACATTCACAAATGTGATATATGTGCTGAAGTCAGGATATCTTTTCTCACTCTGGGTTTTAAAGCACTGTATGTAATGTACATGTCACTCAGTCTAGATGAAATACTTATCTCAAGGGGTCGTGATTTTAAACTCATTTTAAATGGTTTTAAATTTGGACTGTCTGAGGGGCTTTCCTGCTGTTTTTCCTTTTACTAAATGATATTTGCATGGAAGTCTTTCTATTAAGCTTTGCTCAAGGAAAAAAAAAAGTCAGACTCTGTTCAGAGGATATTTATGTTGAAGTAAATTGTGACCTTGATCAGGGTTTATTGCAGTTTTTGACCTTTGGCTGTTTTTGAAATATTTATTGTTTAGAACACTGCTCTGAATTAATGAATGTTTTCTGGACATTCTCCTTTTTCTTCTTTCCTCTCAGGTAAATTTTGACCTCAAGGCCTTTCTGGGAAGATTTGTATCAAGCAAGAGCTGCTCTGTGTAACAGGGATGAATTCTGCAGCATTTAACTTGTTACTGCAGGCAACAGGATGTCCCTGGTTTTGCATTTTAATCAGATTTCTGTTAAAGATGCATAGATGTGCCAGGGGACTCATGGAAAGGGCTGAAATCATGTGTTAGAATTCAGTGCCATGAAACACTCCTTAGTCAATATTATTTAGGAAATCGCAACAGAAATCATAGGGAAAACTCTTCCTCCCTCTTTTAACTTCTCTGCCCCACCTTCCATCACTCTGATTTCTGGGTTTGCTCAGTTAATTCTGAGAGGAGGTGTGGAAAACACAGCCTGGGTTCAGGGGAGTTGTCACCTCCCCATGTCCTTGGGACGCGCACAGCCAGGACTGACCTCTGCCACCCAGGAGAAAGAGAAGAGGAGGATGGAGGAGCGAGTTCGTGCACGTGGCTCTCATTTCTGGAGCCCTGGCTTGCTTCAAACTTGAAGTACACATTGCAAGTGAAACAAGTCTGAGTCACATCACACCAGCTTCAGTTGACACATCTCCATCAAAAGATGACACATAATTTATTCCCCCTGTCCAAGGAAAACTGTCAGTGATGGGTGAAATAGAAGATAAAAAAGTAAGAAGCTTTTGATGCACAGGTAAAACGGAATTAAAGTGGAGGCTGTCTCTGCCCACATGGAAGACAAGAAGGTGATCAGGACAGGTCAGCATGGATTCATTAAAGGTGAATCAAGTCTTACCACCCTGATTGCTTTCTATGAAACAACAACCTGGATGGATGAGAGGAGAGCAGGGGATGTTGTTCTGCCTCAACTTCAGCAAGGCTCTGGCGCTGTCTCTCACAGCCTCTGCCTCCACAGACTCAAGAAGCGAGGACAGGGTGAGTGGACACTGAGGTGGACTGAGAAGTGCCTGAATGGCAGATCCCAGAGGTTGCTACTTGGTGGCACAGGGTTCAGTTGGAGGCCTGGCACCACTGGTGGCCCCCAGGGTTCAATACTTGGCCCAGGACTGTTTTACTTATTCATCAATGGCCTGGCTGAGGGCAGATACCTCCTCAGAGAGTTCTCTGGTGACACAAGGCTGGGAGGAGGGGCCAGTACCCCAGAGAGCCCTGCAGCCCTTGGGAAGGACCTCGACAGCATGGAGAGATGGGCAGAGAACCTCCTGGAACCCAGCAAGGGCAGATGCAGGGTCCTGCCCTGGGGAAGAACAACCCCAGGCACCAGGACAGGCTGGGACTGACCTGCTGGGAAGCTGCTCTGGGGAGAAGGACCTGGGGGTGCTGGTGGACAATGAGCTGTCCCTGAGCCAGCACCGTGTCCCTGTGGCACAGAGGGTCAATGGGATCCTGGGGTGCATTAGGAAGGGCACTGCCAGCAGGTCAGGGAGGTGATGCTGCCCCTCTGCTCAGCCCTGTGAGGATCACCTGGAGTGCTGTGTCCAATTTGGGGCTCATCAGGAGAGAAGAGAGGTGGAGCTCCTGGAGCAGGTCCAGCAGAGAACAGCAAAGATGATGAAGGGACTGGAGCATCTCACTGAGTAAAGTCTGAGGGAGCTGGGGTTGTTCAGCCTTGAGAAGAGACCTGATCCTGTCTGTCAGTGTCTGCAGGGAGGGATCAGAGAATGGACCAGGCTCTGCTCCATGGTCCCAGCAATGGGACGAGAGGCAGTGGGATGAGAGGCCATAGAAGGCCATACACCCTGAGATGTCGCACCAAACCACAATAAACCAACAGATGACAACCAAAAGGAGTCCCTTTCTGGTATTTAACCATATAATTTCCTAGAAGCACTCTGCAATACTGTCCTGGTTTAGGGCAAATTTGGGAGAGAATCTCCAAAGGGGGTCGCTCCAGAAAGCAAACCCACACGGCTCCTCCTCCCAACTGGTTCAGGAAGGATTCCTCGGAGACAAGTGAAAAGAACCTGTTTATTTAACAGGCACAGGACCCCCCAGCATACAAAATGAACAATACAGGATGACACCACTCTGTCACCGCTCTGAAAAAGATGACAAATTCAGAAAGTCTCTCTTGGGGGTGGTGGCTCTGTTCTCAGTCCCTCCGGTGCTGGGGCAGCTGCTGCCCAGAGTAGGCCCCGCTAGGCCACAGGGTGCAAACTCTCGGTGTTGCCAGGGCCCAGTCTGGAGCAGGCTCGAGTAGGTCCAAAAAAGGGAAAGGAGAAACAGTCCAGGAAGAAATTTGGACTGTTTAGTTAAACTAGCTAATGAGCAGAAGAAAAAGCAAGAGCAAGAGCAGAGCAGGAGCAAGAGCAAAGCAAAAAGCAAAAGCAGCACCATGTACTGCCCTGTCTGTGTGTCTCACCAGCCATGGGGGAGCGGCTGATAAGAAACCAAAACAAAACTTTCACTCTTCAAAGCCAGTCTTGAAGGCACAGAACATAATATCCAGCATAAACAGAACACATGACTGGGGATACAAGCATCATAACGTCACCCTAGGACAAACACAGGTGGGCTGGAGGGTGGGCTGACAGTCTCCATGCTCCTGGGGTGCCCAGCAGTGCTACTCAACCACCTCTGTGGGCAACAAGACCTGCCAGCAGCCCCCACTGTCCCACTGTCTGGTGGCTCTGGGGCCACCAGAGCCTTGCTGGCTGTGTGTGGAGCACTATGGAGGTGTGGGTTGACAGTCCTGAGCAGTATGTGATGTAGTGCTGCCAGCAGGGAGAAGAGACACCAGGTCTTTGAGAAATCTTCATGGTCAGCTGATTTCTGAGGAGGAGAGTGGAAAATGTACCTGGGAAAAGTCCCTTTCATGTTTGAACCATCTCTGGGGAGTGCAGGGGTTGCTGAAGGGGCAACTCTGTGTTCTGCTTCACCCACAGCGCACCACCTTGACCCACGTCTGAGTACATGAGAAAATGAGGTTTAACTAATCTACCACTTAAAGACATAACTGCTAAAATAATAGCATTTGGATGGAGCAAAGGTTATCTGTTCTGGAATGGCAGATATCCCTCAGTGACTCTGCTGATGAAAGGCACAGCCAGCCAGAGCTTTGAGAGGCTCAGGAGTGCTCACTTGCTCCCTCTCTCAAGCTGTCTGTCAGCTATTTATGGCATTTCCCTTATCTCCCAGCAAAATTAATTCTACCACATACATTACATAACATGCTTTTGCCTCAGACCAGTGAGCTTCCCATCCTCCCCAAAGGACACCTGGTATTTGAAGTGCTTGTCTGAACTGGAGGAAAATATTGTGGAGGTTATCTGCAGAGAAGCACTGGGGAGAATATCAGTGTGTGGCCCCATCACAGCTCTCTGAGATTTGCATGACTTGTGTTGATTATAGATGAGGAGTGAATATTTTTTGTCAACCGTGTAAAGTCAGCCTTTGATCTCAAAATCAAGAGGTGTTCTTTTGCTTCCTACACCACCAAAGATGTTTTAAAATCTCCTGCCAGAATTGTGCTGACAATTTATCTTTAGACCATGGGAAGCTCAGCCCTATTCATACTTTATGAAATGAAAAGCAGGTGGTAGCACAATATATGTGCTGGATTTTTTTCTTTTTCCTGTAATACAGACAGTGGCTTCTTAAGGATGTTGTTTGGGAAGATGCAGAAATAAACCTTCATTCTTTGTGGTGCATCTCCTTTGTGCTGATGTATCAAAGTAGAGCTGCTGCAAAACCAGATTCCCAGATGATCCAGAGCTTCCCTTACATAGGAAGAAGCTGCACATGGGCAGTGAGGATTTCTCAGTGCCACTTATTCCCTACCCAGTCCATCAGGAGTATGATGGGAACAAACTGCTTGGCAGAGGATCTTGACTATCAAGAGGGCAGGAGGAGAGCAGGAAATGAGTCAGATTAGCCTAACTTTACATAGTTATGAAGTTCAATTTGATATCAGCATTTTGAGGCATGGGAGGGAGGGTTAGGTCCCTCAGACACTCCTGTCTTTCCTCTACATTGGACTGTGGATGATGACCTTGTTTTATTGAGACATCTGCAGTGTAACCAAGCTGCTTGTACCTAAACCCAGCACTCCTCAGAGCACCTAGCTTGTGCTGCTTCCATTGTGGGAGAGGAATCACTCTTCCTTTGCATTTCCCTCCTGTGCTGTAGGGCTAATGCACTCATATAAGTTATAGGTTACTATGTTTTATTGTTTGAGTACCTCTGATGCCTTGTGAAGGCTGAGCTAGAGCAGAGCTAAAGAATAAAGTAGGGATTTATTAAAAGACCTCAATGGATCCATCTTGGGCAGCACAAGAGTCCAGCCAAGGCTACACCCCAGGTGAACCCTAAACGATCACAAAATGCACAGCTGGTCATGGGGTCTCTCACTTTTGTCAGTTCTGGTCCATTTGCATATTGGAGTTTATTGTCTAATTACAGCTTTAGGTGATCAAGTCCCATCCTTCTTGTTTTTCTCTCTTCAGCCCACATTGTTTATGCTCTTGGGCCTGAGATTTGGATTATTTGCCCTTGGTCCCCAGCTACAGAAGGAATTCTTTGGTTTACCTACTCTGTGAAGAGAGCTTACTATCCCTAGTATGAAGCTCAGAACTACACACTAAAGCAGTACAAAATCCAAAAAATATAAAAGCTAAAACCTGAGTCATGACCTCCACACACAGCACCAACACAGTGAGACTTAACCAGAATAAGGACACCCCACAGTGAGTTAGGGGTGTTGCTGATGTTGCACTTCACGCATGTTAAAATTCTTCTCATGGCAGGATTTAAAATAATTTCAGACTGTGTTAATATCTTTAATTTTTCACTGTTCCATGATTTACCTGATGGTAGAGGATACAAGTGCTCTTAAATGCCGCCATGTCATGGAAAAGTTTCCTCAAAGAAAATCTGTGCAGCACTTCTAGTAAAAGCCAGATCCATCTTGTCTCCCAAGGAACCTTGTTCTAAGAATGGTTCCCAGGGTTGTCTCCTGCATTACTCCAGAGGAAAGAAAATGCTTGTTTCAGTCAAGAGCCAGTAATGACTTACCTGTTTTGGTCACACTTAGCATGTTTGTTAATGTACAGATGAACAGAAATGTGAATTAGGTGGGCAGGTGTGGTTCATGCTGAAAGGTGCACACTGAGTCATCAAAGGCTGTGAAAGGATGAATTTTACAAGGAATCATTAAACTGTCACATGAGTCCTCTTAGGGCAAGGTGGCATGTGTGAGTTAAAAATAAATGAGTTGATTCTTAGCTCAGTTACAGGAGTGCCAGGACTACCCCCGGCTTGAGTGAGAGGTAAATATATTTTAGGAGAAAAGGCATACATTTGCAGAGGACATGGCAGGTTAAATCAGTCCTGGGGAACCTTCAGTAGTGCCCAGACCTCTGGAGACATTGCTTGTTTCTCTCTGTAACTGCCAAAAAACTTTTCAAGCCATTAGAAATAACCACAATTTTCCTATTGAAACATTTCCTCCAGAAAATACCCTTTTTACAAAACCCAGAATTTACACACAAAAATTTGTAATTTCACCCCAAAATTCAGATCCTTCACCAAGAATTTCAGAAATGCCTACCCTTTCAGGGACTCCTTATTTCACTATTTTGTTGGAAAAGAAAAAGGAATATTAGTGAGGATACTCTAGACATATGATGAGATCTTGGAAATAAAAATAGTAGTAACAAAATTGTGTCGTAACTCTCAGACTGGAATCTTCCTGGAGTCCCTTCTTATGAAATACTTTTTGGTTGTTATTTTATGTCCAAAAAACATATCCAAAGCATGTATTCATTGCAAGCAAATGTTTGCTTTGTTTTTGCAAGACTGGATTTGGTTTTTTTCCAAACCTTCCACTGGCTGCGGCCTTCATCCACTTCTCTGGCTATTGCTAATGGCTTTTTCTTTTTGTCCTCAGTGCCTAATGCCTGGACTTGCTTTCATTATTCTGTCATTAATTTTCTGCTCATTCTCTCTTAAAACATCCTTTGCAAAAACCTGATCTTCCCTCACAAAGGACTGAACCTAAAAATAGGAAGACCAGAGCTGCTTGCTGTGATAATACACTGAGTGTCACTTTCTGACTATATTACTGCAGTCACTATCTTTCATTCTCATTAACCCTGCAATATGTGTTCTCTTGTCTTGTTCTTTTTTCTAGTTTTAGTCCTGCTCAAGTCTGCAAATCTCCACTCAACTTTGTAGCTCTGATGCAAGTAATGCACTGAAGCCAAACAACACTAATTAAAAATCTATGTTTTATACCACCAGATTGTTGTCTCCCTGGAGAGAGCATCAGGCTGTTCTCCAGGAAAGCTCTTCACTGATGGTACTGTATAAATACTGATTTTAAGAACTGATTTGAAGGTAACTATCACTTTATTTACTCTTACAGAGAAGTAGTACCTTTAACAATGTTGGCTGGCTCTATACAAAAAGAGGTCTGAGCAACCAAGCTTGTTGTGCATGTTCAGGATCCAGAGCTGCATCTTACAGATGGCACCTACATCAGCAAGAAGCAAACTTCAAAACCTCAATAGCCACATCCTTGATGCTCAGGGTTTCTCAATCCAAGGCATCCAAATACTTCTCTTCCAGCTACACCCATTTTTTACCATTGCTGCCTGGACAGGCACTCTGCTGTCCCTCTGTCTTAGAGACCAGGAAGGAAATAAATCCTCTGTACAGTTTTATTTTTGGAAAAAACAGATTAAGATTACTGTTGTGTTAATCTTAATTACTCCTGTCCCCCAGGGGGACTGGCAGCATGGGGACAGGCACAGAAAGCTCTGCTGCAGCACTGCCAAATGGGACAGCTGTAGCTCTGTCCTTGCTCACCCCGTCCCACAGATGTCCCTGAGTCACAAGACCACCCACAATGAGTGGTCGGGGTGACTTCCTTATCAAGAACGGCCTCTCAGAGGGCTTGGGTATAAGAATGTGCCCCCCTGTTGACAGAGTGACAAAACTATCCTTTGTCGCCTCAAAAAGGAAATAAGCCCAGAAGTTCCTCTCCTCAATTAGGTGAAAAGACATCTCATAGAACTTGGGAGACTTCACCTCAAACTTAAGGATAGGTAATTGGACAGGAGCCAAAAACTTCTGCCTGAGCAATTTACTAGAAGAGAACAAACTAATTGCTTTTGTGAGGTGTTTTACCAGGGGCAGGCAGGCCTCTTGCACCTGGCTCGGTTTTTCTCTGTAAAGAGTTTTGTTTATTTAACCTTTGATTAAAACCTTTTTGTTCCCAATGCTATCACAGAAGCCATCCTGCTGCTTTTATGCCTTCTAAGGTAGCTGAGCTATCTTGGGTGTGAAATAGATCTCCAAGAGCTTATGAGACCTGGTTGAGGAGACTTATATTTCACTTGGGCACCACAAAGTACAACCAGAGGCATTAAGGAAGAAGATTGGGAGCACACACAGCAGCCCAGGAAGAGCCAGGGAGGGACACAAGCACAAGCATAGTGTCAAAATAAAGCCAAACCCTCCAGCCACACCCAGCTCTCTGCATCCAAACTTCCACAGCAGTGTTTGAAGGCAGAAGCTTCCTGGGAGAGGGAGAAGAGCAGGCAAGGGAAGATGGTGGGACATGGAATGGAGTGGGACCAGAGGGACAGAACCAAGCCCCAGCTTCCAGTGATCGCTTGAATCAGTCCAGGGAAAATTTCTGGACATGACCATGCTCACAACCCTTTGGAGGAAGGGAGGAAAAGCGCTGGAGTCTGCCTGAGGAGCAAGGAAGCACAGCAGCTCCTCTCCTGGCACAGAGAGCTGAGAATAAAGCTGGGCTGTCAGGGGAGTCACACAAGGATAGAGACTGCACAGAAGGGGCAGCAGCCAGCTCCAGGATGTGAATTTACTTCGTGCTCTGGCTGAGCAGCCCCAGTGATGCAAATTGCTGTAGCTCTGATTAATTAGGCTGCTAAACCAGATTTATAGATCCCATATATTGCTATAGGGAGCACAAAGCAGCCAGAGACTTTCGACAACATTTCATCCTTATGGCCTGATGCACAGACAATGTTTGCTTGGCTTTAACCACTGTAGCTGTGCCAGGGAGGAAATGTTTCCTACCAACTGGCTCACACGAATAAATCCTGAGGGTGGTGTGGGCATGGCCATCTCAGCATAACCGTTTGTCACAGCTATCTCCCTTATTCATTTCCCAGACTAGTGTAAAGCATTTATTGGTGCAGCAGCATTGAAATTAAAAAGGTCAAAGTTCTGAACTGTACTGATGAAACACAGCATTTGTATACAATCATTGTGTTAAACCAATATAACTTCTTATCCTTAGAAAAAGTTTGAGCCATGGCAATGCACCAGAGTTTTGTGCAGTTTAGCAAGACAAATAAAAAAGCAGAAAGAGGAAAAAATTAACTCTGCATGAATCCGTTTTCACTAGGTTAGAAAAATCTGTATTTTCCATTTGTGTGATTACTGACTTTCTCTTTGGCTGCAGTTTTGAAAACACTTTTACCATCTTTATTCCCTACAAAAAAACATTGTCTTCAAACAAATATCTCAGAGGGTTTATAGAACTGATTACAATCTGATTCTGTAAGGAAAGAAAGATAATTGTGCATGAGCTGATAAATGTTGCAGGGACAACTCTAAACAATCGTACATGAATTATATCTCCAACAAATGTAATTACCAAACAATTCAGAAAATGTGAAAAAGCTGCTACATTTTTGTAGTTATATCCTTTCCTGGCCTGTGTTTTGGACAGCTTTCAAGCCTCCCTGATTAAATCTGGCTGGAAATCTTCTGGTAGAGCCAAGTCCCAGTGAGAAACGCCGATTCATCAGAATGAAACACTGCAGAGTGTGGGAACCTGTCCTCTTGGGTTCAGCACACAGGGGGTTCAAACCTGGCCTGCTGGGAGAAAACTGCCAGATTTCCTCCTGTCCCACCTGCACCTCCCGTGGTACCACACTGGGGACACTGCTCAGAAGGGCCCACAGACTTCAGGCAAGGCTCTCTGCAGGCCCTCCAAGCATAAAAACAATCAGGAAGTATTGTATTTGCAGGGTTCCCAGACAAAGGAAGGAATGATGAATCTGACTCCATGTTCTTAGAAAGCTAATTTATTATTTTGTGATATTATATTATTGTAGGGAAGAATGAAAGTTTGACAAGAAAGTCTCACAGATATGTATGCTTGGCAGAAAGATTTTTAAATGTAGAGTCTGATGAAGGAATAGAGATGGAAGCAAGTTTTGATATAGAAGAAAAGAATTGCTGAGCCAGTCTTACTGGATAACCAAGGAGGCAAAGGGTGTGTTAGTTAGAAGGGGTTTTTATGACTTAGAGCAAAGGATAAACCCACCTCAAACAAGATGTTTTTACCAAGCAGAAAGATAGCACAGGCAAATAAGTCAGGAAAGTTGCAAGTAGAAAAAAGGTCTCAGAATTTTCTACTGCAAGAAAATTGAAAACCAACTTCTAGCATAAACTGTAATGTACTAACTTTTAGTGATTGGAAAATAGTAACATGAATATGGTAATTATAGTAGTTATGACAGGTTATAAATAATAGTTAAAGTATAGATTGGTTCTACTGTAATAAGATGCTCAGCAAAGAAAAGTATATAATGCAATGTAACCAAACCCAAAGGGTCTCCAGGCCTGCCTGCAGCTGGACCTGACAGCTGTAGGCACAGCTCTGTCACCCATGACCCTGGACTGCTGTAATGTCTTGGATTGAAGAAACTGCATTTTGGAGAGCTGCCTGGAGTCCCCCATCCCTCATTATGGCTCTTACATATTATATTAAAGAATGCTATACTAAACTATACTAAAGAGTACAGAAAGGATACTTACAGAATGCGAAAAGGATAATGATGAAAACACGTGACTCTTTCCAGAGCTTTGACATGGCTTGGCCCTGATTAGTCATTAAGTCAAAACAATTCACATGAAACCAATGAAAAAATCACCTGTGGGTAAATAATCTCCAAACACATTCCAGAGCAGCAAAACACAGGAGAAGCAATGAGATAATATTGTTTTCCTTTTTCTCTGAGGCTTCTCAGCTTCCCAGGAGAAGAATCCTGGTCAAGGGGATTTTTCCTGAAAATATGACAGTGACAAGGAAGTAAAAGATAAGAGGCAAAAATCTTTATTCCTGAGGTAGTTGGAGGCAAAGTGGTCAGCTGATCCCAATCTAAGCCCTGTATTCTTAAAGCAGACTGCAAAATCAGCATAGTATAACTCTGAAAGTGCTTGCAAGTGACCCCAGGAAAGATTAACCTTTGCTTACATCAATATGTCAGGAAATGTGTTATAAGCTCTTTAATACAGTGTATTTGATAGTGTTTTGGCCTATATTTCTGTTTGAGCATCCTGCCCTAATGCTGCGCTAATCACCAGTCTGTACTGGCACTCCTCCACTCTGCATGGAGGGACAGCAGAGCTCTGTGTGCAGTCACAGCTATTCTCCAACACTTTCTCCATGTGCACAGTGGCTGTCCTGGAGTGCTGCTGTCCTGGGTTATCTATCTGATGCTTTTATCCCCAGTCATCTCGTTCTGTTTATGCTGAATAATAAGTTTTGCACCTTTAAGACGTGTTCCAGAGAGTGAAGGGAGGGAGAGAAAAAGCGCACAGGTTTTTTTTCAGACACTGCACTCCTCCACATTCCTGCTCCTGGACTGTGTTGTCTGCGGATGGACAGACAACGGGACAGAGCTCTCTTTTGCTTTTAGTTAGTTTAGCTGGCTGAGGCAAAGAAGTTTCCTGGACTGTGTTTTTTTTCCCTTTTCTTTGCCCTGTTTAACCTGCTCTGTCCTGAACACCCAGGGGAGCATCGGCAGCTGCACCTGAGGCCCACCAGGCCAGGCCGGGCCTGTGACATTTCCAGCACTGAGGGACTGATCAGAGACTGAGTGAGCTCAGCTGCAACCCGGAGAGAGACTTTCTCAGTTTGTCATCTCTTTTGGAGCAGCAAGGGGTTTTATTGTTTAATATTGTTTAAGTTTCATTGTTTAATAAACAGTTTTTTCCACTTTTCTCCAAGGAGGTATTTTCTCCCAGACCACTTGAGGGGAGGGGCCGATTGGATCTGCTTTCCTACTGGAGCCCCTTTGGGGGTTCTCTCCCATATTTGTTCTGAGCAAGGACAGCTGCACATCCCAGACCTCACCAAGAGCAATGTTCTGCCAAACTGTTGGGTCCTGACTCTGGGCTGTGCCTGCCCCATGCCATGCTGCCCTCAGAAGATGCTCCCTGGAGCTCCCATCTCACCTTCTGAGGGCCAGCTCAGGACACTGCAGCTGCCAGGGATGAGTGACAGAGAAGTGTCCTTTGGCACAGTACCTTGGATTCCTGCAGGAGGAGACAGGCCTTAGGGTCCTGCCAACACAAGCACCAGCCAGGAGGTATTTCCTACCCACTAGCATGCAATGGGCACAGGAGAGGAAGGGAAAATCAGGTGAAGGGATCCACTTAGCACTTTGCAGGGCTGTTGGTACTGCCAGGAATGCTCCTTCCTGCAGCAAGATATAATTTCACTGTCTAAAGTGCCTCGTGTCCTGCTGAGGGCCTCCCATGTGCATCCCTGCAGGCTGCCCTTCCCTCACAGCTGCTGGGGCAGCCTTGGCCTCTTCCTATGCTGCTGTTCTTGTGTGGCTTTCCTCTTGGCCATGCACCTAAAAACTCCAATAGCAAGAGAACAGCCCTTTCCCTTTTCCTGCCTCACATTTTGTAGCCTTTGACTTTTAAAGGAGAATAAAATGAATTTTAGCTGATTGCAGGGAGCTGATAAGTATTACCCAGTAATACTACCTGCACAAGGCTTGGCTGCCCATCAGCCCACAGTACTTGTACATGATTAAAGCACTCTGCAATCAACAGTGAGAACACCAAAAGGGGAGAAAACAATAGAAACTCTGAGCTGTGAAAAACACAAAGTATTACTACATTTTTCTGTCTGGCTAGGAGGAAGACACAGTGGGGACAAAATCATCCTCATTGTTATGTTAATTTGCTGTACTGGAGGGACCTATCTCAGGAAATGCTTGTCTGGACAGCCAGAAATAGTTCCCTTCCTCATTTTATTCTTTTTCTTTCTGTACCTTGTCTTTACCAAAAGAAAACTGAGCTCTTTATATGCTACCATCTATGGACGCCATGGGTAGAACTCTGTGAACAGAGTTCTGTCACAGATTGTCCATGTGGCAATGTTTGTAAGGACTCATCTGAGCTCGTGTGAGTCCAGCAATGAACATGCCAAATCTGCTGTCTGCTCTGAACCTTCAGCAACGTTGGGAAACACAATCTATTTAAAAAATTTTTTCAAGACAGTGTGCTGTTTTCTTGAGTCACAGGATGCATACCCAGGTGATCTGTCTTTGTGATAAGCAGGTTTAGACAGAACCATTTTCAGTTCAGTCTCTGCAAAGATGGGATCTACAGGATGAGCTCAGAAAGCTCCAAAGTAGCATTGTGCATCAAAACCTGACTTAGCTTGCTTCTTAACCATGTAGGCTTGTATTTGTCCCCAGTCTGAGTCTGCAGCTCACTGCTCCATCTTTGAAATCTGTAAACATTCCACTTGTGGTCTTAAACCTTTGTATAGACTGAAGCTCATTTAAGTGCTGGTCATGTACAGCTTCATCAAAAGGAGTTAATGGTTAATTTAATTTGGAGCAGGATACATTACTTCTTCAGGATAGCAGAAACAGGAAGGGATAATTTTTACTAATTTAGGTCATTTGTTAGGGAGCAGAAACACTGGAACTTGCAAGATACCATTAACCTCACAGTAACTAAACTGTCTAACACTAGCTAGCAATCAAAATTTATATGGCTTTGAAGAGATTCACTTTCTTTTGGGAGCTGATTTCAGCTGCTGGTTTCAGATTCAGAGCCACTGGAGTTAAGTGAAATTTTACTTTATTAAATCTACAGGCTGGTTCTGAATTTTGTTAGTTTCTGTACTGAAAAAACCTTCCCTGTCATGAGTCCTCCCATTAGTGCAGACAGAAGCATCAGTTAGGAGGTTGATCATGTTTTGTGCTCCTGCACAGACCGTTTAGATTAGGAAAAAAAGGACTTGGGGTTATGGATAGAGGACAAGTGAAACAAAGGGTTCTCCAAAAGAAGAAGGGAGAGAAAAGTGGGACTTGGAATGAAAAAGATCTCTCCTAAAGATCCTGGGATCAGGAGGAGTTCTTGGAGACCAGAGCAGAGTGAAGACAAAAGCAGTGGGATACTCAGGGACCTTGTCTGGTCGTTCACAGTGAGCTGCAGCAAAGCATGAATGGACATGGTTTTGTCCAACCTTTCCAGACTGGGAGAGCCCAGCTAGAGAAGGAAATTGAGACATCATGAAGGTACAGCAGGGAGGGGAATGACTGATTGTGTTAAATAATAAGATAAGCTCTTATCTTTCTGATTCTTCAGCAAATCCCAGTATCCAAATCCACTAGGAGTTGCTTCTTGCTTTGTCTTGCTCATGAACAAGCAGAAAAGATAGGATTGACCCAATAAGATGCTCATTATAAATGATCCCTTAAGGCTGATATTCACCCATATGTGGAGTTTATTGAGGCTGAAATTCACCCAAACACAGGGAACAGCACAAACTCTGTGTATTGCTTCAAAACCACTGAAGTCACGGAGCTGGGAACAGAACAAGCTCTGCTCCTGTCTGGTGTAATGGCCTTTTGCTGATCTGCTGTTTGTTTCATTTTGAGGTTTTCTTTTGGTTTGTTTTGAGTCTGTTTTTTGTTTGCTTGTTTCTGTTTTGTTTTGTTTAGTTTTGGCTTGGTTTTTTTTTTGTTTTCCTCTAGTTATTTTGCTAAGCACCCTGAATATCCAAGTGAAAACGCATTCAGGAGGCAGAAATGTTTTGGTTTTGTTTGTTTTCCTCTCACTTGCTTGTCACATGGTTCTCCATACCACCATACATCTGCTTGCTAAAAGAGCGAGCTGTGCTCAGATCTTACCAGCAAAACAGCTTTAAACCAGCTCTTTGACCCTGTTGCTGACAATGCTTTCCTAGTATTGCTCTGAGAAAACAGCTGCAATTCCAAGGATGCTGCAGTACAATCCCAGTCACACGAGCTGGAGCTTTCTCTTAAGAAGATTGTTTTAAATTACTTGCAATACAATCAGCTCCTTTTCATAAAAAATGACATGCTGAGAAGTTGGACTCTGTAGTCCATTGCTTAAACTGTGGCTCTTCCATTTCCCAGAATTTTATGTGGTAATAAAGCCATCTCTGGACCCAGCAGGAATGGAATTTTAAAGTTTAGTGATTTCAACTGTGAGTTATGAGCAGGGAAAATAAATTACTTACAAGTTTACCTACCACAGTGTTTGTAGAAACATTTCTCCACCTGCTTCTGTGTCACTTCATCTCTTTCTGCAAGCATCATCTGGAGTGGTACCATGACATCTGATGGGAACTCAGGACAAAAAAGATTAGTAATGCAATGTTTGCTGCAATCCTGGACATCCTTAAGACAGTGTTTGTCACCAATTTGTTTTATTGAAGATGGTATTTCGACCTCCTGCTTGGCTGGACAGGCTGCAGTTCTGGAGAGATTTGTGTAAGACCCTTTACCATATTTCAAGACCAGGCTGAGGTGGCCTAAGGAGCCACTTGTATTGTGGCTGTTGAGACTGTGAGTGGTGTTAGGTGTTATCCAGTGTGAAAAAAGGAAGTTTCAGGTGTTTACAAAGCCAAAAAGGGGAATGTCCGTGCATGTGTTCCAAGCTACGGCTCTGAAGGAAAGTCATCTTTAGATGATGCATCACTACATTGTCCTGAGTAGAGAGCGGAATAACCTCTGCTTAGCAAAATTGCCAATAACTCATCTGCAGACAGGCTAACAGCATCTGCTGTCAGCTCCTGTGCATTTCAGCTGGGATATTCACCCAATGGTCTCAGGTGCAACAGGCCTCATCCTGTGAGTATTTAAGAATAATTTGAAATACTGAGATATTCAAGATTGAATCCAGCTGAAGAACTATTCATAGACTTGAAGGAAAAGAGGACCCTTTACTTTAAATACCCCTAAAAATCTCCTGCTTCCAAATAATTCTGGTTTTGTGACAATGAAGCAAAATTCCATCAAGAATACATAGACAGGATTTTTAAATTATTTTGCCTATTGAACCACTGTTGCTCAAGAATGTTTAGCCTGCAGGACTTTGTACACCACAAATAGTGTATAACATTACCCTGTTTAACACTAATAAACTCCAAATTGCAGAACATAAACCACTTGACAGCAATCCTGGAATTATTTTGGCCTCTGAGAAGCAAAGTAACTCTCATAGGTATGAAGCTAAGAAATCCTGTGATGTAGAATTTATGACCTATTTACCTCCAGTGCTACTAATAAACAAATAGATCTTTGAAAAACCACGTTGTAGAATTACGATGTAATTTTAAAAGGAACTGATATTTTTCTTTGTGCTACTGAGGAAGGGAGATAAGGAGGGAAGGATGATATGGAACAGTCTCCTACTTGGTACTAAGGAGATCAGTTTATCCTGCATTCAGTGAAACAAGCGAGACAGACACACTCAATTCATGATTTCTTTGCCATTACACCCAGCCTGTTAAGGTTCTGGCACCAACAAACCCTCTGTGTCCTTTGGCCAAAAAAGAGCAGCCATAAGGAGCAAATTCTCACTCCTGCCTAATAAAAGGAAAATAACAGCTAAGAGATTTGTAAATGTTTGCTGTAATTCTGCAACAGAATGAAATGTTAAATTCCACACACTACTCGGGCACTCCCATCCTGATCATCATCAGTGAAAATATACCTTCGGTGCAGCAGCTGTAGCTGCTCTAATAAGATATCTACATAGAGAAAATAGGCAATCAAATTTCTGCAAAGTATGAAATTTTCCATTAAATTGTCTCTTCCTTTTATATAACACAGCTGCAACAGTTCTCACTAGTTTTTCTATCTATGCCTCAGCAAACATAACTCTCACTTGCAGGACATTTTCCAAATGAGTCATTTGAGATTCAGAAGATTTCCTCTAAAGGTGTCTAGACCATGACCCCCAAAATTTTATCTTGGAAAAAAAAATTGATCCTATCCTATTCCATCTACAGACTGAAATTAGGAAATAGAGAGCATTGTAAATGAAGAACACATTCTGATAAATCTAATATTAAAGAGATGCAAAGAACATCTGTGTCATTTGCTTCTAAATGAATCTCTGGTACTTTAGTCAATGTGTTAATCTTCAAAAGGCCTTTGATGTTGTGGTCTGTTTGGCTTTGTCTGCTGAACTTTATAGTTTTGCTTTAATAAGGCACGGGTTCTGTGTTTTTAATTTGAGTAACAAGTCATTACTGGTAAACTGAATTGCTTGGAATTACTGTAAATTGCAGTGTTTGCCTGCTAATTGCTGCAGTGTCTGAAGTCCTGCATGGAAGGTGCTATTCTTCCCCAGTGTTAATGATCTATTGAGTCATGTCCTGTTGCTGGTTCTGTTGGTGAGGATGCTGATGCGAACTATGCCTGTAAGGCCATTTTGGTTTTTATTCATAATTAGTCTTTGGTGGTTTAAACAACAAACGTACACATCTTAGAGAGATACAGTTGTTGAAGTAATCAAAATGCCAACCCAAGCTTCCCATGGGGCAGTGACCATCACAGAAAATTCCTGTTGTGGAGTCTTTTTTTACCCATCTTTGCACTGCCAGCCTGAGGAAGTAAATCTTGAGTTAGCTGGGGCACATTAGTGCTATGGTTTAGTTGCCAAGGGGTGGTTGGTCAAAAGCTGTACTGGATGATCTTGGAGGTCTTTTCCAACCCTAATGATTCTGTGATTCTATGAAATCTCAGCAGATCTTTAGATCTCTGTGAAGGCCAGTAAAACACGTCTGTTACCTTTGTGGTCTACCTAACCCATGCCACAGTGATTTGAAGGATGCACTGGCTGAGAAGGGATCACTCAAAATTAATACACATTCTTGAAGTGTTTTATTTCTTGGAAATTATTTAATTTTAAGGGTCTTGGCATTTTTAGTCCAACCTGAAATGAAGTGTTTTGATTTCTCTGGGAGTGGTGAAAAGCCTTATGTCATTAGGTTAAGACAAGGAGAATGTATACCAAAAAGAAGAAAAAGGAGAAGATTGCATAAAAGGATACAAATACTCTTCTGCCAAACCTTGTCTGCCAAGACTGCTCCTCAGCCAAACCTTGACTCTGATGTCCTCAGGGCAGCTCCTATTTTCAGAGAAAACACAGGGATTTTAAGAAGCTGGTCAAAAACTCCACATTTTGGATGAGGTCTGACAGTGAAACATCCTGGGCCCATCTTAACATTCCCACTTCCCTCATTGCCCCCTTATTCCAATACTTACTTGTACCCAGACCTGCTTATCCCTGTGCTATTGTACAGAGATGTGCTTCTCTCTGCAAAAATTTTTCCAGAAGAAGAGGCAGCAGCTGCTCTTGGCAGGTGTGAATACTGTTTATCACATCCCCTTCTCTCCCCCCTTGAAGCACACACACAAGCACAGAGTGATATTCTTGCACATTAAATTACTGCTATTGAAATCAGATTCTGTCTTACACGACGCTGACAGTGCTGTGTTTTATTGCTAAATGCTACAAGTAATTCCTCACACTCTCAATGATTTATCATGTAGCTCATCTACTCAGGGATTTCCTCCATCATGTAATATCACTAGAATTTTGCCTGAGGAACAACTGCCAGGGAGGACCTGCTGTTATACCTTGCTTCCTTCTTCTGGAACATATTAGCATAACATAAGTAAACGCCATGGAGCAGTTTGACATATTGTGTAAGTACTGATTTTATGTTAAACTGATAATAGATGCTTGTTGGGAAGCTGTAAATTTTCAAAAACTGTCTTAGTCTGCTGATACATTTTAAAACAGAAAAATATAAAAGCAGCTGGTGTGTCTGTATCCACTATAATCCATCCACATTTCTGTATCCTTGCCTCCCATTTGCATACACAGAAGTTCTGACTGCAGGGAGCAAGTTTTCCGTTTATCCTGTTGTACTTTAAACATCTTTCCTTTGTCAGTGAGTCTGTAGTGGCATAAATGACATCAAACACACATAGAACATAGTCCCCCTTGCCTCCACAGGGTCCATGTGTTAGAAATGCTCAGGAACATCACACATGACTTGCTGAATCAAGGACATATTCGTGCTCACTGGGACAGAAGCTGCTCCCAAGAGTGCACTAATTGCTTAGTTTGTCAACATAAGAATATAATAATGACCAGCCTGGTCAGCCCAGGCCCAACCAGCCCCAAGATCTGTTTCCCAAAGTACCCAGTCAGAGACACACAGGGGAAGGTCATAATAAGCACAGGCTGATATTTAACCAAGCACGTCTCCGGCAGTCAGTGCCTTGGAGAATACCTGAGCTGAAGGACATACAGAGACTGACCTGTTTAATGAGCACCCATGGACCTGCCTTAATTTAGCTAATTCCTTCCAGAATCCATTTGCATTTTTGCCTCTGCAGCTTCTCTCAGCAACAAATGCCTTCTTCAGCTATGGACTCTGTGAAAAAATACCTTCTGCAGTTTGTTTTGAAATTGCTGCTTGATGCTTCAGCATTGAAGTCCCGTTCATTTCTGTGAGATCAGCACCAGAGAATAGTCCTTCCCCATGCCCTTTCTCTAACCCTGTGATAACTTCATCCTTCAATAAAGCATCCTTCATGCTTTAGCATATGCCTTTCCCTTTTCCTCTTTCTGAAGCCAGCCATGCTCTGTTTGGTCTTTCCTCTTGTGCAGGCTGTTCTCTGATCAAACTTTCTCATGCCTCTTTCAACTCTGCTTTTTATGAGATGAGGAAAGGACTAGCCCTGTGTGCAGTCTCCAGAATATGTCTGCACCAGACACTTGTACAGATGGTTAAAAGTGTTTTCAGTCTGACTCTCAATTCTTCTCCCTAATAATTCCTAGCAGCCTGCTCGCCCTTTCAACCTCTGCTGAGCCCTGAGCTTACAGAAGCAACTCCCAGATTTACTTCTTGACTAGTAACAGCTAATTCAGAGTCAAGAGCAGTATATGCATGGCTGAATTTCTTTTTCCCCCTCAGATTCACTATACTGCACATATCAGTGCTGAATCCTGCTCAGTGTATACCAGGACCTTCTGTAGTCATTTACAATCAGATCTACATTTGGTCACATTAAGGTGTTTTTTTTGAATTACCAACAAACTTTGCCATCTAGCCCCCTTTTCAAGTTTCCTTCTGAGAAAATTATGACAACCCAGCATAGTTAATATTACACTATTATGAAAAACTCAGTCATTAGTCCTTCCTTATTTCCAATTCTCTAACCAGTTATTAATCCATATGAGGCCAAATACAACTTCAAAATGACAACAACTCCACATGACAACTTCATTTCTCTAAGAACCTTTGCAGATGAAACTTGCTGAAAGATTCCTGGAAGCCCTCATACATTCTATCAACTGAATCACCTTTATTCATGTACTTCCTTATACCTTCACAGAGTACTCATAGATCTGTAAGTCATGACTGGCCTGACTCAATCTGTGTTGACTATTCCTTAATAAATCATATTTTTTTCCCTGTGTCTGGTAAATCTACACTTTATATAAGTTTTTGGGACCTTGCTTGGTAGGAAAAGTATGAGTTTGCCCAATGCAAAAGCCAGGCATAATGCCCTTTATTTCTGACATGTCTCTTGCAGTCCTGGTTTGAAAAAAGAATATATATATAATTTTTCTGATATCTATAGCCTAAACTGTGTTCATTTTCAGAATAAACTAAAGTCTTTAACCCCTTTATGTTTCTTTGAAATTATTTATTTTTATTTGTTGATTTGTTCCACATGCTAGTCCACTGTTCTTTCCAGCTAAGACAGATGTTTTCTGGACAGGAATCCCCTAAAGAACAACAGTCTCAGGTTTCTCCTTTACCTCTTTGTGGAGAACACAGGCACAAGGCAATCTTGTTCTACTTGTTGCAGGAGAAGCAAAGGATTTGCTTCCCTCCAGAAGCAGCTGCTGCTACTTTGTGCCCTTGTGTAGCAGAGGATGTGGTACCAGCTTTGCTGTACCTGTTTGCATTGGGATTCACCTTCCCCAACACTCACTCAGCTTTCCTGCAATGATTTTGTCTTCCCTGTGTGATGCTTTTATAGCTTGTTCACCTCTGGATCTCCCCAAGTGTGGTAAATGTCTTACTTCTGATGCCTTTGAAGTTTTTGTTGCTGTGAAGTTTCACACATTTATCAAATTACTTCTCACAACCTTCCCTATTATTTTTTTCTTGGACTGCCTTAACAGGGTTTTTCACTTCATTGCTAAAGTTTTTGCTGCTGGTTATGGAATCATTATCCTTTTCTCTTTCTGGCTCTGGACTTGTTTAATTATTTATTATCTCATAGCACCAGTGCACCCCAAGGCTCAGGGACAGATTCTTCCCCTCACTCCATGAGGATTCTGTCATCTGACCTGGCAGTGGATTCCTGCTCCTGGGAGCCCATCACCCAGAGTTAAACTTCTTCAATACTTCTCTAGCTCCAGCCTTCAGGCTGTGTGTTTACATTATCCTTCTCACCAAGTGCTGACACATTACAATTAAAGAACATCAGCACTAGTTAAGCTAAATACACAGTCTTATGATCGTGACAAAGTCAAGATTTGTCTTGTAATCTTCCTTTGTAGTGATTTGTAAGGAAATGTCCCTTTGGTGCTGACTCCAGCATTACCATTGCAGACTGAATGTAGTCAGACAAGTCAGTCTGTTGTTTGTCCCCTTCTCTAAAACAAATAGTTTCTGAAGGATACTTGCTATGTCTATGTATTTGTTAATGAAAATCCCTAACCCTCTGACAAATATTCAAAATTTGCCATTATCCTATTGCAGAGACTCTTACTGTTTTGGAACAGTGTGATTTAATATGTGAAACACAGAGGAAATTGCTTTTTCATGGTGTTTTGATGCTCCTGAAAAGGAGCCTTGCTGAAATTAAGCTAGCAGATTAACTAAGTTAACTCAATCAACTGAATGAGTCTCACTCTCCCACAGGACTCAAAAGGAACTCAAACTTTTCTCAAATAAATCTGGCATAGCCCAAGGGATCTTTTAACCAGAGATTTGATTGAATCTTAAAGCAATGGTATTGTTATCTGCAGTTTACCATCAAAGTTGCTTAAAGATACCATCAATTGTGATCTTCTCAGCAACAGCAGCTCAACAGGTCTCTGAATTTGCCAGTGTATGGTAATGAAGTGAAAAAAGAATTGAATTTTAATTGACTGCAACTCAACACTGATTTTTATAATATCTGGATTTATGGAGCATATTTGGGTCATCTTGTAGTGAAAGGAACAGATCAGAATTTCTTCTGATGGAGTGCTAAGGTGCCATCAAAGCCTGGCAATTGGAGGACTGGTAACAATAACTGATCCAGAGAGTCAGAATATCATCACTCTGAATATTTATTGTGCTTTAAATGGAAGGAAAATTGAATGAAATTCTGGGAAAAAAAATCAAATGAAGAAATGCTCAGCAAGGAGTTACTGTGACATTTTCAATAATGCTTTCCCTTAAAAGTGGTTTCCTGGCTGCTTCTCTCCTAGGGTGATCTGGGGTGACCATGAGATGCCACACAGGCTCTCCAGCCACACAGAAAAGCAAACTCTTCCAAAGCAGAGTCCAGACCTGCTCCCTTTGGATCTCCTCCCCAGAATGAGGAGTCTCTTGGACCAAAGCAAGAGGAAGCAGCACCCACAGGTATCTCTCCTTCACTCCTGCTTTTTCCAAGGGCTCAGCCTTCCTGAATGGACTCCACATTTGGGACAGGGGGTATTTTGGCAAGTCCTTTTCAATCACTGAGTTCCTGGGTGAGTGGGGAGCAGGTCTTTTCCTTATTTGTTGGGCAGGATGTTTTACTCTTTCATCTGTGAATCTGATCTCTGTGGAGAAAGAGGCAAATCTCCATTTTCTCTTTAATTCCACATCTTCTTCAGGAGGTTCAAGTCCCAGGGATGCACCTCCCTTCCCTCAAACCAGGCTCTCTCATCTGAACCCTCAAAAAGAGAGGAACCATCAGCAGTAACAGGCTGTCATTGTGCCTGTGATTCCTGTCCCCTCACAGTCACCAAAAATTAGCCAACCCCTCCTGTTGAAGTTATAGCATGGTTTGATAAGAAAAAAAAAGTAGTTTTAGGGATCAGAAAGTAAGCGAGGAACCATCAGCCTAAGACTGTGTCCTCAGTATAAGACCATGAGGCCAGGCATGTGGGCTTTGGGGTTGTATTTTAGGATGTTTTCTAGGTTTGATCACAGTAATGGGAACAGAGACCAGCTCATAGACTTATTCTCTTCACTAATCAGGGCTCAAAGTCAGTCTGGAAGGGGAGAGGGAGCAGGTGTCAGGACGTCCCTCTGGACTGGTACTCTTTATTACTTGTAAAAATGGAAGTTGATTTTTGCCAGCAGGGAACAGGAAAACAGCATCTAAGAAATTGTTCAGTGTAAACACCAGCAAATTCATTATTCATAGTTGTTTAATGAAAGTTTTATGTTAACAAATCTTTTTTTCCCTGGATGGCTCATAAGCTATTTGCTGCCTTTTTTCTCTTTTTTTGTTTCTTCAATACATGAGGTCACATTCATTGCAGGTGAAGCTTTCAATAAACAAAAAACAAAGATCAGGCATGAGACAGTAAATATGACTCCTCTCTGTCTACAAGATGTCTTGTACTCCATCTGATTCAGCTCCATTATTCACTGCTCAAAATTTTTCAGGAGAAGTATGTTTAAAATGTCACTTACAATATGAAGATTTGTTTTAATACAATTTAGTCAGAACATTTATGGTGCTCACAGTGTTCCCATCTGTGCTTATGAAAGTTTTCCTTCCATAAATAGGTGCATTCTGTTCTTTGTCTCCAGTGAGAGTCTCACGACTTTTATTACGTCTGTGTTCTCAGAGGTCATTATGAATAACATCTTGTTGGAGCTGCAGGCAGAGATAAGAGGTTTATGCACAGCATCCTGAGCTAAGGACCAGCCATGGTGATTTTTAACACTTTCAGTATTTTATTCTGTGTTTTAAGTAGGCTGACTCTTTGTCAGAATGACTTTTCCAGGCCTGACATTTCCTCTGCTTGGTGTTGCTATTAGAGCAGAGCGCACACATCAACCAGGCTCAAAAACCCAGGATTCATCAACTTCCTGCTCCTTCTTTTTCCTCACAATGCTATTAACAGCGTCTGCATTTTAAAGTTGGTTTTCAAGACTTTGTGGACATTGAGGGATCCACCTGCAGGTTTGAAATTAACCCTGGGCAGAGGTGCTGGGGTCATTAGCACTGCACTGGGTTGATTGGAGATGTACACCCATGCGCCAATTAAGGGCTTCTTTCTTTTGAACACGGTAAGAAAATCATTATGAACTCATGACATGAGTGAAGAAAATTAGCTGTTTTCTTAAAAAAAAAAAGTGTAGTCCAACTGCTTTTCCCTTCCATTCAAATAAAAATACATTCCTGTCCACGGCCTGTGTTGTATTTAATATACCTGTGAAGTCCAGCATAACAAACCACTGAGATTAATAACCTTCAGCTGATAAAGGAACCCTGCTGCTGAAAGGAGGTGCTGTAATCACAGCTGGCCATAGCTCTGCAGCACTCTGCAGGCAGCCAGGAGGTCTGGGGGAACAGATCCAGGCTGAATCCCAGCTGGCAGCCCTGCCACACCAAAGAGAAGACAAGGAGGGATGAGGCACCCAGCAGGGTCTCTCCTGCCCTTCATCTGCTTCAATTTTCCCAATGCCCCACTGGTTATGTCAGATTTGCATACTTTTTTATCTAGCCAACTAATTATTTTCATCATCAAAATGATATTCATAAACCCAGCACACAAAGTGGGAAAAAAGGAGAGTTACAGTGGGAGCACAAAGGGAGGAAGGGCTGAACCACCACAGAGCTTCTGCCAAAGCCTCAATTGCCTTCAGCTGCTTGCACAAAGAGACAGGTTCAGCCTCCACACACCTCCACTGACACCTCAGACAGAGCAGGATGGCCAAATGAGAAAGGGTCACCCCTTTCTAGAGGAGTCTCCCTGCTCTGTTTGGTGCAGGGATGGTCAGGGTTGGGCTGCTGCCACTTTCCTGCTGCTGCCACTTTCCCCTTACTGCCAAGCTTGACAGCTCCGTCACTTGCCCCATTTCAGGCTGCTGGACTAGAAGCCTGGTTTTGCCTCTCTGCAGCCTTAGTCTGATCTATAGATTTTAAGTACAAGCAATAATTATTGCAGCAAACAGGGCACATGCTGCTGTTCCCATCCAGAAAATGTCTAAACAGTCAGGAATATCTTTTTGTCCAAGCTTTCTGTGGCTCATGTGTTGGATGCCTGCTCCCCGGTGAAACTTTCAGGCACAGTGAGGTCCTCTAAATAATTTGAAAATTATAGCAGCTGTTGTGACTGTTTCCAAGAAATAGCTGATTTGATAATGGCTCTCCTGCAGAACTGTTAAAGAGAAAATTTACTTAGTAAAATAGAGACTTAAAGGCATGAGCTGAGCCTGTGTGGTCACACCCTCACCCTGCTATCTCCTGTCTCTATT
Source organism: Zonotrichia leucophrys gambelii (assembly GCF_028769735.1). NCBI lineage: Eukaryota > Metazoa > Chordata > Aves > Passeriformes > Passerellidae > Zonotrichia > Zonotrichia leucophrys. The sequence goes on from NC_088169.1 coordinate 7,647,725, forward strand.
GCAACACTCTCTCTGCTTGGGGCATGCAAAGCCTGGAGGCAACCTCACAGGTGCATTTTGGGATACTGAAGAAGAGCTTGTCACCTCAATGATGACCTCAAAATGGGCATTGTGTCTGTGCCCCTGTGATGGTGCTCAGGCTAGACAAGTTCACTGAGGTGCCAGTACAAACCAGATTTTCAGCAGCTGCATGCGGATATTTTTCTCACTCCACTGATGAGAGCTGCAGTGTAACAGACTCCTTGGAGCTGGGTGATGAACTTCAGCAAGTGAGGGGAAACACTGGAATTATTCAGGAATTGATTGGTGTCTGCCAATATCCACCACCACTGGCCGGGGTTTGATGGAATAACTGAGAAAACATGTTGGAAATGTGACAGCCAGTGAGTGTGTTCTTGTTGAGTGCTCAAGTAGAGCAGAGCTTGCACAGATGGGGCACAAACCCTGACTGGCACTGCCTGTGTTGCTTTGCTAGGAAGGTTTTGTTGTCCAAAATATGATTTTATAGTCATCAGGAGGCTCTTTGTGCTAAAGATCTGGATTTCTCCAGAGCTCTAAACCTGATTGTCTGCCTCATCAGCACAATGCTTGTGCATGCACTAAATCAACATCTCTTACCAACCGGAACGGGTGGAAATCAATGCTAACTCCCTGCAACCTTAGTTAGTTGGTGCAGGAAAAAGCTCTTCAAAACTTTTGAAAATTAAAGAAACAAATGGGGTTTGGAAGGCAAGAGTGAATTCATGAATCACAGCAAGCTGCCTAAAGCCCAGGATTGAACTGGCTTCCTTCACAGGCTTTGCATTTTGTCTGTGCCACATCAGTTTGTCTACAGGGGAAAGACTGCCTTTCTGTGATGATGTTTAATGGTCTTTTGCTTGTGATAAAAGCAATACAAACTTTTTTGTCTCTTAATAAGTGGGACCACTCTCTTTTAGAGCAGTTAGAAGTTAAAAATGGGGTAATAAATTAGTGGATCTATACTGCAATGTCATCAATTCTGGGCTTATATGAGTGAATTTTTGAAGAAATTATTGTAGAAAATACTGCTATGGCCATTTAGTAATCCTCCTGCTGAATTTATAACTGGAAATATTTAAATTCAAAAGTACGGTGGGGCTTGTGGAGGAACTGTAGTTCATCCCTTCAATGAAGGGCCAGTGCTGTCTTGAGGCAGGGCCAGGTGTAGGTGCAGCCCTGCACTGGCTGCAGCTGTATTCCCAGAATAAATGTAATGTGGGAGAGATCTCCCTGCCCTGACATGGGCTAAAAAAGGAGCATTCTACCCTCATCCTGATGAAGTCATCTCTGCTGGAGTGCATAATTACCACTGAATTTTTAAACAGCTGTAACACATAATATTAATGCCTGAAGAGAACAGCAAAAGAGCATTTCCAGGGAAACAAACCACCACATTTTCCTGCTCCCTGCCACAATGGGCTGAGATAAAACTAAAGCTGCTTGAGAGCTAACAGGGTTTAGAAACCAGTCAAAACTGAGAAAAACAACATTTATGAATGGAGGGGATCACATGATGGAGTAAACCAGTAGAGAAAGTTTTAGCCTCTGTTCTTATCTCACATTCCCAGCATATCCCCACCACTTCATCACTCTAAATCTGGCATGTTGAGGGAAGAAGTCAGAGCATAGTAGGCATGCAAGAATTGCCAGGGCTTGGGTAAAAACCCCAGAATGTGTGGCAGAAACAACCCTGGGAGTCCAGTTTTGCACACACACATCAGGCCTTGTGGTGCTCCAGCAGGAGTGCCTCTACTTAGAATAGGGAGAATAGGGCACCAGAGAGCAGAGGCAGACCCAGCTCTGCCTCAGAGCTTTATTTCTGAAGGCATTTGGAGCCCTGATGCAGAACAGATCCCCTCCTGGCACCTCTGGAGCAGTACAGGGTGCAGATCCTGGACAGAGGGAAACATTTGTGTCAAATGCTGGAGTGAGGGACTGCACCAGCTGAGGTGCTGCACTGCCCTGCAGATCCCAGCACCCAAAGTCTCCAAGTCAAAGAGATCCTGCTAGAAATGATAGTTTTTATCCAGTTTTTAACCAGTCCATCCTGCTGAGCCAGAAACCACAAATTCATTATTTCCTTTGTTCAAGTCTGGCTTAGGATCAATGAAGACCTCAAAACCCCACAGTTCAAGTTCAGTTCAGTTCAGTTGATGGAGGAATGCATCAGAGAGGAAGAATTTCAGACTGCTGTTTGGTTCAGGTTTAGTATAATTTTTTGAACAATTTTCTTTGAAATTCATATTGTAATAGCTCTGATGAGGACAAAAAAAGAAGGCGGGGGGGGGGGGGGGAGAAAACCCAAACAGAATCTGGATACTGCAACATTAATGGCACACACTGCAGCTGGATGCATCCTGATCCAAGTGTGAATGATTATACCTGCAGAGGAGAACTTGGAGCAGGGTAGATAAACTGCACAATAGGACAGTGGATAAGGTGATGGAGCTGTTAGCAGCAAGAGATCATAAATCCTTTTTTTGAAATGGGAACTGACTGGCAACTCTCTCTAGTGTAATACAGGTTATTTCAGCTGCTTCTCCCTGCAGACATGACAGAACAAAGATCAAGTCAAATAAATGATTAAAAGTTAGCTGCTGCAAAGTGTGACACTTCACTGCCTGAGAGACAGGGCTGAATCTCACACAGGCCACTGTGAGGGTGCTCCCTGCAGCACATGGGGACAGTCACACAAGGATGGCATTTCATGGGGCTACAAAGCTCTGTGGAGCTCATTGCTCTGTTTCCAGCAGTGTCTGTGAAAGGGCGCCTAAGGAAAAACACAGGCCAGGCACACAGAGTCCTTTGCCCTGGCAGTCTCCAGCATCAAAACAGAAATATCCATTCCTCAGGAGCTCCAAACCACAACCTTGGCATTGCTGGTGTGTTGTTCCTGCCTTCTGAGGGAAGTATCTCAGGACCTGCATGGGAAATCAGAGTAATTGCAAGGCAGGTCATAAGGGCTGAAGCACAGCTGTGTCCAAGTGACATCCTCACAAAAATCAGCTCAATCAGCAGAGGCTGCATGCACAGCTTGCTGCATCTCAAATGTGCCCCCAGAATTGTTATTTCAGTAATTTGATGTGGTCCTGGGAGCAGAGATAAAGCTTTCTCCTCTACAGGTCCATGCCCAAGTCATGGTATAGATCCAAACTCCTGGATGGCATTTCATCTCCTGCACCCTCAGAGGTCTGTCAGCATTTCAGGAAGGGAGAATAAACATATCTCAGTTTACTCCACACCTCAGAGATGTGCAGCATCGATCTAGGGACAGCTGATGTGCAAGGAGGACCTGAAACACCTTCTTCCATTTCCTATATTGATCAGTCTAACCTGTAAAATATTGTATAAAGCACAGGCTGGGAAGTAACAACACTTTTCCCACTTTCCATTTCGAAAGCCATAGTGACCATCTTTTTGAAGAATCATGGAAAGGTTTGAGTTGGAAATGACCTTAAAAATCATCTTGTTCCAGTCCCCTGCCACAGGCACGGACACATTCCACTAGAGAAGGTGGCTCAGGCTTTGTAGGAAGTCTGATAAAGACAGAAGGTGCTGCAAGTGCCCCCACAGGGCATCATTGCCAGCAGGGCTTGGACATTGCAGTGGCTGTTATTAGGCTTGTGTCGCAGACATCTTTTATGAGAAACCCTTTCCTTAGGATTCTTCCTCCTGAGAAGCTGTGAGGCCTCAGGAACAAAATGTAAACAATGGTTATCTGCTGCTGTGGAATGCAACAGGTGCATCTGTGATTGTCCCATCTTGGATGTTTCTAATTAATGGCCAATCACAGCCCAGCTGGCTCAGACAGAGAGCCGAGCCACAAACCTTTATAATTCTTTGTTATTCTATTCTTAGCTAGCCTTCTGAGGAAATTCTTTCTTCTATTCTTTTAGTATAGTTTTAATGTAATATATATCATAAAATAATAAATCAAGCCTTCTGAAACACGGAGTCAGATCCTCATCACTTCCCTCATCCAAGAACCCCTGTGAACACGGTCACAGGCTTGGGCACCGAGAGGGTGTTAAAATATTTGGTGCTGTCTGGGTCTGTTCTGGGTCACACAGAGCACCAGGTCCCTGGAACCTGAGGGTCCATGTGCAAACTGTTCCTAGAATTTTAATCCCCATTTAAGTAAGGGTTTTGCCATCTCTGGAGTCAGGCAGCTCTGTCTCACCTCTGCCTTCTTCAGGCAACCTTAACAGCCCTACCCTACACTGAACTTGTTCTGTAAAAATTGCAAATGAAGAGAGAAATTGTTCACATTATGCATTTATATAGCAGTTGTAAACAGGCTTCCATTTTGACCACAAAACATGTCCTTAATTAGACAGAAGACAGTTACTTTCCTTTTATTTTGGTGTGAAAACAAATTCCATACCTGCAGCAGTTCAAAGCCAGCCACAGAAGGGTAGCCTTTGTTTGAACTGCTCCATGACTGACTTGCCAATTATCTTTTTTCTGTGCTTTCTTGGAAAACATACATTTATTTTCCATCCCTCCCCTTTGCACAAAGCAGCTGTGTACACGAGGTTATGAGTTCTCAGTAATGGCTTTATGAATCATAACTCACATTTTAAGGCTGTGCCCAGCCTGTGGCTGAGGAGGGGAAGGCAGGAGGAGATGGAAGGAATCAGCATGGCCTTGTTAACCTGTTGTGACTGAAAGAGATGGGAAGAGTTACTGAGCTCATAACTTTGACCCAGGGCTGCTGGGGCAGAGCTGACTTGTGCAGGCAGAGCAGAGGAGCCCTGCCTGCTCCCAGGCTGGGGAGACACACTACAAAGCTGAGCTTTGAGGAGAAGGACTTAACAAAAATAGGAACTCGATGTAGTTGAAAGAAATGGAACCTGAGTTTAACTGATGTCCAGAAAGGTCATTTCTGAAAGAGTCTCCTGGGGTTTTCAAGTGTGTCAGATGTTTGTAGTCCCAAGTCTCTTTCAAAACTTTAAGAAACTTGGATTATCTGAAGCTGGGGGAGGGAGATTTGCTCAAGTGCCAAGATTCACAGGTTAACAACTCTGGCCTTTTGGGAAGGATGACATTTCAAAAAAAAAATTAAGACAGTGATAGTCCTTTTTTCCCCCTGCTATGCTCGGGATGGGGAAGCAAGGCATCCTCATGCTGTTCAAAGACCCCAGACAGAAGCTTCACCTTTCCCTATAGGCAGTTTTAAATACTGGAGAAGAATCAAATTTGTTGCAAAGGTTTAGAGGAAGAGGAGAAACATGGAAATCCATTGCTAAACATTTGCAGTGCTGGAGACATTAACAACTGAAACATGGTAGATAAATGTGAGCAAAATGCACCAAGCAACATGCGGAGTAGAAAGCATTTACTATTAGCTTTAAGTGCTCGCAGAATGTCTCTTTGTTGTTCTATTTACAAGGAGCACTTTGCATACAGAACATCAATCTCTCGCAGAGCCAGCACATTACTGTGATAGAAATAGTGAATTAACAACAATACAGATCTGGCAGGGGGGCTGTCAGCAAAGGGACTTTACCTTTATCACATAAAATGGAAGAGGAAAACCTATTTTATGCCATTATGTCTTTGTCAGCCCACATGACAAACAGGCAGTTACCCCTGCTGCTTGGTGCCTTTGCCAGAGCTGCACAAAGGCAGAGCAGAGGCAGCTACCAGGGGGATTTAATAGCCTGAATGCTTCATTTCAAAGGGGAGCTGCATTCATCTCCCCCACCCCAAACCCTCAGCAAGTGGAAGGGCTGGAGGGCAGGAAAGCTCCAGAGGTCACATTGACACTATTGTGGATCCAGGCAACAGAATCTCTTTGGAAACTTTCAAACCACTGGGGCATGCTGTACCTTGGATGACTCTAAAGGAGGATGTTAGAGCAGGTAGAAAACAAAGAAATATCATAGATCAGGGAATCAGAATGCCCTGGGTTTAGGAAAGAACCTTAAATCTCATCCAGTTCCAACCTCCCTGTCATGGGCAGGGATACCTTCCACCAGACCAGGTTGTTCAGAGCAAATCCAACCTGGCCTTGGTAGACAGGCAAGTCAGATTTTTTTTTTTCCATTTTTCAAGGGACAAAAAGAAACTGTTCCATCTTTCATTGGAAATGTGGCAGGAGGTGAGGGTAACTCAGCTAAAGCTCAGGTCAGAGAGGCCAGGACACATGTAGGCTTGCCAGTCTGTGCCTCCAGGACATCCCCATGCTTGCATTGCCATGGAAACTCGCCTCATCTCCAGGCTGCACACAAATATTGACATGTCAGCTTTGGGTGAGCTCCTTTTTGGGCTTCCAGATCTGACCTCACACTGCTGTCCCACATGGGCTCATGACACATTAGAACCAGCCAACCTGGAGGCCAGATTTGCTTTATTTTTATATCGCTTAGGTTATGTATGTAGGTATTTCTGGGGAGAGCAACGTGTGTGATCTAAATTGATCTCATATTTAGTCTTTCTGAAATTGCCTCTAAGAGATAATTTTGGCCAATAATGAAATTTTCCTCTTCTTGAGATGCAGCCTTCTTGTTTCACATAGCGCAGGGGTTTTTTTCCTAATTATGTTTGAGTATTTTAGAGACTTAACTAAGATGTGGGAAGTCTTTTGCAGTTTCAGTGTAATTCTGACAGGAGAAATTGTTATACAGCCCATTAAATGTGATAGATTGTTAAAGTTTGTAGAAAACTGTAGACACAGTACATTGTATCCAAGTTAACCAGATGTTACTAATTTTTCCATTTCTAAGGGGTTGCATTACTCCAGTTTATTTTACCAGGCTAGACAGTTAAAAAAGTCTCACACACAGGTTTGAAATCCTACAATAATACAAGAACAGAACTAAAGTTCTACTGTCTCACAGTAGAGATTACAGTTCACAGGTCACAAAAGATTGTTAGGGAAGCAGAGTTCATTCTTTGTGAATAAGACAAAATGAGAATTTTCAGCCCTCACTCCTCAGTTGTCTTGCTTCCCTGAAAAGAATTGGACTTGCTGCTGTAATGAGCCTTAAAAAATAATTAACTGTGCTTGGTTGCTTTGAGTACGGAGACAGCAATTAGCTGTGCTTGTCCTTGGTTACTTGGAGCACAGAGACAAAAAAACAATGAGAGGTGCTAATCCAGCTCCAGTGCTTCAGAAACAGAACTGGGATGTATTCCATCTGTGACCATAGCCAGGATTCAGTGCTCCAATGAGCAGCTTTGGAAGCCAGGCACTGACAGAGAGGGTGAGTGTAAGTGGTGGTCTTGTGCATCTGCTGATGGATCATAGCAAATTCCCCACTGTGAAAAACGCCAATCACTTGGTTTTAAAATTTTAAAAGTTTAATAGTAATAAAATGGTGATAAAAATAGTAATACAATTACAGTAATAATAATTTGGACAAATTGAATGAAGACAATATGAGACAATAGAGACAAAGAGTTATGGACATCCGAGTACATTTTTTTGGGCAGCATGAGCCCGAAAATGGACACATGTTAACAGAGGACTAACCCTTAAAAACAATAGCCTGTTGCATATTCATACACCTCATACATGATGCATAAATTCCATTCAAACACAGGATTCTGTCTGATTATCATCAACTTCTTCCTTCTAATCCTAACAGCGCCTTTGAGGTGGGAAGAAGTTCATTTCTTCTGATAAGAGGGCAGTAAATTCTCTTTCTCTGAAAGATTCAGGTGTCCTGGGGCTGCTATCTGGTGCAAGTGCCTTATTCCTTTCTTTAAAAATCCCATTAACATAGTTCTTATTTTAACTACAAAAGTTACTTTTTAATTACAAGACTACATTTATCATATTATTAAAATGTTAATATAGCACTACTGATCAATACATCAAAATACATATGGTAAATATCTGCACAGAGACGTGTAATGCACTTTTCACACCCTCTCAGCATGGAGTCTTCAGGCCAGGAATATTCCCTGGAGGTGGCACCAAACCCAGGGACAGTGTGTGAACAGTACCCTAAACTTGGGATAAAATCATCAGCTATAGGAAACTCCAGGGTGGGTTTTATGCATCTCAGTAATATAAAGACCCTACCTGCCCCATCAGCTGAAATAAGCCCTACCTCTTCTTTCTAACTCATTAGTACCATTAAATGGTAAGGAATAAATACACACTTTGTCCACTTCGACTGTTGAGGCTGGGACACTTTGGACACGGATTATTAAATTTATGTATGATCTATGTCCAGTCCAGGGTATACCATTACCACTGCCTTGAGGGCACTCATGAAATTCATGACTTTTTTGAAGACTGATGTGGGTTTTAAAATAAAATTTTCCTGCTATATCTTCAAGGATATTCTCAACCATAAATTTAAATTTTGATGCTTAAGGCTCTCTGGTCATTGCTAATCAGAAAGAGATTAGAATGGAAAATCTAACCTTTACAGTGAGAAAATGCACAATCGGACATGGTTTTGTTTTTCAAAGCATTCAGAGGTTTTTTGTTTATCACAGCATCAAACAAAAAATGTGAAGCTTAAAAGTAACTTCAAAATTCAGCATTGACCTTTAATATTTAGCTCTACATTGCCTATTTCCTTTTTTTTTGCCTTTCTGTAGATAGAAAAATCCTCATAACAGCAAAGATTATGAAGGAAAACAAAAAAAATGCTATAGGAGTCACTTTTTTTCCTCTTTCTGGAGAAAAAGTATTCATTTTGAGGTCAGAACCTCTCCATGATTGAGATAGGGGAAAAAACCTATTAATGAACATTAAGAAAACTGTCCTGCTTGACAGTCATAAAGCTGTCTCACAGCTCACTTGGGAAAGCTTTAATCTGAAGATTTCTGACTCATTAACATGCAGATTATTGATATTATAGCCTTGTTATAGCTCGCTGCAGGAGGATATCTGCTCCAGGATCCCTCTCTTGGCCAGACATTAAGTTCTCTCCTGTTCTGTCATGGTTCTTCCAACAGATCCTTTGTGCCCTCGTGCCCTCCAGCACCTCATTAACAGCACACCCTGTACCTGCACAGTTTGTTCACTCTCTTCTCCCAAGGAGGACATGTGGGTGCAGTGAAGTGTTCTGTGATGGTGGGACTCACTTGACATTTTTTAGAAAAAACCTTATAACCTCAGGTATGGTAGAGGAGAAAAAAAGCAAACATTATATCATGATCCACCAGAAAACCGAGTCCACATTGTTTTGCATCATGTAGAAAATTTCCACAGCTATTATCACCTCCTTTTTTTTTTATTTTTCCTTTCTCATATTTAAAAAAAAAAATAGTCCCGAAGTGTTGGATCATTTTTAGTTTGGTTGGGGTTTTTTTAATGCAGCTAAAACCTGTTGGGGAAGAAACCTGCACTTCTTATTCTTATTTGCTCACAGTGCTCAGAAGCAGCATTTGCAAGATAAAAAGCAGACTTCCTACCCAGAATAATATGGACAAGTGTGAAAAACAAAGGTCATATAGCTAATTTTATATGAAAGATGGACAATCATGGCCCTCTGTGTATAAAAGGAAATGTTTCCTTGGGATAATGATCTTTCCCTTGTCCACAGAACATGGGAACAAAGAGGAGCCAGGGTGTCATCCTGCTCCATTCCCAACTTTCCATGTCCTTCCTGACAGGACCACCAAGTTCTGGGGGAAAAATGAACCCAGGGCCATGGAGCAAGCCAAGGAGCAGCCTCTGAGGTCTGTTTAGGTTTCCAGATTATTCCAGAAATTAAACTTCTCAAGTTTTTTGCAAGTTTTCTCCTTTTTGTTTGGAGCCTGCCCTGCAGGTAAGCCCAAATGGTTGTGCTTACAAGGCATGCCTGAGTCTGGTGCTCTGATGCATTTTTGGTTTTTAATTTATCAATTGTTTTGATCCTTTCCCAACTACATTTTCTAGAGGCCTCACATTGACTCTTAAGATAATCTGTTTTTTTAACTTCCACAAAATGCATACACAAAATCTGACAAAATGCCAGTTAAATACTTTCCTTTTACCTACTGGGAATAATATATTTTCAAAGAGTTGGAAATAACAAGTATTTGAACAAGTTGCATTCATTTTTCAGCTTATCAGACACTGTTGAGACACAAATGCTCCCCTACTTAGAGACATCATTCCCTCCTTAAATAAGACTGGGTGCCACAGAAACATGGTGTGTCATTAGGTCCTTGTATATTCTCCTGCCATGAAGTGGAAGTGAGAATTTACTGAAAGAAGTAACTATTTGTATTTTAAATCCCAGGAGGCAAAATATTAAAGGGAAAGAATATGCAGTCAGTGAAAGCCAAAAGAAAAGATGAACAGGAGAAGATTAACTAAGAGGCAAAGTAGAAAGTCCTCAATCACATGGATTTGTTTTAGCACTCGGCACTAAATAGAAATACTGAAATCTTCATGAAATACCCTTAAAAGATGTTGAAAAGGACTCCTATCATCACTGAAACATGAAGCCAGGTTAATTCCTTCTGCACTCTCAAGAAGATCCTTTCTTCCCTGTCTCTTTAGGTATTTCTTCTTCATGTTCTAGACAACACTGTATTTGAAAAGATCACTGTTACCTGCAGCTGCTGAAAAATGGGATTAAACAGCTTCAACTCTTTCTCCAAAGTAAAACTGCTTGATGTACTTTCAAAGCAAAAGTAATTCAAACTCTGAAGAAATTCGATTCATCCTTACAAACACTCTGCAAAAAAAAATCACATCTCCTTCTTGGGTAAGAGTGAAATGGGTAAAAAATGAAGGAAACTGGCTCAAGGATGGCCACAGTCAGAGCAAACCAGGAGAAGTCCATGAAAGGCAGCACGAGAGATGAAGTGAAGGAATGCAAGGGCTGGCCCAGCACTGCCCAAGGGGGCTCCTCCTGGGGTGTTGCCATAGCCATATCTCACAGCCTTCATCAATCCTCTGCACTCATCTCTTTCCATTGCCTCGTTAAATTAATTACACAGGCCACAGAGAGCAGCCAGGCTGCCCCTACTTGAGTCTGTCTGCATCAAGCTTGTGTCCTAGGCACACCTAACCTATGGCAAGAAGACATTTTTTGTTTGCTTTTTAAGATATGGGAGTAATCATTTAGTCAAATGAGAGCATCCCTAAGGCATGTGCTGAGGTTTCAGCCACCCTTTCTAGTCTTCCTTAGTGGTTTTGATGGGGAGAAATGTCTATGTCTGGCTTGAGAATTGTCTCAGACTAAATCAGATGTCCAAAACTAGTCAGAGGAATCGTTCCTTATAAAAATGCCTATTTCCCTCCCTGGCTTTCTGAGGCAGGTCAGGGTGCCTGACTTCAGCAGACACCTCCACTGCAAAGGCTGAAATTTTGTTTGCACCACCATAAGTAACCAAAACCACAAAATACCCACAAAAGGACACAAAAGATATGCAGAAGTTCAGTAGAGCACCAGGAGCACAATTATAATTTCAAGCACACTAAAGCAGTTAAATTCGGATTTAAAACCAAGGATTTCTGGTTCTTCCTGAAACTTGGTGAGAAGTTATCAGTGCTGACCGAGGGAGCTGTGCCAGCCCATAATGAGTTGCTCCCCCACCAAAAATCAGCACCCAGTCATCCACCAAAGGCAGGCTGGCTCAGCAAGAAATGATGGAGCACCACTTAAAAGAATATTTTTTCTTGAGTGAAGAAACTTGATAGGATGATCTTTGTCCTTCCCCTCACATCACCATGACAGATATCCATTTCTGTTGGTACAATTAAAAATTGATTGAAAGGGCCTCATCACTTTCTTCTTCTTTATAATAGAGGGGAATTATTTACCCAGACAGGTGTTTTGTGATAGAGGTCATGTCTCCAATCACTGGCTTTCCATGGCATAAAAATAATTACCATTCATGACATGGTGTGTCACTAGGATCTCTCTCCTGCAGATTCCAAGGGAAAAAGCAGTTTTGTAGCTTTACACTCTGATCATCTCTGTTACTCTAAGTTATTCTCACTGTGGGTTGTAGTTTTACTGTTGGAAAGAAACGGCACTGTGGGATAAGTTGTGATACACATGCAGTAATTTTCCAACTATTATTTCTCCAGTCCCCTTCAGTTTAAAGGGTTAATAAATCTGGTGCAAACATTGTGCCATAATAAAAGTTGTCATTAAACCCGTGGATTGAAATATCTGCAAAAATGAAATATGAAAATAGGTAAGTAGCTGTTTTGGTGACTGTTTTCCTCCCTTACTTGAATCAAACCCCTAATTTGAGTTAAAACATTAATGGTTTAATATTTCCTGAATAAAGAATTGTTCCACCTGCTTAGGCAAATCTCAGGATGCAAAGCAAAATTGCACCTGCAAATCTACTGATGTTTTAGCTGTAACTGACTTGTGTGTATATATATATAATATTATATATTATATATAATATTAATAATATATATTATAATAATATATAATATTATTATAATAATATTTAATGATTACAGTCCATCAGAAACATAAAGCTTAAAATGGTTTATAATTTGCAAAATATTAATTTCTCAAAAATTCATGCCAAACTCTTTTGCTGGTTGTACAGGTTACATTCACCTGACCTTCCAAAGAGCTCCTGGAGTCCAGAGGAGTCATTACCAAATTGCTGAATAACATTAAAGGTCAACTTCAGGTTCTCAGCACCTCAAATATCACAGCCTTGTGTACATTAAGCAAACCCACATTTGCAGCAACTTTTTCTATGGAGCACTGGATTGGAGTAAAACTGCTGCAAAGTTCATGCCCAGCTGCCTTTTTCTGTATCCATTTTGTTCCACTGAGAATATGGTTTTAGCTTTCCAGACAGGTCAGCTTTATTCTGGTGGTGAACAATCCTTCTGAAAGTCTCTTATTGTTTCTCTATATTGGTTAAATTGGATGCTAAATTTTATCTCTAAAGAAAAAAAATTACCAAGTAGTAGGCTGAGAGACTTCAGGTTTTTTAAATCCTTGAAGTACTTCTCTTTCCCAGAGTCTGTTTGCCTATTTAAATGAGATTTGCATTTGCTGCAGATAAGAATAACCATTCCAGTCTGTAGGATATCAGTCCTCTGATAGCACAGCTGGGTGTCAGTGGCAATGTGATAGTTTTTTGGGTAACTTGGTTGGAGATCACTCCAGGATTTCTGATTTTTCAGAGAAACCAGTTCTGCAGAACAGGAGGAAGTATTAAAATTCAATTTTTCTGTCTCACACTGTCTCCTATCCAACACATTTTCATTTGTTGCCCAGTGCATGAGGCAGGATGCTACAAAAAGAAAGGATAAAGAAATTTGTTTTCCTAGAAGAATAGAATAGAGTGCTCTTTACACCAAGAGCAAGAGGGGTTCTGCTCCAGTGCCCTGTCCTATGCAGGACAGAGAAAGTTGTGTGATCACACTAGACCTTCAAGTCTGAAGATTTTTGGATTCCCTGTGGTTTGTCTCTGTGACCAAGGATGCTCCAACAGGTGCCAGTCTTAGGGCCTTGTCCAAAGCCCTTTTGATTCTTTCAGAAGGTCCCTGCAGACACAGTGGCATCTCCATGAGATCCAAATGCTGACTGAGTCACTCTTTCCCCTTACATCTCCAAGCCATGGGAAGGACATTTCTGAGGTGGTCCTGTCTCCACAGATGGAGGCTTTGCTCAGTTCCCATGAAATAAAAGATGTAAGGTAGGATAGACTTAAGCACAACACTGATACAGAGTGAAATCCCATTATTTGGGTGGGGTACCAGACACCTGGCTATTAGGGGCAGCTATTTCACTTTAGAATTGATTTAAGGGCTGTCATGAAGAGCAACTGCTTATCCAGAAAGGAGGGAGTTGTTGAATCTTTGGAAATTCAGCTGCAGAAGTGGAACACACAGAGGTTTGTGGCCAGAGGCTGCTCTGAGATGCTTTGGTGCACTGTCATTTACATCAGTGCAGGAGCTGTGCAAGAATGGGAGCAGAAGGTGAGCCTGAAGAGTTGTGAGAGCTGACTCTGCTCCTGAGATGGAGCTACCTGATCTCTAATGTCAGCACAGTGTGGGGAAGGAAAGTGAGCAGGGAAGGAGAAGAAAGAGCAAGAAGGAGTGAATGTGGAAGGAATGGAAATAGATAAAAATCATAGAATCACAAAATGAGGGAGGTCCGCTCCCCTCTCCTACCTCCATTTCCATATCAAGTACAAGGTGTTTAAAGAATGACTGTGTGGACTGAGGGAGAACTCAGGGCTTCACTGAGGCAGAGAATGTATTTCTGAGGCTGAGCACAGAGCAGAGGTGCAGAGCCCTACTGTGCAGGTCATGCTGTAACGTGCAGTCAGGGAGTGGAGCAGTCAGTTTCTGCTTTTCTGCTTTTTGTTGTGTTTTGGAGAACAGCAATGACAAGTTTATATTAAAACTCCTGCACTGCACCTCTCTCTTGAGCAAATTTTCTGTGGATTTTCCCAGGAAGAGGCTAATATCTCCTCTCAGGGACAGCTCCCACCAGAATCTTCCTAACTCCAGCTGAAACATTACATTAGTCCAAAACCAAGGGGGAATTGCTCACTGTTGAACCCACACCACTGCTCCCTGAATTATTCTGAATTCTCTAAAGAGGTTTCAGAGCCAAATATAAACTGGGCTCAGTTCAGCTTAGGCAGTAAATCCAGGGAGGTCACAGCTTGGGGAAGGGTGACAGCTGGCTCCATGCTGAACCACACGTGCTGCTTGTCTCAGGGATGAATTATTGAGCATCTGCCCTGGTGTGACATCCAGGGGAAGGCTCACATGGCTTTAGCTGGGGGCTGGGATCCTCTCCTGCCTGCCAGGCTCCTCCAAGGCCTGAGGAGGAACTCTGGCCTGCAAACCAAGCAGCAGCCCCTGTGCTGATTACAAACAAGGCTTTTATTTGTCACTTCTCCTGACATTCTTAGCAGCAAGAACAGAGCTGGAGGTTTCAGTGATCCCTGTTCAGGGCTTAATTGGAGGAGCTGGTGGAAGATACCAAATGAATGCACTGGATTACTCCTATTCAACAACTTGAGGGTCTCCATAATAACTCACCAGGCTCAAGCTGTGATGCTCTTCTGGAGATGTGGGAGCAGAAAAGGAGCCTCAGTGGCTCTTCTGTTTGTTAGGCAGGCAGCACACAGCAACTCTTAGGGAGCTTCCCACACCTTTCAACTTCAGGCTGAATTTTGTGATGCTTTTGTCAGTGTTTTCAAGGTGGAATGAAAGGTTTCAGCTATTGCATTTAAAATTCAGATAGGCACATTCATGTAGCCTCGGGCCAGATGCTGCAAAAAATCTGTAAAGCGGTGAATAGGAGATAGAATCTGTGCTCTCTGGTAAAACAGCTCTGTTTTCTTCTCTCACTCTTTGTTTTTTATTTAACAAGGCATGAACATTGCCTCACACTGCAACTGCACGCTAGAGAGCAGGGCTGCAGAGCTTTGAAACGTAAATGCTGTTTCTTCCTACCCTCCCTGGAGTTCTCTCATTGCTATTTATTTTCATTAGTAGAAATGAAAACAAATTAAGGTGTGCAACACTCAACAGAGTAGGACTGCAGCAAGCACAACTGCAGGCACCTGGAGCATTTTATAACCCCAGTGGTGTCCCCACATTTGAACAAAGCTCTCAGAAAGGTCAGAGACTGGAAATCCTTTTTTTCTCTGTTCATATTGTTGTATAAAGTTCTTGATCTCACAGCTCAGTTCCTGTTTTACCCCAAAGCCAATTCCCCTCCCAGCCCTCCCCAGAGATCTGTTTGCTTCAATGATCAGGGTTCAGCTCCTCAGCTGGTTCAGCTGGTTTGCTCCATTTGCTTTAATTCCTTTGGGTTTGGTTACATTCATTGCTAATACACCCAGCTGTATTTGAGTAGTAATTCATATTATGAATTATGATAAGCACTTTGTTTCCCTCCTTTGTGTAACCTTCAAGCTTACTGGTGCAACTGTGTGCACATTCCTTGGTCTTGTTTTCCTACGAAGTTCAATTCATCTTCTTGGCCAGCTCAGTGTAATTTTTTACCTATTTAAGAAGTTCTGCAAACACAGGACATACTTTCTTTGGTTACATGAGAGACCACAACTTTTCAGCATGTCAGCCCAATTTTTACTGCTGTTTTCTTCCATTTTTGCTAGGAAATGTTGCTTCTATTTTTCTGAGTCTTCCTAATTGCCTGGAGAAGAAACTTAAAGACCAGCAACAGCAAAGCCCAGTGTTCTGGATTTTCACTTCCATCCTGGACCATGATGGCCACAGGAGAAATTAATACCCATGTTAGGGAAAAGAAAAATGTCACAAAATTTCATTTCACAAAATGAAAGCAAGCATTAAAATATGGGCCTACAAAAAATACTGAGGTTATTGGTAAATCATCTTTCTTATTCTTCCTGTCTAGTAAGATGGCAAAATGTGTAGATGAATACCTGAGAAAAGGGAATAGAATGTAGGAGGTCAAGACAAAAAGGGTCAATATTTTTTCTTTAAATTGTTTTACTTCCCACCCCCCAAAAAAGCCAGCCTATTCTCAAAATTAAAACAAAAAATGTTCTGAAAACTTCCATCAATCTAGAAAGAAAATTTGGTTTTAAAACTGAGACTACAAATATCAATTATGTTGTTCCAGATTGCAATTCAAGGCGTTTTCTATTACTATCTGTATGGCAGATTATCTTTCATCAAGTGGGCAGTTTGCCTTATCTCTCTTTCTTTGAGCGATCCCAATCACACCTCCCTCAGGAGGGGACATCTGCTGATAACAGACTATTGAATGTCCCTGCATGACTGAGAAGAACTACAGCATCCCATTGGGAGATGTTCCGCCCAGAAGGAGGAGCCAAGCATTGCTACCCAGATATAATCCAGAGCTTCTTGAGACACCAGCACGGCTTTCTCCACGGGATTCTCCAGAGGAACAGCAGCTGCCTCTTCTTCCACTGGATCCTCAGAGGAAGAATACATCCTTCTCTACAGTTCCCCCTCGCTCCAACAGAACCACACCTGACATCCCAGGAGGGCTGCAGCCACAATTCCAATGGGACTGCCACCAACACCCTGACCCACAGGGTGTCAGGTTGGGTTCTGACTCTGTCAGTGTTGTTCTAGTGTACTGCATTGTTTATTTTATCCTTTTTTGGTTTTCTTCCCTATTAAAGAACTGTTATTTCCTGCTCCCACATTTTTGCCTGAGAGCCGCTTAATTTAAAATTTATAGCAATTCAGAGGGGTGGGGAGGGTTTACATTCTCCATTTCAGGGGAGGCTCCTGCCTTCCTTAGCAGACTCCTGTCTTTCCAAACCAAGACAGTTGTATCCTAACATTTCAAAGATTGAAAAACAAAAAGCTACCTTTTGCAAATACCACTTAAAATATTGTTCACTTTGAAAACAAAACAACAAAAAAGACTGAAGCAACTCATTTTTTATCACACTAAAAGGCTCCTCACCCAAGGCTTTGAGCTGGTGTAACCTACAGCTTCTCTCTGCTGAAGTGCATTTTCTAGCAAGAAACTCAAATCCATTGTGCAGCATTTAACACAGTAGTTTGTTTCACTGGGGTAAAACACCTGTGGCAGTTCTGCAGTGTTGCAGGGTGAGACTGCCACCCCACCATTACCCAGTGGTGGTAAATATTTTGAATATTTTTGAATGTTTAGTTGCGTGCTGCTGGGTCCCAGCCCCACGGTAGCTCTGGCTGTGGCTGCCAGGTTGCTTAGGAAATTGAAGGGGTTTGGTTCCCTCTGCAGAGGGGTCCCTTGGCACAGAGCAGGTAATTTTACCTACATTTTGCATCCTGCCAGCACAGGACCACACCTACAGCAGCACAGAAATGTTATCCTAGAGCTGCACTCCCAGTGTAACTTCCACCTGCCAGTATTTACTGATGGACCAGGCACCTGTGAGAATCCCTCCTGCCCTGTGCCAAGCTCAGGCATAGATGGTTTTCTGGAATAGAGGGAATTCTAAAGCATCCTGTGTAGTTCTGCATCTCTCCCCTTGCCATGCTGCCAGTTTTCATCCCTGCTTTTATTCTCTGCAGAACTTCTTCCCAATGCCTTTTCTTGTTAATTAGGATGGCATCATGCCAAGTAAAAGGTTTTGGCTATTACTAGAGCTCCTGAGACAGCTTTTGTAGAAAGTTAATACAATTTCCTGCACTCCCTGGGAATGCACAGCCCTAAAATTGGATTGACTCGTCATACTCCTAAATTGATGAGGTCAGCGTATTCCGTGATTCATTTCCCTGCTTGTAAAACACACCCGGGGTACCAGAGAGATTTACATGCAGTGAAGTTGTGATTATGTGCTGATCTGACTCCTTCTGCTCCCAGACAGAAAGAAATTCCCACTCCTTGACCCATCTCTGCAAAGCAGGGAGAAGTTTTGGTGGCCTAACTTCAACAACTCTTCCTTTACACTTCAGCTTAAATTTTACTATTTTACTGTTGCTTTCTTCTGGAATTAAAGATTGTGGCTCTGACAGAGCATTGTAGCTGTCTCCAGGTTAGTAAGGGGGCAGTCAGATGAACATTCATCGATCCTGCATGCAGAACTTGTAACAACAACACAGGATTTAGACACCAAATTATTTCTGTTTCAGACTGGGACATTTACTTACAGAAAAGAGCAT
The DNA here is from genome assembly GCF_028769735.1 of Zonotrichia leucophrys gambelii. NCBI lineage: Eukaryota > Metazoa > Chordata > Aves > Passeriformes > Passerellidae > Zonotrichia > Zonotrichia leucophrys. The sequence continues at coordinate 7,666,263 of NC_088169.1, forward strand.
GGAATATAACCAAGTCTGCGTGCATATTCTCAGGTGTCTGCAAAATTATTTATATTTTGGTGGAGACCACTGCAGGTGAAGAACCATTTGCAAAAAATCTGTGACAAATATTATATATAATACATATTATATTATATATATATATATATAATATATAATACACATTATCTATAATAAATATATAATATATATATATAAAATATAGTATATATATTATATATATATAATATATTATATATAGTATATAATATAATATATATAATCTGGAGCAACAGGAGAGATAGAATGTGTATTGTTTGGGTTCCCCTTGGGCCACGAAGAATTTTACCATTTCTTCTATTTTGGAATTCAATTATGCAGAAAGGAAGAGAAAAAATAAAAAGCTACCACCTCAAGCAAAAAGCCTGAATTAATAATTCAGAGATATTTTGTTGGTTTAAAACTTTTCCGTCTAACTAGCAGACATTCCGTAGACTACTAAAAAAAAAAAAAGAAAAAATAATGAAGCAAACTTATTTTGAAACAGAAAAGTTGGGACATTCCATATTGAAGAATTGAATCAAATTGCCTGATTTTCTCAAAGTTTTCTCATTACTGTTCCCAGCAATTTTCTCTGAGCTGACAAATCTCTATGAAGTGTGTTGGTTTTGACAAACCAGTAATTTTTGACAGGACCATTCAGCTGTGGCATTTCCAGCCCTGTGAGTGTAATCTTGCCCTGAAATGCTGCTTCTGATAAGAAAAGCCAATACTGGTGATCAGTGGCCGGGCTCTCAGATGGCAGATGAGCAGTTTCCAGCCGCTCCTCCTTCCCCACCTGGTGCCAGGAGGTTCCACTTCTGCTCTGCCTTCTGCTCTTTGAAGCTGCCTCTGCTCTTCCCAGGATGCTCCAAACAAAGGGGAACACACCAGCTGGGTTCCTTTGGTCTAACTCAACTCTGTTATTTTTATCTGGTCCTGTCTTTGCCACGTTGGCTCTTCCCCCTCTCCCTGTGATCCCTGGACAATTGCTTATGGGTTGTAGCAGGTTTTGTGCTACAACCACAAACCATTCACTGCACCATTCCTACTTTTTGTTTTTCTAGGCCAGTGCTCACAGAAACACACCTTGTCCAGCTTCAGAGCTGACTTTCCAACCTCTCAACCTTCCTAAGATATTCCAGGGATTCCTTAAGTCCCAGATTTGATAATGCATCAGTACTTCAGAAGGTCTTCCTAAAATTGGTGGCCACTTTGAGGAGGAGGTCATTGTAGCTGTGTATAGGCTCACACCCACCCAAAGTATATATAGGTGGGTATGTATACTTTATACCCAAAAGTATAAAAAGCTTTTTAGAGAAGGATATTATCCAAGAGTTAAAAGTCTATCTTTATCTTGATTATGAATGGATGGGAAAAATACTTATGACATCAGTCACAAAATGGACTTTTCCATGACCATTCCCAAATTCACATTTTGTCTTAAAAGAGAATTTCATTTGTGTTATGTAGGTGTAGCCCCACCTGCTAATGCCTCACAGCAGCATTTTCCAAGCTTCACAGAGTATTCTGATTTTTCAGCAATTTTTCAAATTTTTTCAGCATTTTGCAAGCATTTTTACTTATGCAAGTGCCTGGGGGCAGATGCATGATCCCATGAAGGGGTACAAAAGAAAACCCCAGAGTGATGGCTATCAAATTTGTTATCGTGGCAGTGTTTTGCATCTTAACAATGAAGGCAGTAGGGTAGAATCTCCTTTCAAACTCTGTGAGTAAATTGCTTTCTTGTAATAACTAGATTTTCCACTCACAGATGGCAGCTACAAGCTGTCAATCACTGTGAAATCCAAGGGTAGATGAAGCAGAGAAATTGTATTGTTATTGCCTGCTAGGCTGGAAGTGTGTCCAGGCTGGAGCACAGCTCCTTTGTGCTGTGCTGAGTCCATGGATTTCACAAGTACAATACTTCTGCCAGGCACCCACTGGAAGAATGAAAAGGCCACATCCAATTTCTTATGAACTTCATCAGAAACATAAACATCATCAGACCCAGATCCATCCAGAGGAAGAAAAAGAGTCTGAGCCCACAAAAAAAAACAGTGTTCCCTCCTGTGCAAACAGTTGTTTAAGCAGAAGGACCTTCAAAGCAAAACTTTTGTAGAAGGAACAAAAAAGAAAATGAAAATCATTCTTGCTTTGGGAAACTTGTGTGATGTCCAGCACCACAGCTATTGCCTTCCAGAGCACACAATCCATCACCCTGACTACCTCCCTCCTCCCAAGGTCACAAATGCTGCTGTTGCCACTTGTCTGGACACATCACAGCAGCCACAAGATGTTTCAGCTGTTCAGAGAAGCTGAGCACAAAGCCACAAAGGGCTTAGCCCCAGAAAAAAACCTGCTTAATGTTTCTTCATCCCCACGTACCTTGGCGTCACAGACATCTTTTATGAAAAATCCTTTCCTTAGGATTTTTCCTCCTGAGAAGCTGAGAGGCCTCAAGAACAAAATGTAAACAATGATTATCTGCTGCTGTGGAATGAAACAGGTGCATCTGTGATTGGCCCGTGTTGGATGTTTCCAATTTATGGCCAATCACAGCCCAGCTGGCTCAGACAGAGAGCCCGAGCCACAAACTTTTGTTATCATTCTTTGCTATTTTATTCTTAGCTAGCCTTCTGATGAAATCCTTTCTTCTATTCTTTTAGTATAGTTTTATTGTAATATATATCATAAAATAATAAATCAGCCTTCTGAAACATGGAGTCTGATCCTTGTCTCTTCCCTCAACCTGAGATCCCTGTGAACGCGGTCACACCTTGGAGTTTCACTGATTCATTTGTGTGTCCTGTGACAGGGTTATAAATGCCTGCTTTTCCAACTTCCAGAACATGATGTCTGGCTTAGCATAAATTATTCTGTTTCAGAATGTAGATGCAAATAAATATCTATTTGGACCTAATAATTTATCACTTCTAATCAACTCTTTTACACCTAAACAAGAGACTAGGTATTTTCTGGAGCCTCCTGGAAAGTGTTGTTTTTCTCCCTGAAGCATTTGGGAGCATTAATTTTTGTAATTAAGTGAGAAAAATAGGAATAGTGATCCTGAGAGCAGTATATCTGCAAGAGTGGAACTAGCAGGAGTTAGAAGCAGTGTAATTTAGGCTGAACTGACTACAGTTAATAACAGCAGACCAGACATGCTGTCCTGCTCTGGAAGCAGGTGAAGGGGACAGTGGGAGACCATTAAAAAAGGACATGAAAACTGCATTGCATTTGGATCTTTATGGAAATGTTGACTTGTCTCAGCCAGGGTTGTGGTCCTGCTTTGGTAATTTTTTAAAGAATTCTTAATAGCTCTTTCTCCCTCTATCTTTTCAGAACCAACTTGGTGAGCCTAAAAGAAACAGATGGGCTCTGTTTTTTGAGTAAAACTGAAAACACTAAAAAATAGTTCAAAATCACAGGTTTATAGTCAATTTCACAAAGAAAAAGATTAAACTAAACTAAAAAATATTGACATTCTGAGTTACAGACCTAGGAAATCAAGGAAAGCAGTCCTTATAGCTGACAGAATTACTACTGCTAAAGACCAGATAAGCAAAAATTGATAAAAATACAGGGAATTGATATAATACCCATCTCTATGTCCTTCACAACAGTGGAAGTGTGGCAGAAAAATTCTCTTAATTGTGCATTGCTTTAGAAAAGATGATTATTGTTCTCTATAACTCCAGTGGATGGTGAAGCTGGTTAAGGCATTTTTTAGTTGGGTACATTTTGTTAAAAATACTTTGGGTTTGGGATCCCAAAGGGAGGAAAAATTCCTGATTCTGGCGACTTTAACAGACTGGGAAGCAGCAGGACAGGGGTTCAATGACTCTCAGAGGGAAAAACCCACCACAGATCTTCAAGGTACATCAGAAGGTTCCCTTCTTTTCCCAAATGACACATCTGTGCCATCTTCTTGGCTGGAGGCACATGTCCTGGCTTCAGCAGATAGGCTTTGGTACATATTTTTCCTTTCCTAGAAGACCTCAGATGAGGATTTCATGGCTTACATGACAGTTTTTAATACACAACATCGCTGTGTGAGTGGTTAAAGCCCAGAATCAGGCTAAGTGCATGGAGACAAATGTGCCTGACTGCTCTGAATGTCACAAAAGTTTCTTGCAGTAGATGACATGTGGTCAGCTGAGAGCATCAAAATGGAAATCATGCTCTACAGGAAAGAAATGAGGCACCTGCTTTAAGAATATTTCCTGTGAAACATTTTATTTCTTTCCAATTTCCTTATCTACCAGGTCCCTGAGTCTGCCATTGATCTGATGGTGACTCTGAACTACAGCCTGCATAAAAACTTCTGGTAGGCTTTGAATCTGAGAGACCATGTGTGGTATTTTCAGGGTCCCTTGTCGTGGGGAGGACAGATGAATTTGACTTCATGTTTTTAGGAGGATATTGTGTTGTGTTGTATTATATTATATTATATTATATTATATTATATTATATTATATTATATTATATTATATTATATTATATTATATTATATTATATTATATTATATTATATTATATTATATTGATACTTACAGAAGGTTTAACAAGATAACAAGATACTAATGAAAAACTTGTGATTCTCTCCAGAGCCTTGACACAGCTGGACCATGATTGATCATTAGGTTAAAACAATTCACATGAAACCAATGAAACACTGACTAGTTGGTAAACAATGTCCAAACCACATTCCAAAGCAGCAAAACACAGGAGAAGCTAATCAGATGATTATTGTTTTCATTTTTCTCTAAGGTTTCTTAGTTTCCCAGAAGAAATCCTGGCAAAGGGATTTTTCAGAAAATATGACAGTGACAACCATGTGTCTCAGTTTATCAAACTACCTATTGTTTTTTATTATTCCTTTCTCTACAATTTGTCTTTGTGAGACCAAATTTTCTGCCCTCTGGCAATTCAGCCCAAGAACCATCAGCCACTGAAAACACCTTGGAACTGAAGGTTTTCCTCCCCCTTACTGAGACATGAGATGAAACTACAAGAGCATCCATCACACGGATAGATAAAGATTTCTTTTATCTTTATTTTCATTAAGCACCAATGGAAATTTAAGCTTAGTAATTAGAGCAGACCCACACATCACTGCTGGAGCCATTTTCAATGCCAGTGATGATACTTTAAAAATATTTCTGGTTTGGGCCAATCCAGTCCTTTGGCTACTAGAGTGACCCAAAAGGGTCACTTTCAGGCTTTGACAGCAGGAGGCTCGTGCAGCACACACCACTAATAAGGACTCTAATAGAAGATGACAAAAGTAAATGGGCCCAAGTTTTTGCTTGATTGCTCCATTTCATTATAATTCTCACAGTTTCATGCTGCTCAATGCCTTTCACAATTAAATACCCAGCCTGCACAGAGGAGCAAGCAGTGCCCTTCCTGCATGACCCATTTTTGGGAGGGTTCTCTGAGCATATTGCAGTTCATGGGAAGAAAATAATGAGCAACAATGAAGACAAGGCACAGAGTTCAAAGCAAACCATGGAACTCCCCCTCTGCTATTAGAGCTGTTTTGTCACTTGCTGGACCAGTTCATGTTTAGTTTCACCCTCAAAGTTCAGGTGCAGAGCTACAAGCAGGGCAAATGTGCTCTCCACCCTCTTGGGCAACAGCCTGACCACACAGAAATAAACACACAAGAAAAGGACTTGTTCCATCACAGGAAAATTATCTCCGGGCACAGCATTCTGCCACACATCAGGGTTTATTGAAATTCAGATAAGGCAAAATCTTCCCTTTTTGTATTTGCTGCTCTATGTGGAGAATGAAATTATTCTCTCCAGTGTTACAGATTTTTTCCAGCCTCGCTTGATCCTTATAAACAAGATGACCTTCCTGCAAGCACCAGCCAACCCCATGAATTTGCCTAGACTTCATTCATATTGCACCCTTACACAGGCATCTGTTCTGTCACTTCTTTGTACTCTAATACTCTAAGCTCCAAGAAAGTGCTTTTTTTTTTTTTTTTTTTTTTTTTTTTGGAGAGGGCTTTTTTCTTTTATGAAATTACTGCATGTTTTTAGGTAGTTACCTAATCAAAAGATTCTCGATATCATGAGGACATTAGATATAATTCTGACTGCAGTGAAAAGGATGTAATTCAGGAATAAATGAAGTGAATACATAAAGTCACACAAAAGAATTACCTGCATGAGATCGGAAACAGACCATAGATGCTGCTAATTAAAGTGGCCTTTCATCACATTGTCTTCTCTTATAAGGGATGTAGTAGGCAAAGTGCCCAATTGTGCCTTTATTTTCCACAATGGCCTTTTAGGCTTTCCACCAGTTCCTGTGGAAAGCATTAATTAAACACAAGGAAGGCAGAGACTGAAACAAAGGTCGGTTGTGTTGATGATGTTTTGCCACTTACATTTGAATTCAAGAATCTTTCCCATCAGTAATTCATATTATAAATCAATTTGGCAAGCTATCAGACTTTAAAATCAATTACACTGGATCAAAGGCTGTGTTTGCAGATAATGCATGAAGGCACACTCTTACACAGCAATGACCTTTTAAGCTGGCACAAGCCAGTTCCCACTACTTGGCAAAGTATCCTCCCACAATGCTAAGTCAATTATATTAAACCTATTTCAGTCTGTTATTGAGCATATTACAGGAGAGAAGTGCTGAGGGCAAATCTGCCTGTGCTCCCCCAGAAAGGGAAACCACAACTGGCCTGGCAAAGCTCTCATTTATCCCAAATATGTGCTGAACACTTCCTCTTGAAGGAAGAGCAGCAGAAAAGAATCAGGAAATGGTATTCCACTTTTATATATTATATATATATATATATATATATATATATATATATATTTATATATATTTATATATATATATATGTATTTATTATCTATTTCATAATAATAATATATAAAATAATATATATTATATATTTATATATATATTTATATTATATATAAAAATATATAAAATAATATATATTTTATATTTCATAATATTATATATTTTATATATATATATTTATATATTTATATTTCACCAAAACTTCTTTCCAATTCTAATGTCAATAAATTCCAGCTCTGCAGGTAAAAACCATGTCCCACTTTGTGATCACCAGCTGTGAACAGGAGGGGCCATTAGCAGGTGATACTTGGGACAGCAAAACCTCAGCATCGCTAAAACCTATAATCTGTACAGCCATTTGAAGCACCATTAGCTTCATGAGAGATTATCTGATGATTCCTTGTTATTTGCATGGCACCCAGGGATTTACAGAGATTGAGCAGCACCCCTAAGGAGCAGGATCTCCGTGCTGACTGTGCAGCACAGCAAGCTCCGAGGGGAGAGGGGCAGCCAGGATGTTCAAAACTACAAAATATACAAAATACACCAAGATTGCAAGTCATGGTCTTTGTTCTGCTACCTGCAGACAGCTCAGCAATTTTACAGGGAGATTTTTCTGCTGCTCTTAAGAATTTGATATTCTCAGTGCTTGGGGAAAATGGATGTGGATGGAGGTCAGGGTTATGTCACCACATCTGCAAGTGACCACCCTCACAGCTGGCTGCAAGCACTAAAGGAGATGCCAGGTTAGACCCCCTTGGTTAGACCCCCACATTTCTGAGTGCCCTGCACACATTTCTCTTGCTTGGCTCAGTGTAGCTGCTGTTGCACCAAGCACACAGAGAAAAACCAAGATTTCATGGGTCAGAGATGGAGCAATAGGACAGTAAAGAAAACTGATAGAGAGAGCAGGAGAAGCTTACTGAAGATACACATGATCAATAAAGGGAGTAAGAAAAGAAAGACTTCACAGCCCAGCCACTAAACCCTGCAGCTTTTTCTCTCAGCACTTTTCATTTACTTCTCAGTTTTCAGACAGAAAACCATGTTTATTTGTGTGGCTGGGATACTCCAAGCAAGAAATATGCCTGTCAGGCAACAGATTCATTGTGCACCCTGAAGACAAGGCAGGTGAATTAATAACTCCACCTTTGTCTCAGGCCTTACATTCAGAGCAACTTTTTTGTGTTTCCATGGAGGGAGGTTAAGGAAATATTTTTTTGCTTGATATCAAACACTGTTTCTTTGTAAACTGTAGGACAAAATCCTCACAGTGCTGCTAATGCTCACAATGTTTTGGCTGTAAGAATTACTTTGTTTGGGAGGCACCTCCAAAGGGAAAAACTGAGACGAGTCAATGTTTGGTAGTGTAGCAGGAAATCTATATTAAAAAAAAAAAACAAACAAAACCTCACCAAAAAACTAACAAACAAACCCCAAGGCAAAACTAAACCTACCAAACAAAAAATCTCCCCAAAAAACACACCAAAAAACCACCACCAACCCCACCCCCACCAAAAAACCTGCATCCAATAGCCTTCAGTGCCATCAGTAAAACAGATTTAATGCTCTGGTGCCTCAGAAGTCACCTTGATGGTGATGCCATTCTCAGACTCAGTCTTTTGTCCACCCCTGGGTGTCAAGAGCTCTGTAAAGGTGAATGACTCAGCTGTTGCCTGGTTCATGAGTAAGCAGTAATGAACTTGAAGCATGAAATCTTATAGCAGGGCTAAATCCATGCAGAACACAGTCTGCTCCTAGAAAGAGTGGGAGAAGAAAATAGGTAAGAGGGGGCAGGAAGAAAAGAAGGGGGGAGGAGGAATTTTTGAGGCTTTTAAAACAATGTATGGTGGAAATCAACAAAATGGATTCTAGGAAAACTTGTGAAATGGCAAAGAAAAAGAGCAAAACGTTTTGATCAGTGACTCAAACAACCAATCTTCATAGGACACAACCAGATGTGTGTGAGATATTCAAAGCTGCATCCAACAATGAACATAATGCTGGAGATGTTGCTTCCAATGGAAAAGATGGGGATATCTGTCATCTCCTCACCACAGCCAAGGCCTTTCCAGCATTAGGATGGATCTGGGTCACCTTGGGGCGGGGCCTGTTGGATTTGTTTAGTCATTCAAGGCTTCCTTTGCTTTGTGGGTTCCTGGAGCAGACCTGAGGCATCACTGCAGTTCCCATCCCTGTCTCCCAGCCCTAAGCAGAGGAGACATTGTCAGAGGAAAGCAGACATGGCAGGGCATCCCTAGGACCAATTAATCTGAGCTTCTGACAACCTGAATTAGCACAGTTTAAGTGAGAATGTGACCAGTCTGGATTTGTAGAGCAGATCAAGCGGCAATTGTCCTGTGTAGTCAAAGTCAATGGAAGTGACAGATTAATAATTATTGCTCTATTCCATGCTTCAGCCATAAAGCAACCCACTAAATCTTGCTAAATTATCTGATTATACAGAATATTGTGTCACAGTTCACCATATGCTTTCTTTTGTATTTTAATGGTGGCACTGTGCCTAGCAGTATTCCCAGGTCTGCTGATTTTGCCCTTTTCCCCTTATTGAAATCTCCTTGTTCCTATTCCCGTTGTTTGATGCTTCCTTCCTTTTTTTATTGTCTCAAGAAAAACACTTAAGGCTCACAACTGAATAGCCCACTGTACAGGTCTATTAGGAGCAGCCCCTGACAGAAGAACTAAATATAACACACTGCTTCACATGCTGCAGCCACTTAAATAAAAATTGAACAGGTTGAAAATTTTCTGTAAGAAAAAAGACATTTCATCCAAACATACACATTTTGTAAACTGTCAAACTATGATAAATACTGTGCATGGAAAGTAAACAACTAGCTTTCTTAAGTCTTCCAGTTTAAAAATAATTTTGAGTTTTACTGTGAAAACAAGGGAGGAAGGTAAGAAAAAATGGTTTTTATGCACGTGACAATGCTTTGACAGGCCTGACTACTCATTACTTGGGGATTTGGGTGTTTTGTTGGGGTGGGTTTTTTGGTTTGATTTTTGTTGTTTGGTTCTGGTTTGAGGTGGAGGTTTGGGTGGTGTCCTGGTTTAGTCCAAATTTGGGAGAAAACCTCCAAAGGGGGGCCCCTCCAGAAAGTAAACCCACACGGACCCTCCCCCCAACTGGTTCAGGAAGGATTCCTCGGACAGAAGTGGAAAGAACTTATTTTACAGGCACAGCACTGCCCAGCACACAGAATGAACAATACCAGGTGACACCACTCTTTCACTGCTCTGAAAAAGATGACAAATTCAGAAAGTCTCTCTTGTCTCAGTCCCTCCGGCACTGGGGCAGCTGCCGCCCAGAGTAGGTCCCACTAGGCCACAGGGTGCAAACTCTCGGTGCTCCCAGGGCCCAGCCCGGAGCAGGTTCAAGTAGGTCCAAAAAAAGGGAAAGAAGAAACAGTCCAGGAAAAAATTCAGACTGCTTAGCTAATGTAACTAATGAGCAGAAGAAAAAAGCGATAGCAAAGCAGGAGCAAAGCAGGAGCAAGAGCAAAGCAAAAAGCAAAGGCCGCACTATGTACTGCCCTGTCTCTGTGTCCCGCCAGCCTTGGGGGAGCAGGCTGATAACAAAACCAAAACAAAACCAAAACCAAAACTGGCTCTTGAGAGCCAGTCTTGAAGGCACAGAACATAATATCCAGCATAAACAGAACACACCAATGGGGATACAAGCATCATAACATCACCCTAGGACAGGTGGGAAAGGCTGGGAAGAAATAGAGTGTCTGCTCAGCTCTTCTCAAAATGACTTGTTCTGCTAGTGTGGTGTGTCACTTGCACTTTGAGACACTTCTTCCTTAGATAAGCACTAGAAAATCCTGACCTTCTTGGGTCTCATTCTGGTTTTGTATTACTATAACTGCAGAGCCTTGCCCTTTCTGTTTTAACATCTTAATACACAGGTGACAGAGAAAACCATAGATGATTGGTGACTTTGAGGCTAAAGAAAACACAAATGCATTCCCAGGGATCATGTTGCCCACAGTGTGCAATTCCAGGAGGATTCAGCCATATGAAGTCACATTTTTTAACCTTCTAACAGCAAAGGCCACCTGTAGCTACTTAATGTTAGGTTCACACACTCCAAAGCATCCCATGGCTGATTCCTGTGGAAACCCTTGCTGAGCTGCATTAATCAGATCAAAGCTGTTGTTAGGATGCTGAATGACTCCACACAAGGCATTAGAGAGGATCACTGTGTGCAGCTGCTAAGGTGGCAGGGAGCCACCCCTGTGGGACCTCTCCTGCAGGGAGACCTGCCAGCCCCCACCTGACCTTGCCAGGTGATCATTCAGGTCACACACAGCCAGCATTTTCCTGGCACTAACACCTGACTGGCTCCTTGCCTTCCCAGTTTAGCTTTCTCCATATACTAAGAAAACACTTTAAACAACACTCAGAGGTAAAGGGGAGGGCAGGTGAGGCAGGCCCTTTGCTCAGGGAATAAATGAAGTGCCACCACTCCCAGTCAGGCTTGATCCAAATGCTCTTTACACCTTAAAAAATTCAGCAGGCAAATTTACCACCAGAACCTCTGGCAGCAGATCAGACTGGAATTACATCAGCAGCAGAGAAAATTAAGTGTGTCTTCATTTTCAGCAAGATAAAAGCATCCATCTGTTTCTGTTCCTTATTAATTTAGCCTGCAAGTAGAATACAGAGCTATACATTAATTAAATGCATATGACTGGCTAATAAATTTGCTGCAAACCACTCTCATGATGCCTGTATCTTCATTAAGCAGAGATTGAGAATGTCTAAAAGGAAGACTTTTTACAATAGATTATGTACAGATGACAACTAAGCCACCTACAGTTTTCCACAGCACTACAGAAAACGCCAGGTGCATGAGAAATCCCATCAATATTTCAATTTTCTTTTATTTTTGCTATTGGCAACCATTAGGTCCTACAGGAGGACAAATGTCTCCCCTCCCCTTATCCTGCAAATGTAACCAACAGCATTTTTCTCCCCCTTGTCCACAAACATGGGGGACAATGTCAGTCAGGTTTGCTACCGTTCCAGATTGCAATGCAAGATGTTTTCCTCTACCATGTGTATGGCAGATTATCTTTTGTCAAGTGGGCAGTTTGCCTTATCTCTCTCTTTGAGTGACCACAATCACTCCTCCCTAGGGAGGGGACATCTGCTGATAACAGACTATTGAATGTCACTGCATGCATGATAAGAATTACAGCATCCCATTGTGAGATGCTCCACCCAGAGGGAGGAGCCAAGCATTCCTACCCAGATATAATCCAGAGGTTTTGAGACACCAGCACGACTTTCTCCTCGGGATTCCCCAGAGGAACAGCAGCTGTCTCTTCCACTGGATCTTCATTGGAAGAATACACCCTTTCCTACAGGATCCTTGCACCAACAGAACTACACCAGCCATTCCAGGAGGGCTGCAGCCACATTTCCAATTGGACTGCCACCGACACCCTGACCCACAGGGTGTCAGGTTGAGTTCTGACTTTGTCAGTGTTGTTCTAGTGTACTGCATTGTTTATTTTATCCTTTTTTGTTTTTCTTCCCCATTAAAGGACTGTTATTTCCTGCTCCCATATTTTTGCCTGAGAGCCCCTTAATTTAAAATTTATAGCAATTTGGAGGAGTGGGGAGGGTTTACATTCTCCATTTCAGGGGAGGCTCCTGCCTTCCTTAGTAGACTCCAGTCTTCCAAACCAAGACAGCTACTAATATAATCCCATGATCACTGAGCAAAGAAGTGCAGAGATGATGGAATTTCCAACATACTCCCAGCCCCTTGGGTGTGCACACCTTGCCCATGGGCACACACCACTGAACCAGGACACACAGCAAGGCAGGAAAGGGCATGGAATAAGAGAGCAGGGATTTCCTGGGTCAGCCAAGCCAGCACAGCCTCTCCCAGTGCCCAGCACACCAGGGATGGGGCAGACCTGGAGGTTGTGTAGTTTTTGCTGCTGCTCAGGTGCATTGATGTGCAACCCCGGTGGAAATATGCCTAAAAAGGTCAGCAGAGACTTGAAAAGGGGGAAAAAAGCCCCACACTCCTACATTACAGGAGAATCTCTTATTTTACAGAATCCGAATAAGATGCAGTGCTTGCAATAATTTCATAAGAACCTTTCTAACTGGGTTAGGGGGGAAAGTGTCTTTTATGAGCACTTCTTCAAGCCATTATTACCTGTCAGTACCCAGTATTAAATAAATTGCAAGAAGCTTCTGCTGGCATTGCAGACCTTAGTGATAGCTTTGCTTTACTAATATAATTATTGCAATAGTAACAATAATGAACTGCCACAGACTACTCCAAGTGACAGCATTTGAGCACACACCACCTCACTGCACACAGGCAAAAGCCAAGGTTAGTCCAGAGAGGAAAGATGTGTATTTTACAGAATGTTTGGAAATGGACAACAAAAGGTAATACAGTGCAATTGATACAGCTTGTCATGGTTTGACCAGGAAGGAGTGGGAATTCTGAGAAGCTGTGGTCAAACCAATGAAGGTTTTGGGTTTCATACTAACACCTGGTGTAGCCAGTGTGGTTTGGACACACCTCCGAGAATACACAGGGGTTAAAAGCAGGGCACTGCCCTGGCACTTCCTCTTTTAGACATCGTCGGGCGAAGAGTTCAGATCTCTCTCCCCCGCCCGGCCCGCTGCTGCTAGGCGGGGGAGGGGCCAGCCATGCGGTAGGCCTGGGGCCTGGACAGAAGTAAGGGTTGAGGGGGCTTTCAAAGATAGAAGAGTGAGGGAGCCCCAAGAGACATCGAGACATCAAGCAGCCAGCTCCCCCCCCTCCCCCCAGGAGAGCAGCCAGCCAGGAGGAGAAGGAGGGAGACTGCCCGGCCGGAGCGGCAGCGTGTGGGCAGCGTGCGTGGGAGTCGCTCCGGGACCGACAGCAGAGAGACTGAAAACTTTTAACCCTTTCTTGCATGACTGGGGCCTTACAAAAATGCTAATCCTCCTCGAAGCTGAATAAGAAGGGAGATGAGAGATGAGATGACTTGGCCCGGAGATTGTGGAGATGATTGGATGGGGAGAGATGATTTGGAGTGGCCTTTTGGCTGGACTTTTTCTTGTAGCCATGGACTCAGTTGTTCCTGTGACACAGACTGCATTTAGGGGGAGGCAGTGCCTCAAAACCAGGAGGGTTCATTCGTGAGGACCCCCCGGCCCCAGGGGGTTGGAAAAATATGGGGGGGACAGTTGTCCCAAAAGCAGAGACTGTGCCTTTTTGGAGTGAGACAAGGCATCCTTGAAAGACCACCCTAAAAGCAGCTCTGGCCATGTCTCGGTGGTGAGAGCACTGAGCATGGAAGGAACATGTCACAAGCGGCAAAAGGACTTTTTTTCCCCGGGCGGTGCCGAAGTGACAGGGAAGCACACGAGGTTCTCAGTGTGTCTCCACGAGAAGCCTATGGAACGAGAAGGACTCCTTTCCTCTTCATGAACTGCAGTTTGAGTATACTAAAGTGTCGTGCCGGGCTGGGCAGTTGGTGTTTTTTGAGAGAATGTATTGGATTGGGAAAGTCAGGGAGTGGGGAGGAGGAAAAGTGGTTTTTGTAAGGTTTTCAATTTTTTTCCTTTTCCTTATAGTCTTTCCCTATTTTTTCCTGTAGTTTTAGGTAATAAAGTGTTCTTTATGTTTAAGTTGGAGCCTGTTTTGCTTATTCCTGGTCACATCTCACAGCAGACACCAGGGTGAGGCATTTTCATGGGGGCACTGGCTCTGTGCCAGGCTCAAACCATGACACAGCTAAATACATTTTTAATGGTATTAAATTGCTTTAAATCTTCAACAGTTTCCTAGACAGGAAGTCTGATGCTCATCTAGAATTGAAATTGGCCAAGGATGCCAAGTAAAAAAGCAAGAGATCTTCAGATCAATGGGCAATAAGTGGAAGAACAGGGAAGACACAGGTCCATTGCTGATGGGGCAGGGAAACATCATAACGCTGGCAAGGCAGAAGTCTCAATGCATTTGTTGCCTTTGTCTTTACTAGAGGTAGGTCTTTTTCCTCTGGAGAAGTCTCAGAGAAACCCTGTGTATTTCAAGTATTTCATTATTTGAAGGGAGCTACAGAGAGACCTGAAGCTCCCTCTTCAGAAAGAGCCACGTGGAGAAGACAAGGGGCAACAGCTGCAAGACAAGAGATTTCATCTCAGTGTAAGAAACAAATTTTTTCAGCATTAGAAATCCAATCACTCACTGAAATAGCCCTCCAAGAGATGTGGACAGGGTATAAAATGGCCTCATCTAGGCTCCTATTCCCATGGAAGGCTGGACCAGATCATCTCTCAAAGTTCCTTCTTACCTGAGCTGTTCTATGGTCCCATCAGTCTAAAGTATGAGGAAAAATAAGTTATGCCTAATTTTAAACAGAGCTACCAAGATCAGCAAGATTCTACATTTAAGCAGCTTGAAAAAACCCAAATATTTTCACCACCACAGCAAAACACACAGCACTCTCCCCCTGCAACTTTTCTGGATAATGTTCAGAAAATAATATTCACCCTGCCCTTTTCTGAACCTCCTGAGAAACAAAAGCCATTGATACTTTGTGGGTTTACCCTTTAGGAAAAGGGTACTGACCATTTTCCCTGCAGTAAGTAAGCACTCACAAAGCTGAAGCCACGTCCTTCTTCCTTAGGAAGTTCCTCTCAACCTTTTAAGTTAGAAATGCCAAATGTTCTCACAAGTGGTAACATGGCAGCAAAGGAGTTAAACAGATGAATGGAACTAATTAAGTAAATTACACATTTTCTTGAGAAAAAAACCCAGCCTAACAGGGGTGCTCATCAGAGAGCTAATATTTAGCAAAAGTTACAACTACACTGAAGAGTAATGACTGAATGGTAAAGTAACAGCAAAATAATTAGTCGCATTCTAGCAATTACTTAGGAATTCCCCAAGAGGTAGCATTGATTAAATTTATTTTACAAGTATATTAGTTGGAAGTCATTAAAAAAAAGCCATCCAGGTTTTTGTTGATGATTTGAAGGAGCCAGAAAACTGTAGAAATCACATTTCATTAAGAAATGAAGCAAGAGGCAAAACATACAAAAGAGGTGAGAGGCGGCAAACAAGAGCAAATGAAGTAACAGATTAAGGTAAATAAAATCCTAGATCACGTAGGTAATACCAGAATATATAATTTTTTTCTCCTGAAGAATAAATGAAAGTTTACATGGGAAATGGCCTTCTTGGGACCCTGAAGTCACACAGCACAGCTGATAGAATGGGCTTTAATAACACATTCTTCTCTGTCCTCATTTCTGCATCCCAGCCCTCTCTTGGCAGAGAAACTCTCCAGGCTCATTGCCCTGGTGCTGCCTCCCCAGCTACACAGACCCCAGGGGCTCAGGCCCCAAGGACGTGCATCTCCTTTTCCAGGGAAAGGAAGGAAGGACAGATGGATGGATGGATGGATGGATGGATGGATGGATGGATGGATGGATGGATGGATGGATGGATGGATGGATGGATGGATGGATGGATGGATGGATGGATTCCCCAGACCATCTTTGAGCTTGTAGATGACAAAACATCAGAAACACATTATCCACTCCACAGGTGTGCCCTTAAGAGCTCCCACCTGAAAATTTTTGACTTCCTGCCTGCCATTGATTAGCTCAGGCTAATTTTGCTGAAGCCCAAAAAGCTACACTAGGGCTGCATTTGGTTTTTCAGACATCTGATATCCAAAGCAAATGTTGTTGTTTTCTCTGCCCTTTGAACAGGAAAATTACTGCATTTGTCCCTGATTCCAGAGCTCAGAATAGCTGTTCAGCCTCTCTGGTTTGTATTTGGGCTCACCCAGGTGACAGAGAGGTGCAGGACAGCACAAGGCAGGTTTGCATCTCCTGGACACCACAGCCTGCCCTGCCTGCAGGAATCTGTGAGCTCTGCACATAGGGAGCAGCTCTGGTGCCCACCCAGAGGTGGCACAGTACCACCAGCCAGGGGCTGACTGAGAGACCCATGCAGGCAAAGAGAAACCAGCAAAAAACCAGTCTGGGACATCCAGCTTTGGGGAGCTGAAGGTGAGGGTGGGCAGGGTGGCTGCTCCTGTCTGCCCATGTTGCTCTTCCTTTATCAGCACAGGGGCACAACTAAATCTGGATGAGTTCCTGCAGGTCCAACATGGGATTCCTTCATGGGAGAGCAGGCTCCTGGTCCAGCATCCTGCTCCCCTTCCACCTTGATAATGTTTTGAAGAGTCCTTCCAGTGAGGGAACAGGGTCATACAATCACCTGCTTCACTGCACTGCAGGTTGTGGGTGTGTGTTTGGGGTCTCAGAGAGCCAGTGCTGTCACTGGGGCTTGAGGAGCTCACTGCTGATTATATATACACCTGATACCCCTGATTCCCCTCAGGACATTCTCACACAGCCCAGGTGCACCTCAAGGTGAGTCAGCACAGACAGCCAAGCAACTTGGCCTGAAGAACAGTGTCTGGAAGGGACAATACAAACTCCATCCCATGAGATTTGGGACAACCCTTGCAGAGTCCCATCCACAGATGCCTCCTTTTTCCTCCTCAAATCCTCACCCTCACCTCACTGAAATTGGAGGCCAATTGCAGGATGAATGGCACTGCTAAAGGCTCCTCTAATTGCACAATCCCTCCCTGCCAGCCCCTGTGGAGGAGGTCTGTGCTAAATCCTGTCACGACTTTCTGCTTCCTTGAGATTTAAGATCAGATTTTCCCTTCATTTACATGCAAGTCTAAAGCCATTAACCTCCAGAAAGCAATTCCTTCATTTGCTGGTGCAAAGAAGAATCGAATTAGGTCATATGGACCCAGTCAGCCCTTTATTTTTGTATTAATGAAGGCTGGCAAGGATATTTTACCAAAAATTTAAGCAGCAGTTCTCTACACCCCTACTGCTCTTTTTTAATCAAATCAATGCCATAGGGCCCTGAGTGGAACCTGCAGCAATGTGTAAGTTTTGTGTGTCACATTCTTTCTGTTTAAATGTCCCTGCTAGGCAGTCTATTGTTTTTTGACTTGAATGATGAGTGCTCTTGACTTTCAAGGCTTATTTGTTGATTTTTCCCCTTCTTTTTTAAAAGAACTTCAGTTCCAGAACAACATTAGCATCCACGTACTGCAGGTTACAGCCATGAACTGTCTTCTGTCATTCTGGCTGGGTTTGTTTGTTGTCTGGATTTAGTTCTTGAGATGGTAATTACATTTTTAGAGCATAGATGCTGAGTGCCATACTGCACATTTCTACACAAAGGCCCTGGTAAGAGTCATGCACCCACAACCCCATTTCGTTACCCTCTCCCTTATCATACATTAAATTATCCAGCCTTAGTAATGTTTGTTTCACCTAAATGTCCAGTTTTGCTTATCTTTAAAGGAATAACACACATTTGTGTGTATCTGCCCAGAGCCCCTGCTCTTTACTTTCAGTGGAAACATTCACTGACAGGAAATTCAGGTTACTTGGTGGTTTTTCTCCATGCTCCTTTGCTGCAGAGCACAAAATGCTTCACTTTTAGAGCTACCCCCTCTCAGCTCAGTCCTTAGCTGCCATTCCACATGATGTCTTAAGAGAGCAACAAATGCAGGCAAAATTTTAAACATCACAAGTTGTTCATGAAAGACACAAAGATAGTACCCAAATCTTCACATCTCCTCATGCTTCAGTGAGTGAATTAGTTCCTCTTGCCTTGTATATCTTTGTTTCCCCACAGACAACAGTGAAAGCTCATAAAAGATGTGTATATCCAGCAAAAACTCTTATCCCATTCATCCTTCCACCAGCCAAATATCACCTGGCTCCAGTACATGGTTTTTGATACTCCCACATAGTCATTCTGCTACCTAGAAAGGCAAGGAAATCCTTGACCATCCAGGTTTGTCACATTCACCAGTGTAGGTGATAAGACAGTTTCTTCATCCAGCCATCAAATAGCTTCATCTTTGGGCAAGAATTTAGGCACCAAACATGCAGATCCCCAAAACAAGAGGTCACTGCACACCCAGCCCAGCACATCCAGCCCCTCCAGCTGGCCTGGAAGGACTACACCCCTTGGAAAGGTTGTACCCATGTTGGACCAGTTTGAGGAGAACTGATGCCCATGGGATGGGACATTGCAGAAGTTCATGGGGAGCTGTCTCCCATGGGAGGGATCCCACAACGGAGCAGGGGAAGGACTCCTCTCCCTGAGCAGTAGCAGGAGCAATGTGTGATGACTGACCACAACCCCATCCCCATCTCCCTGTGCCACTGAGGGGGAGGAGGGAGAGCTGGGAAACAGGGAGGAGTGAGGAGAAGGTGTTTTTAAGATATATTTGACTTCTCATTATCTTGCATTGATTATTTTGGTAATAAACTCAGTTAATATCTCCAAGTACAATCTGTTTTGCCTGCAACAGTGTTTAGTAAGTGATCTCTCCTTATCCCAGCTGTCCTAGGGTGACGTTATGATGCTTGTATCCCCAGTCATGTCTTCTGTTTATGCGGGATATTATGTTCTGTACCTTCAAGACAGGCTCTGAAGAGTGAAAGTTTTTTTTTGGGGTTTCTTATCAGCCACTCCCCCATGGCTGGTGGGACACACAGACAGTACATGGTGCTGCTTTTGCTTTTTGCTTTGCTCTTGCTCTTGTTTCTGCTTTGCTCTTGCTCTTGTTTCTGCTTCGCTTCTGCTTGCTCTTGCTTCTGCTCATTAGCTAGTTTAGCTAAACAGTCCAAATTTCTTCCTGGACTGCTTCTCCTTTCCCTTTTTTTGGACCTACTTGAACCTGCTCCGGGCTGGGCCCTGGGAGCACCAAGAGTTTGCACCCTGTGGCCTAGCGGGGCCTACTCTGGGCAGCAGCTGCCCCAGCGCCGGAGGGACTGAGAACAGAGTGAGCACCCCAAGAGAGACTTTCTGAATTTGTCCTCTTTTTCAGAGCGGTGAAAGAGTGGTGTCATCCTGTACTGTTCATTTTGTGTGCTGGGGCATGCTGTGCCTGTTAAATAAACAGGTTCTTTCCACTTCTCTTTGAGGAATCCTTCCCAACCCGGTTGGGGTGACGGGCCGTGTGGGTTTGCTTTCTGGAGGGGCCCCCCTTTGGAGATTCTCTCCCAAATTTGCCCTGAACCTGGACACCAATTCATGAAGATTTCACAATATTTTCTCTCCCCAGCCCAGCTGAGGAGGGGAGTGGCAGAGTGGCTTTGGTGGGTGCCTGGCACCCAGCCAGGGTCAGCCCACCCAGACTGCCCATGTAGGCAAGTCAGGACACACACCCTGCAAAACAAGTAAATAAAGGTCTGATGGATTCAGCTTAGTGAGTCCAGCTGGAAGGGCTCATTCCCATTTAACTGTATTTTATTCAGATAGCTCAACAACTACACTAAGAACAAGACTTTGAAACCAAATGATTATTTCACCCTTCACACCTCCCCTTTTAAATTTTTCTTTCTTTTCCCCCTCTCTCCTTTTAACACTTGGCTTTTTTTCTTGTCTGGTTGGAGCTAACGAGACCCACCTGACCCAGCAGCTCGTGTGAGTCAGCAGAATGACTTCCCACACCCCAACAAGGTTCAAGTGCCACAAATCCGCTATAAGAGCAGGAATACTTCATCCCCCAGGTGCTCTGGGGATTAATTAGCATTTTGAAATCATGTTTTGGGATCCTCATGTGCAAAGTGCTAGAGAAGTGGCTATTATTATTCTTGCAAACCATAATCCTGGATTAGTTAAAGCGACTAGTCAAGCAATCAACAGAATTTGTCAATGATGAGGTAAGGAGTTACAGCCAGTGACATTTCTAGGACAGAAAGAATGAATTTTCTAAACAATCAGTATGTGCTGCATAGAGTGAATAATTTGTAATGAATAATGTATGCAGTTAATTTAGCCTCTTTGCTAGCTTGCAGAAAGTCCATGCACAGAAAGATAATTTCCCGACCTTATTTCAGGAATTGAGAAAAGGAATAAAATGCAGTTTATTGTATGGATGTGTGCTCAGCTCATCTCCATTTCTGCCTGAGATGTACTGACATAGTACAGAGATAGAGGCAGGTACAGGAAACACCCCTCCTTCCCATCTGGGATGGAAGAGAGGAGGTGATTTGGCCATAGAATCTCCCATCCCTAATGAATGTTCAGCTTGTCACGCTCAAATCATGGCAAAATCTTTGCCCAGCAGGGTTTATGTGTTGTGTATACCCACATGCCCAGACCATAACACCTAAATGAAGCCATGTGTGAAAAACAGTCACTGTCCTATGGATATTTCAGAAAAAATATTTACATAATTTCTTGGCTGGCCATATGGCTGTCTGATTATTTCACAAATTCTGTCCTGATTATCACCCAGGATTGCAAAGGACAGCACAGACATCCTCTACACCCCATCAGTTGCAGGGTGGGAATTGGGGTGGCTTCTTCTCCTCCTGCTAATCGTGAATGTCAGACTTCACTTGCTCATGGTCAGAGCTGTACTAAAGCTTGTGTTTCAGAACAGGTAGTTAAAACAAGTGTCTTCATGTGAAAAAAAAAAATAGAAGAAGGAGAGATGTGAGATCTCCTTATTATCATTGATTTTTCTACAGGTTTCAAACCATCAAACCTGTGAATTTCTCAGCTCTGGCTCACCAGTACCCAGGTGTGAAGGCTCTTACATGAGCTGAAGCTCTCTCACACAGCTCACACTGCTCCCTGCATGACCTGACGTTTCCAAACTTTGGGGGAATGTGGGACAGGACCAGCAGGCTCCCAGCCCCAGGTCAGGCACCACTTCCCACCTCTGCCTCCTCCCCAGGGATTGCTCCCCACTGCTGCTGCACCAGAGTGTGTCAGAGCACCTTGTGGCTACAGCAAGGGTAGAACTGGTGAAAACAAATACTGGTTTCTCCTTATAGGTGGCATGGATTCATGTCCCTGCACAAAATATACAGAGTATGAATACTGAACAGTAAAGTAGCTGTTGTGTTGGCTCTCACTGACTGCAAGCTCAGCTTTCATGGCCCAGAGTGTTTTTGGGGGTGTCCCCATCTGCCCTTTTGTGCTGGACTCTCATTTCTTTCCAATACCCTTCCATGCTGTAAAAATATTTGAAAAATATTTATTTAGAGCAAAACTCCAGAGTGTTCCTGAGTAAACATCACAGGGCCAGATCATGATGATTTCACAGGAGAAAATGAAAGTTTTTGATTTAGGATAACAAGAAATGAGCAAGGAAAGGGGGGGAAAAAAGAGGGGATAAAAAAGTATTGTCCACACAAAGGCAGATTTTGGAGGTAAGCAGGGAAAGAAGATCAAAAGAAAACTAAAGGTGTATATTTTTGAACCAAATTAATGTATGGATGTGTAAAACTTGCCAGTCTGACATGGAGATGAATGTCCATCTTTCTCTAAGGCTTCAGCCAGTTCATCCCTTCATCCTGAACACTGATGCACAAGAAATCCACAGTGTGTGTGGCTCTCCCTGACAAGGACAAATGTAACTCTGTGAACAACAGTCAGCACATGGGAAAGGAACTATTTAAGCCTAATTTTAAGCAGGGCCATCCCTGCTCCTTCCACACAGCTGGCACAGCTGCACAGAAGGATTTGAGCCACCTCATTTGTGCCTTGAGGTGATCCTTGGAGTGCAAAACCAGCACAGAAACAGCATGGTGCAGACTAGAGGGAGAGCTGTGGTTTATGTGCAAAGGGAACAAGTTTCAGGATAGAGAGAACGATATTAATGCTCGTACCTGCTGCAGTTTCCTAAGAGTGTTCATAATACTGCATCCCTAACACTCACATCTATCTCCTTTCAACAAACTCCAGCTCTCTGACACTACAAATAGAAGCCAAATTAGCAGCCTGGGCTCCATGGAAATGTTTTTGAGAAGTTTTCAGGTGGGAGGCATTTTCATTGCTCTATAGTGTGATGTTGATGGGAATTTTCCTTTTCCTCCTTCTGCTTCCCCCCCCCCCTTTGTCTGGCACTCCAGTAATTTCATTACTTTCCCTCTTAGTAAATTATTACAGGTGGCAATATATCAGCCAAAAGGCAAAAAAAATAGCTGTCATCCACAGAAGTACAGGGTCAGAGTTTTTCCTCTTCTGAGTGACTCTGCAGTGTCACTGTGCAGACTTTTCCTGGGTAAGCATGTAGAAATGCATAATTAATTTGAGTTAATTCTGGAAATCGAGGACAGAGCTACAGGCACTGGAGATGCAGGATGCAGCTGCATTTGGAATCTCCACTCTGAGGTGTCTGCTTGCAGGAACTGTACTGGGGTGGGAACCAGCAGGAGAAGGAAAGTTAATTTTTAAATTATTCTCTGTATCAGCTTGATGGCACAAAGTAGAAGAGCCTTAGGGTTGTTGAACTCACATTTCTGTGGAAAAGCCCATTGTTCACAGATGATGGTCCAAGAAAATGTATATAAAATGGCCATTACAACTTTAAGCAGCAAATTATACCTGCAGTGGACAACATTTGACAGCATTAAAATTTCCTCAGTCTCTCAGCTTCCTTTTCTTGGAAACTGCCATGGGCTTGAGAGGGAAGGGCTGGGCTGGGGGTCAGCAGGACAGAGAAGTGCAGCTGGGTGCTGCTTTTTGGCAGGAATCCTACTGGGCATCCCCTGAGGCCACAAGCAGGCTGCACATGAGCATATTCCCCATTTTTTGTGGCTGTTGCTCCCCTCCCATGGGCAGGATTCCTTCCTGCAGTCACTGGGGCATGGGGTGATCCCCATGGGATCAGGGTGCATCACCCTCCCCTATTCTTGGGAGATGCTCAGGTACAACTCATAGACAGCTGTAACCTGATCCTTCAACATCTGGACCATGGAGCTTTTCATACTCACTGTACCATGATTGCTCTCAAAAAGAGAAGGGGAGAAAAGAGAAAAGAGCCCTCCTCAGCATTTTTCAAGGTTAGTTGAAAGGAAAAGCATCCAACTCAGGTAACCCAGTTTCTGGAGGGGCTGCAGTCCTTTTTTCTGCATGCTTTCAGAAATACTTTACGAATACCTGCCTAATTGCAAGAAATCCTGCATTGTCCTCAAATGCCATCTCTCTTCTCCACTCTGGGACTGTCAAAGTGCCTTCATTTTCTTTATTTCTGCAATTCAACTTTTCCAGGTGCACCTCACTGGATAATTAGGGAAGTGTTTTTATTTCTTGTTAGCAGTCAGTGGCTCTGAGTGTGCTCAGGTTAAACCTTCCCTTAGTATATCTGCAAGTCCAGAAAGTTCTGTGCTGGTATCAAGCACTTTCCTTACACTTTTGTTTGTGAAGAAAATATCTGTAACCAGTGGTTTTATTTAGAAATCAAAATTTCAGAACTATGTGCTGTCCAGTTGCACTGGTAATTGATTGCTCATTAACATCAGCACACAGTTACTCATTAAAATCATTGCATAAGTCATTGATGTGAGGACCTTCAGGGTCTCAGCTTGTCCTTGGTTCTGATGCCATTTGAGAGAGGAGATCAGCCAAGGTCCAGAGCACTGTCCAGGCTCCTTTGTAGGAGGAAATCCTACAAGCAACGTAGGAGCTGCTGCCACAAATTGTCACCATTTGCACTACTTTTTTTTCAGAATTGACAAAGGGAGGGTCACCTTATTCTTAGCCTTCCAGTCCACTTTCTTATAAGAAAAAACTGGCACTGTTTGTGCTGTGAGTGATGACTGTCCTCCTCATGGCTTCCCATGTAATGGTGAGCACTTTGTCATCTATAATAATGGCACTGAGAGGAAAGAAAGTCACAGACTATTCCAATATGTGCTACATCTTCTAAACATGCCAGAATACATTTTCTCAGCCCTTATACATGTTCCACCATGATCCAGCAAGCCCTGAAATACCTAAGGCTCATCACCCATCTGTTTGCAACATTCACTGGCTTTACACTGACCAAACACCATGGATAAGCTGGGTTGACTCAGAAGACCTTCAGTATGAAACCACAGAAATGTTGGATTCATAGTAAACTCTCTGAAAATGCCTTATGTCACCCAAAAGTTTGCTTTCTTTACCTCTGAGGTCATAGCGGCAGGGGAGGGTGCTGCACCCATTTTCAGCTTTGCAACCTCAGAGGCCTTTCCTGTGCCCAGAGCTTCTCTTCGGGTCTCTGGCTCCAGTCCACCATTATTCCTCAGATTTTCATGGCTTCATTTTATCCAAATTCTGTAACACCCTGGAAGATGTCAGGAGAGCTCTTCCATTGTGCATTAATTAGTGGGGTGACAGTGCAGTATTAATTAGCAGAGGGTACTTACGCATACAGCCTCTGTACTCTGGAGGCCTAGTGTGAATTACAGAGACATCCCTGCAGCAGAGTTTATATTTTCCTGTTGAATGGAAGTGTCTTTTCCTCAGAAGCAGGCTGTTTCTCAGCTGAGCACAGAGGCACACTCTGTGAGTTACAAGCTGTTAGGAATTCAGAGAGGTACCGAGCCCTGCCTCACAGTTTTTCTTCACAGAGCATTTTTAACTGCTTCTTTTCAATCAAAACTGTCAAAATGATGTTGTAGAGCCCACAGCCCATGCAAAGTGAGTGTGTGGGGCTTCTTTACTACAGTGTCATTGAGCAGAAAGATCAATTTCTGTTTTGGCAGCCAGCTCAGCTCAGTGAAGCCAGGGGAAAAGTGTCATTGCTTTCAGCATGGATTGGATCAGGTGAGAGCTCTCTACATCTCATTATGCACTTCATTTCAGTAACAGGCCTAGACAGGCTTTTTATGGCTCTTTCACTTACTTTACACCACCAGCTGGAGGTCAGGACACCAAAAATCTCCATTTTGATTTTTTGATGAATTGTCTGGCTATTCCCAGAATACTGATCACAATGTCAGGGCAATGTCTCTTCCAGAGCTATGGGGGGCTTCACTGCAAGGAATCATCTATTCTGTGTTGTACCCCTTGCCACTGAGGTTTTCAGCTGGCTTGGGACAGAACCATGCTTTAATCTCAAATTAATGTCTGAAAATGTCCATGAGCCTGGATCCTTGTCCTAAATCAAAATGTTGAGAATTGTTTTCCCCATTATGTTTCTTCTCAGTCTTCTCCCCATCTACAAAGAACAGTGTAAATCACAGGGCTTGAGAGAGGCAGAAGGCACAAGATAGAGAGGTGGCAGCTTTCAATAAGGTTAAGATGTGTAAAGACAAACTAAAAAGGTCAGAATTGTTCCTCTTTGAGAGAAAACAAGGAGAATATGCAACTGAGGTAAATGAAATCACATTGTGCAGGTCAGAAAAGAGATTTGATTGATACCAAGGGACCAAAAGCCAGCAGACTGTTCTTTCCAAAGAATATATTATATAATGTATATTTAGCTTGTAGAACTCATTGCCTCAACAGCACTCTCCAGATACAGTAAATAGACTTTGATAGCAAACAGGAGATGTATTTTGACTCCTTTTTGGTTTGGAGGTGAAGGGAAGAAGCAGATGAAGAAAAACCCACTCTGTGTTGGTGACCTCATCCTCTGTCCTGAACTGAAAAGGAGGAGCTGCCTGTTCTTCTACTTTGAGCTAAGATTTGGTACCCCAAACAGAGATAAACAGATTCAGAGAAGATTTCAAACCACAGTTTTCAAGCCTGAAGATCTCCTTTTGGCAGTGCTCATGGAGGGAAGCATAAAGAGAGGCTCAGAGCAGGACAGTCTGAGAGTATGTAGCATGTTTTAGCAAATACACACCCAACAAGGCAAAATGGAGCTAACAATAACTGCACTTGGGGGGAAAACTGAGCCCTTGCATGCACAGATGAAATAACTGTGAGTGCAGTTTCCCTGCATCAGTGCTCACAGCAATAGAAAGTTCCAGGCTGGCAGTGAGTGGTAACATCTTTGTGTTTGCAGC
This sequence comes from Zonotrichia leucophrys gambelii, assembly GCF_028769735.1. Taxonomy (NCBI): domain Eukaryota; kingdom Metazoa; phylum Chordata; class Aves; order Passeriformes; family Passerellidae; genus Zonotrichia; species Zonotrichia leucophrys. The sequence goes on from NC_088169.1 coordinate 7,692,968, forward strand.
CTGTGGGATTAATTTTCAGAGAAGATCTCCTGACCTTCAGATGGGCATGCCATTTGACCCAAGAAGTCTCCTAAAACCCACAGTGTTAACTTTTATTCATGATGCTTTCTACCGCAGCTCATGGCTAGGGATTTTGGATTCTTCAAAGGATTCCTGTGATCAGTGAGTGACAGGGCCACTGCTCCTTCGTGACCTTAGGTCCCCATTGACTGTGAAAGATAACTGTAACATCCCACTGTACCAAAATTATGTTCATCCTTAATTCTTTCCAGAGAGCAATTGTCAACTTCTATAGACTCTTGAGTACCTCAACCACTTTCACCCCTGTCAATTAATTCAAAAGTATCAAGAGTTTTTTTAGGAGCTCTTCAGGACTATTATCTCTTTTTTCCACCACGGAAAGGCCTCCAGAGAGAATTCAATGATACTTCCTACTTTTTGACAGTAATTGTGATTTCCACATTAAGAAAAATGAATTGTTGCCACTATCAGTAGCCCAAGATTGTAAATCAACACAAAAGCAGAGAAGAGGGTGGGGTGATATGAAGGGTTTCTGAAAGACTGTCCTCAAAGTGAAAAATGATGTCTGGAGTTACAGATGGCTGAACTGCTGAGGATGGGCAGCAAAATCCACATCAGTGTCTGATGGTTTCTCAGAAACCATCCAGCACTCCACATCCAGCACCTTCCTCTCCCTCCTTCCAGTCACACAAGGTCCCCAAGTTTGGAGCCCCTGGGCAATGGGGAGGACACAGCCCAAGCTGCACTCTGGAATTTCCCTGTCAGACAGAGCAAATCCACACACTTGACTCAGAGGCTGTGTCAGCATGGATGGCAAAGACAGAATGGTGTCAGTGCTCGTTTTCAGAGCTCACAGGACACAGACACCCCTGTCCAACACCTCTGCCTCCTGCACACACCTTCACAGGTGGCACAGAGCCCTCTGTAGGGACCCTGGTGGGACACTGTGCAGAATTAGCCAGTGACAGGTATGCTCTCCTGTGATTGTCTTTCACCCTCATAATGGAGAGAGAAAGAGATTGCACCTCTGGATAATAATTGTCATCATTTTCCCATTCCTTCTCACACAAAGCAAATGAATATTATTGCAGAATTCTGCTGTGAAACTTTATCAGTTCCTCCTACAGATGTAATTGGCAGGGAAAAAAAGAGAGAAAGAGTTTAGTGAAGGACAAGGGAAAGGCAGACAATTGCAAATAAAATCCACTCTGTGGTCTTGAAAATCCCAGAGGAGAAAGAAAACCAGGCTCTATATACCTCAGCTCATAAATTACCACATGCCAGTCCCATCCACACGACTACTAAGAGAAGTTTTAAAAGAATAAAGTATTGTAAAAGTTTTTAGCGATGTCACCATCCTCCCAATCATGTCTTGTCAAAGCACAGCTCAGAGGAACTGCAGCTCATCAGAAAAAACAAAACAAACCACAATTCCCGGTCCCTTACCACAGGTTACTGGGAAGAGACAATTCCTTAGCATTTATTTGCATATGCATGTTTAAATCTTTCTTGAAATACTAGACCCATAAATAAACTTTTAAAATATTATTTGCAGCCAAACTTTTATATTTGCATTATAGATCCTCTGATAAAGAACAATGCAAGTTTGTGTATTCACTGTATTTTAAAAGGATGCACAATGTATATAAATCCATGTAATTATCAGCTGCCTCTTCTTCAGCATTTGAAATAGAGAAATCGGTTTGATGAATGCAGCACAGCTAGAGTCATAAGAATTTATGCCAAGAATGATCTTTCTGTTTTTTCATATTCAAAAACATTGTTTTGCTTTTGGTCAAAACTAGATATATATCAAATTTTTGTATTAATAAATTATAAAGGTGCACTACACCTACCAGAAAATATCCGTTAGTTTGAAGTAAGCATGAGAACATCTAGAAAATTAGGCATTGAATCACCAGTAATTCAACTGGCCAAAGATTTTCACTGAAATATATCCTGACATGGAATGTCAAGAAATTAAATTATAAAACTTTTTGAGAAAAACTCTTGGCTTAAATGGTTCAGGTTTGATATGAAAAAAAAAAAAATTACAGGTCATAGTGACTTTGCCTTAAAATGTAATTGAAGTAGGTGGAAAAAAAAATCAAATTGGTGAGACTTGGAACAAAATTGTCAGTTGGTCTTAACTTCTTCCTGTTTCTTCTTTCCGATGGTAAGTTACAACCCGTTTTGACTTTTCCATTTTTTCCATTATGATTCAGCATAAGAATTCTCTGTGGTTCCAGAGGGTAAACAAATACCTAGGTACCTAGACAGCCTATAAAACTTTGTGACTATTGGACATAAACAGATTTTGAAGAGATGTTGCAAAGCAGACTGAAGAAACTGATGAAGCACAGAAGGTTATTGATGAAGAGATAATGAAATCCTGGTCCCAAAAAATTGATTTTAAATGGGAATTTAATGGCACCGGATGGAGTACACCCAAAAGCTAACTTTAGCCTAAGGAGATAGATTAGTCTTCCTGTATTTCCTCTTCATCTGGTTGGGAAAAGCAAAACCCTATATTCAATCATTCTCTGTGAGAGCTTAGCTGGAGCCTTGCTCTGTCCATTAACTCTAACAGGTCTGGGGAGGCTGCCCTCCATCAGCACATCCCTGACCCCTGGCACCCCTCACCCACGGGGCCACTAGCAAAGGAGCTTGTGCCTGCTGAGTGCAGGGCCGGCCTTCACTCACAGCTGGAAATAAAGATCCCTCATAGAATTAAACCTGGGATTCCTGCAGATATCAGTCCTTTCACACCCAGCCTGCCAGCATGCTGTCCCTATCTTTTTGCTGGAGCAAAGAAAGATGACTGTCTCTGGGAAAATATGTTGTATTTTATATGTATGTGCCAGTGGCCCCAGATATGCCTTCTGCACAGATGGATGACCTTGCACTATGAGCAGAGGGGACTGATGGCTGCAGCTGCTGTAGGAGCTCATTCTTGGTGACAGGAGCACAGCAGGAGCTGGGAGGAGTTGTTGCTCTGGCTCCTCACATCTCTTTAATAAATTTCATTAAGGCAGGTTTATTCAGATCTTCCTTCCTACCACGTGTCTCATGACCCCAAAAGAGGAGGGATGTTAATGCCTGGGGATAAAATCCTTTGTGTTCCACAGAAAACTTCTCCATGCTCCAATCTGAGCATGATTTCCTTCAACCTAAGTGGAGGGAAGCTGTTAAGCTCTGGTGAGCTGCAGTTCCTGCAGTGAGCTGTACTTTGACAAGACATCACTGGGAGGATGGTGACATGGCTAAAGACTTAATCTTTTAAAATCTCTCTTAGTAGTCACATGGATGGGACTGGCATGTGGTAATTTATGAGCTAAGGTATATAGAGCCTGGTTTTCTTTCTCCTCTGGGATTTTCAAGACCATGTAGTGGATTTTATTTGCAATTGCCTGCCTTTCCCTTGTCCTTCAATAAATTCTTTCTCTCCTTCTTCTTTTTTTTTTTTTTTTTTTGCCAATGGCATCTGAAGAAGGAACTGATAAAGTTTCACATCAGAATTTCTTAGGTAAGCTCCAGGCCAGCTCTAACACCACTGAGCACTCCCTGCACAGAAGCTGCTGCATGGGTATTAACATGACAACTCACATCTGGTGTCAAAAATTAAAAAATAACTTGTCTGTCAGGCAGTGCAGGCAGGAAGACAAGAGTTAAGTGTTTTTAAATCACATTGTGTCAAGCACAGTTGCTGTCACAGTTCAGCTGCAAGGAGACACAAACTTAACTGCACTTGTACCCTCTCCTGCCCTCAGTGAGCTCTAGGACATGATCACCTGTCCTAATATGCTGTCCTGCAACCTTCAAACCTTTACGGCATTTTCCAAGCCATTTCCATGCTCCTTGGGAAAGCCCAGTTCACTTGCAAAAGTATGGAATTAAAGCATGAGCATAATACCACAACTATGTATGCAGAAATGTGTTGTATTGCTCCCTGGAATCTTCAATTTTCAAACCAAATTGAAGAAGACAGTCTTTCCTAAAGTGGGGTTTCCATCTGAAGAATAGGGTAGCACAATTTCCCCTTCAGAAATGTATAACTCAAGACAACAAAGCATCAGGAAGAAAGACCTGTGGCAGGGCTGATCCTGTGTAAATGAAATTTCTCTGATAGTCCTGAATTAACAGGGAAATGACACTGAGGTTTCAGACAAAGTCCATGATGAGCCCCAGCAAAATCCATATGAAAGCCAAGACACCTCAACTTTTGGCTATATTCCTTCCAGCTGCTTTGAATTCATGCACATGAGCACAGTGTCCCTTACACAGTGAGAAAAGGCTAACTTTGGGCTTTTTTTTTTTAATGAAATTTAGTGAGACAGAGCTGGTCCATGGTGCTGCAGGAAGGTGCAGAGGTGCCAGCTCAGTCTGTGAGTCAGTGGGCATCAGCCCTGACTTTACAGACCTGGACCACCTCAGATGGGGAGGCAGCCAGATCAGATGGAGGAGCACCTGGGGAGGTGAAAATCTCAGGGCACATTCCCTGGTGTCCCCAGGGCTCAATCCCTGGTGTGCCCAGGCTCCCCAGCAGGGCTGGAGGTCACAGGCAGTGAGCTGTGTCCCCAAGGGGACATTGCCCTCGTTTTCTCATGGGGGAGGTGGCCAAGCCACTCTAGCAACACCAGAGGAACACGTCTCAGAGACAAGATGGAAATCACTGGAGAGCACTGGCCATTCCTACCCCTGAATGGCAGTTCCTAATCTGTTCCTTGAAATTCAGATGTTAATATCTTAAAACACATGAATGCTAGCTATTGTAAGCCTGAGGAGCATCCTTACCTGTGATGGTGTTCACAGGGGTCCGAGGATGAGGGGAGAGATGAATATCTGACTTCATGTTTCAGAAGGCTGATTTATTATTTTATGATATATATTACATGAAAACTATAATAAAAGAATAGAAGAAAGGATTTCATCAGAAGGCTAGCTAAGAATAGAATAGGAAGGAATGCATAACAAAGGTTTGTGGCTCAGCTGTCTGTCCAAGCCAGCTGACTGTGATTGGCCATTAATTAGAAACATCCAGAATGGGCCAATCACAGATGCACCTGTTGCATTCCACAGCAGCAGATAATCATTGTTTACATTTTGTTTCTGAGGCCTCTCAGCTTCTCAGGAGGAAAAATCCTAAGGAAAGGATTTTTCATACAAGTTGTCTGTGACACTTACCAGGCAGAAATCCTGAGTGCTCAACTCTCCCCGTGCCTTGCAGCAGAGACTTCCATGGTTTAATTATCTCCTGTGTGAAAGGAGTTTTATTTGATCAGTCTGGAAATTGCTGCATTTCAATTTACTTGCATTTTCTTAGTCACTGCTTTTACACCAGATGATATATATTATGTCTTTATCATACTCTCCTTCATTGGTTTCCTTTCTAAGGTGAACAGACCCAGCATAACGTTTTTCATGAGAAACATTTTCCCAAATAGTGCCCCAAATAATTTTCTTTGCCCCTCTATGAATGTCTTCTAGTTTTCTTTAAGATAGAGCAACTATTACTGTACATATATTTGAGGTAAGTCTTTGTATTATTTTTCTTACTATTCTCTTTCTATTCCTCATCTATTATGTAACATTTTCTTTGTTTTTCTGGGTTTCAATGGCATACTGAGCATGTGAAATACAAGCTCCAATCTCTAACCAACCATCCTGATTTAAAAACCTGTAAACTGTGTAGAAAGTTGAAAACCAAAAAAAAAAAAACCCACAAAAAACCCCAAAAAAGCTCCCCCCAAAAAAAATCTGTGTTATCACAGTATTACAATGCTCCCTTGTGACACCAATAATTGGAGCAAATCTTTTAGCAATTCCCAAGTGAATTTTGCCATTCTGGGTAATTTGTTTCCATAGCCCATCACTGCTGAGGTGTGTAAAACCTTTCCAGGTGGGAAACAGAGAGGAGATATGGGAGAAAGAAAGGCTAATTATTGCAAGATGTGCCTTATAAAGAGGTGGTGGTTTCCCATCATAGTTAAATTCAGGTATTGATGGTGCCTTATAAAGAGATGGTGGTTTCCCATCATAACTAAATTTAGGTATTGATGGCACATCTTCATGCACTCAGGTCAGTAAGCAGAGCTGGCCCATTGGACAGCCACAACATAAATTAAAAGAAATTCCCACAAGATATGTAAAAAGCTAAAAAATTACTGTATTTATTGTCCCTGTCCTATCTGTTGATCCCATGGTGCTGTGTTTGCCCCAGCTCTGTTTTACTCCCTATAATGAGGGATGAATTTCAGTGCAAAATTAAGATCTGCTCATGAAAGCCAAAAACTGATTTAGTATCTTGCCCATGGCCAGAGAAATTGAGTCTGGAGCCCACAGCTTTGTATTCTGGGCACTGTCCCCTCCCAGGTGGCACTGATGTATTTTTATGAAGACACGAATGAAACAAAGGTGTGATCTGAACTAAAAGCAAATATGCTGCTTGGATATTTTTGTGCAAATTCAAACAGAATCCATCAGGGAGGAGTAGAAGAACCTTTCCTGGGAAAGCATCTCCTCTAGAATTGGTTTGACTCTCAGCTAGCTCATCTATGAGAACAAAGCTATTTATGGCTCAGTCAGAAGTGAGGTTGGAATCCACATCTCCTACCAACTTCTTGCATAAGCTGAGTACTAACAGTGTCACTGTGTTCCACAAGCTTTTGTGCTTTTCCTTTAAATTACCTCAATTCTTGGCATAACAATCATCAACAACAGTGCTTTAAGTGGTGCATTCCTTCAAGCCAGGAGAAAGGCAGCAATGCAGGGAGAGTTGGGGTGAATATCAACCCTGTGGGCAGCTCAGAGCAGGGACCCTGGCTCTGCAGCTGGGTGAGCCCCAGAGGGGTGGTGGCAGTGGGGAAAGGATCAGGCACAGCTCCTGATGCCACTCCTGACATCATCTCCTGCCTGGGCAGCTCCAGCCACAGCAGACAGGAAAGGGGATGTTGGTCTGTCAGATGTCTTGCTGGCAGGATTCTCTGCTTCCCACCAACCCCCTCATATTCTTCCCTCAGACAGCTTGTATCTGCAAATAGGAATCTCTTGGCCGCTGATAATGAGCTGAGCTGGAGCTTTGTGATGACGACAAGATAGAGAGAGGTGAGATCCACACATCCCAAGTGCTGTAAAAGGGTGCTCTGCACTCACTCAAAGCCATGTTCCACATCCCCAGACTCAGGACACTGACCAGAAAAGGAGGCTCTGCTGGGGAGGGAGCCTCAAAGCTCAGCAAGTCACTGGGGAGTGAAGGCAGACTAACAATTGCCACCAAAGAGTTTAACTTGAACCTTATTTTCCACACCCCGTCAGCACTGAAGGGTGAGGGGAAATCCATTGTATACCTTGGATGCCCAAACATCCCAGTGCTGAGCCATGTGCAATCCCTGCCTGGCTGTGCAGGCTCTAAAGGGGAGCCAGTCCTGGAAAATTGATCTCTCTCCCTCCCTGCTGCCAATGCTGGGGTTCAGCCAGGAGCCTGAGGGAAGGAGTGGAGGGGAGTTTTGAGGAATTTTTGCTCCTGCATCCCTTCAGACTATTTTTGCCATATCCAGGTTCTCTCTCAGGAACAAAACTGGAACTGGCACCTGCCACCAGTAGGTATCAGTGTACATGCACTACCTTTGGAAGGCAGGCTGCAGGACACCAGAGGCTGTGGTCACTTTTGGCTTTCCCTTTGTCCTAGGCTACAATATTCTATTCCCATCCTCAAGAGCTGCTGAAACCAGGAGGGGCATTGTTTGTTCCTTAGCTCCTGTTAATGGGCCCATCAATGCCTTGCCCATGACTCAGAGATAACTCCCTCCAGGAGCCATTTCTCTTTAAGGGACTCACCACATGACCCACAGAATGATAACAGCCCATTGTGAGATGCTCTGCTCAGGGGAGAGGAGCTAAGCATTCCCACCTGGATATAATCTGGGATTTGGGACAGAACAGTGAGTTATTCCACTGCATTCCCAGAGGACTGGCTGTCTTTTCCACTGGATCCTCAGAGGAAGACTACACTTTCTACAGGATCACTTTTCCAACAGAACTACATCTGCCACTCCAGAACTGCAGCCACCAATCCAACTGGACTGCTACCAACCCCCTGACCAACAGGTAGTCAGGTTGTATTCTGACTTTGTATTTTTGTGGTTTTTCTTTTGTATTATTGCATGTATTTTGGATTTCTTTTGCCTTTTCCTAATAAATTGTATTTCTGACTCGGAGTCTCTCGCTGGTTTTGCTTTCAAACCAGAGCACTCTTACAGGCCCTGGCTGAGCTCAGACACCACAAACCCCACCTGCTGTTGCAGCATGAGATACCATGAAAGGTGTCCTCGCTTTTCTGGTGTAGCCCCAGGGTTTAAGTCTGTGCCTCACTAAAGAATCCTCTCAGAAACAATATTACAGAATACATAATAGTCCTGTGCATGTTGCACTGGGAAGGTGGCATTTCCTACTCTTCCTCCCTAAAGCTACAGCCTTCCTGAGGAGACTTTCCTCGTGCTGTGCAAAGAGACTGGGATGCAGAGATCACAGACTTGACATTTGAATATTTGTGTCATGTAACCTGAGGAGGACCATGTCACCTGTTGAATCTCCCCCCACTCCCTTCTCCATCTCATCATTCCCCTGTAGGGTCCTTTCAGGAGGGATGCCAGAGCATTTTATCTTCCATGAATCAGTTCAGTGACATCTTCACAAGGGCATTTGAAAAGGGGTGCAAGACACCAGGTCACCATTTCTCCATGTCTGGTATGAGGTGCTGGACCTACCAGTGCTGTGGAAAAAGTGCAGCCTTGTGGGATCCCCTAAATGCAGCTCAGAACTATGTTCTCCATACTTGCACTGCTTCACTGCTCAGGTATAGCAGCCAAAGCATCTCAAAGGCAGCTGTGGTGTTCTGCCTGCAGGGAAACTCTGTGTGCAACCCTAAATCCACCCTGGAGGCCCCTTCTGCGCAGCACTGTGGACCTGTCAGCGTTACAGGGCCAGGTGAATCTGACACCCAGGTATTCCCATTTTCAGGACCATAAGCTTACACTAAAAGCTGAAGAAAAAATTCAGAGTCTGGAACAGCAGATTTTCCACCCCATTCCTGCTCACTGTCTGAGTAGAATTCAGGATCCTCCCATAACCTGTTTGTGCTTTTCTGATGTGCAAGGTTTTTACTTCACTTGCTGGAGCAGTGCTCCCAATGTTGTTGCAGCCTGTTTGGGAGGGTATCCACAAAGCTGCATCCCTCTGGCTGCCAGATGCTCATCTGCACAACCCTCAGCCTCAAAATACTTTCCTGCTGCCTTCTTTGGCTCACAAGTAGTTCTCTGTTATGATCCATGACTAAATCACAGAATCATTTAGGTTGGAAAAGACGCTTAAGATTTGGATGCAACAAAGATGGGAACTGTTTCTTGTTTAAATAGTCAGAAATGGGGTTTGGTTTCTTCCCAGGCTTTGTCATTTACCTTAGCCCACCCCCACTTTTTATTAGCCAAGTTGAACTACTTATACTCAGCCATAAAGTGCCACCTCTCTGATGGTTTTCAGTGCAGAATTGTCCCTGGGAGCACGTCCTGTTGGCCTTTCGTGTTGTAAAACAATTGTGTGCAATGCTGTGAGGCCACAAAGAGCCATGATGGATAACTGGTTGTTAATCCGAGTTTTCCCAGCTAATTTAGCTCCTTCAGCAATGTGAAGAAAAATGCTTTGAAGGGATGTACTCCAAACAACCACTATCCCCTGTTGGCTTTCTTCAGTGCTGGAGAGATGTTTATTACCCTTTGCTAGAACAAAATATGGTGTTAAATAGAAAAGCCGTGGTTCAAATGGTCATAAAATGTATTGGGACACACTATAGATTTAATTGATTTCAAAGCTTAGATTTTGGAAAAATTTATAGTCGGGGACTTTATTTTTCCAAAAGCTTGGCTTAGTTATTTAATATTGATTTTAGGATTATGATAAAATACATTTCTATTGATTTCTGTGAGGAAAAATTAATCACTGCAAGAATGTCTGGTTCTATCTACTGTGTGGATGAAGATGTGCACAGATCTTTCTGGCTCAAGTCTCTGCACACTGCAGTTGAGTTGGCAGGGTGAAGCAGAATCACAGGCTTCATGTCTCAAGACAAAGCAAAATAACCCATGGAAATAAAAAGCAGAGACCATTCAGGTGTGCTGTGAATCTTGTAAATAAAATGTGGTTGATTGGTCTCCCTTGTAGGAAAACAGAGCTATAATATTTGCATAACTTTACTTCAGTCAATTTGCCAATCTGTTTAGCAATTCTACCTTAAAATATATTCTGTTGCAAAGTTAAAAATAGTTTTATAAAAGAGGTGTCACTTAATTACATTCCTCTGGGCTAGACTGTAACACTTTGAATTGTTACTTAATATAAATTGGGACAGTGAGCTTCTTCATTTCCATTTTTAATAATACATTTCTCAGAATGTCAATCTGATCTTGATTCATAGTAGGTAACACACAATTATGGCAATAATTCTGATTTAATCAACAGACTGGCAAATGTCACTCAACATAAGTTAAAAAAAAAAAAATGGACAAAAATGCATGTAAAGTGAATTAAACAGGAAATAAAATTCAGCAGTGGCAGGCCAAGCTAAGTTAGGAAGATATTTTGACTTTCAAAGCAAAATACATTGATGCAAAGTCATGATGATTTTAAAACCTGAAATATTCAAAGGATGGAAATACCCAGGTTATGCATTCCAGCAGCTTCATCCCTTCTCTGGACTATATTAAATGGGCATGCAGGAAAAGATAAACTATTAGGTCTTGAGCATATTGTGATAGTACATTCTATCTAGTAGGATGTTTTTTGTCCATTCATTCCTTAAGGAAAAGATTCTACTAAAATTCACCATAAACCAAGCCAGACCAGCTGATTTACGTGAGTCTAGAGCTGCTTTTCTTCACCAGGGGACAAAATAAGTAGAAACACCCATCTTTCTAACTCTAGATGTCTTTATAGAAGCCCTGAGTGGTTGCTGCTCACATTAAATTCACCTGTTGCCTTTGAGGACTGCAGCCACAGCATTATTTTCTACTGTATTTGTAAGCTGGGAAATAAAATCAAGGTATCACCTTGTGACATGCTGGCTTGGGTATATGTTTACCACAGCACTTTTCTGCATGTCATATATTAGCCTCGCTCACATAAAACACCATTCCCTATGGTGGGGGACTTAATGAAACTGTTTCATTAACTTCTGAAGGCTGAGTTGGAGTTTTGGGGATTTTTTTCCCCTGCCTTACAGCCATATGTGGCTGTTTGACAGCAAGAGTATTTGTGCAGCACCAGAGCACTGATCATTAGCACTGGCAGGTCCTCCAAAGGTTTTTGTTTAAAATTACCTCCTGTGCAGTGCTTTGAAGCAAATATCACTGTTACTTATATTGATTCCAAATGTCATAGAAATCTAGTCCGTGACTCTTTCAGATCTGAAGGTTAAACTTTATGCCAATGTGTAGAAATCTTGATGGCAGCAGCAGGAGCGTGAGCAGAATGAGTTAAGACCATCAGGGACTCCTGAGCAGATCATCCAGGAGGGGAGGCTCCAAGGGCACTCAGCACTTGGACAAGAAAAGGATTATCGAAGCACTATTCTGCCACAGCATTCTCTCACCTAAAAGGCTGATCGGTAATCAAAAAGCAACACCACCTACAGAATTGAGGAAATTGTAAAGCTCTCCTGATTTCTACCAGAGAAGCCTCAGGCCAAGCCTGTTGTTGCTGCTGTTCAGGAAGGAGCCCCACCAACCTTCACAAGCTCTGGCTGATGTCTTAAGGACTCAACAACATTAACTGCTGGGAGAAAACATCACTCTGTTAAAGCCTGTCCTTGCAAACCCAGAAAATATCTACCAATTTACAAGTAGCTAATATCAGCATATCCTCCAAAATCCAATTAGTGGCTGTAACCTTGAGTTTTTATCCTTATCCAAAAATACATCTTGTTTCCTTTTCACAGTGGGTTTGCACTCGACCCCCTCCCCAGCACACATGCTTCAGTGGCTGACTTTTCCCATCCACGCCAAATTGAAGGCTCTTTTCTGTGAGGTAATTTTGTCTGAATTGTCTGTGCACCCACCCATCCCATCCCAATTTTAGTCCATGGCATCTTGTTTTCAAATTAGTTTCTATCTTAAACAGCTTACTGCCTTCAATCTGTTCATTTCAGGATTTCGTTTACCTCCCTGACAATCTCCCATTTTACCTCATTTCTTCCTCAGGCTGCAGAGGCCAGCACAGGCTAATCCCTCCTCATAACCTAAAATCCAAACCTCCAGAGTATTTAAGATTTTCCTCCATAATACCTTTTCAATTTCAAACCTCTATGCAATTTTACTAGTGCCCAGAATAGCACGTAATATTTATATTTTTCAAGTTTCAGTGCAGAAAAATAACCTTTACTTATTTATGGTGTATAATGCACCTTTCATGGAAGTTTGGGGTGCTTCCTCCACAGCTGTGGCTCTGTGATTCCTGTAAAAGCATAAAAGGGACCATTTTGTCACTTATTGTTTCAGTAGACCTTCTCCTTACCATTGTATTGGGAAAAAAAAAAAATCCAATTCTCTGACTACTCCTTCCCCCAATCTCTTCTTCCTCATGTTTTTCACTTTTTTTTTATGTACAAATGTCTACAGCTCCTTCCAGGATACCAATCCCTGCTTTGTCCTTTACAAGCCCCAGAGACAATAAGTGCTGATTGCAAGTGAGATATCTGCATGAAATCAGTCATGTGGTCTACCCTTTAGATCTTTTCTCTTCTTAGGTGGAAAATCAAAGTCCTCTCACATATAATTCACAATGAATGAAATTCACTGCTGAGCAGGCCTACCTAAAGGCTATGCAATGGTGAATTGTCTTTAAAGCACAGTTTTGAAGGTTTCTGAGAGCTTAGGGAAGGTAAATGTCACCGTGCCAGCCCTTCTGCTCAGGGATGAAATTTCACTCTTTGTGAATTTCAAAGTTTGATTTTTATTCATGTGCTGATTGTTCAAAAGAGCTTGAAACATGGATCATACCTGTGCATTCCAAGGGTTTGTTGCCTTATCAGTAGCAAAAATATGCAGAGATACCATTATGCAGGGCTTGTTCCCTCAAAGGACTCAATTATTGATTTGCACATAGATGATTAGCAGAGATAGTGGTTTAAGTTGTAAATGCTGCACTTTTCTGCTGGAGCAGTAGACACAGGTCACTCTCTTATTCCGCCTTCCTGACGGGATGAATCCCAACTCTACTGAGACTTTTAGAGCTGAATCCTTCTAGAAAGACATGCACTGCAGAAAGGTAAAGATTCTTGACATTATTCTCATGCCTAAAGTTTTTCAAGCAATTCACTCCTGAGGAATTCTGAGAAATGACTTAAAAGGGACATTGACTGAAAGCCAGAGCTTTGACTCACAGAAATGTGTGTGGATGGATTTTCTCCAGCTTTTAGCTCAACCACATATTTTACATGAACAAATAGAAGATCATCTGCACAGATGTAGTTGCAGGGATGTTAATGCTTTGCACATTGTTCTTCCCATCCACTCCATGAATGTTTTATTGTTAAGATTACAGCTGCACAAACCTTTCAGGAATCCTAGCCAAGCTCCCAGAATTCTCTTTCAGACAAATAAATTAATGTTTTAAGAACAGGACTGAAAGACCTCAACAGTGTAAGGCAGGGTTGGGACTGAGGACAAAGGACAACAGTGACAGCAGACAGCCCTGAAGCTCTCAGAGGCCCCAGGGGGAAGGAGGGAGGTCAAGGGAGATGAGCAGCCCAAGGATTTCCTTATTTTGTCCATGTGGATGTGTGGAGAATAGGCAGGATCACACAGCTGGATAAAATCTAAATGGGAACAACTTTAGGGCTTTCCTGCTCCCAACTCCCTTCTCAGTGTTTGCTAACAACTCACATCCATAAGGCTGAGGTGTAAGGAGTGCTGCACAGTTTACATCATTATTGTCTGTTAAGACAGCTTTCATAAATCAAGACGGACTTGAAAACTGCCCACATCTATTTAAAATTTTGCAAGGCCTTCCACAGAGAGCAGCAGTAAATATTTTTTCTCCAGCATACCTAAAGAAGGATTCTTACACTGGGCTGTGTGAGAGGAATATATTATATATATAATATATATAAAATATATATTATATATATTATATATATATTATAATATTATATTATATATTATATTATATTATATTATATTATATTATATTATATTATATTATATTATATTATATTATATTATATTATATTATATTATATATTATACATTATGTGTTATATATATTATATATTATATATTATATATTATATATTATATATTATATATTATATATTATATATTATATATTATATATTATATATTATATATTATATATTATATATTATATATATATGTTATACGTTTTATATTTTATATGTTATATATTATGTATTGTATATTGTATATTGCATATTATATGTAATATATCTTATATCTAATATATAATATATTATATATAATAAATATATAATATATAATATATAATATATAATATATAATATATAATATATAATATATAATAAATATATAATATATAATATATAATATATAATATATAATATATAATATATAATATAATTATAGTTTATATATTATAAACTATAATCCCCTCATCCTTAGGATCAAACTCACTGTTTCCTCCAGGAAAAAATTGCAATACACAAGTATTGCAGTGGAACATTTGGTATGGCAACCAGAGTCCAGCAAATTTGAATCCTGCAACGATATGGATTATTAATGCCTGGGAAATCAGTTTGGAAATTTGTTTCCAACCAAAACCTCACACTGCTTTGATCAAAGCCTGTTCTGCAGGTCCCATCAGGTATTGCCAGCCAGCAGATCCTGGGCCATACTGGGTGTTCATTTCCTGGGATGCATCAGGTCCTTGTCAGTAGCTGCAGGTAAAACTTTTGAGTAAATTCACTCATATAAAGCTAGAACTTGAACAAAACTTCTTGTAAAACCAACAAAGATTGATTTTAGACCTCATTTGGTATTGGGTCAATTCATCACTATTCTTAGCATTCACTTTATAGCAATATTGTATTTTTAAAAGCAGCTGGTATGTTTCTCCTAGGTTAAATATGTATTGGTTTTGCAACATTGCAACATTTTGGAGGCTTTGAAACATACTACTTTTAGACACTGTTGGGAATGGCCAGAAGAATACTGAAAATATTTGTTTGTTTGCTGTATTGATTTTAGCAATAAACAAGTCAGTAAAAGCTGATGAAGGAATTAATATATGTTATGTGTGAGTTATAGACACTTCCAACATTTTTCTTTCTAACTCACACCTCAATAACATTACAGAAAATGTATTGTGTCAGTTTCATTAGTCTTTGCCTTCTCCTTCCAGAAATATGATGGAGGTATTGATTTTACCAAATTAAAATATAATCCAAATCTTCGGCTCTATGAATTTATATATTTTTTTCTTTTAGAGTGCACTGGTTTTCTAACTACCATCAATTTTGTCCCCTGACATGCACTTCAAACACAAGTATATAAAAATGATCTATTGGTTTCTCATCTAAGTGGTTGTTTAGAGACATGTTATTGTCTCTGGAGTCTGTAGTTTGGCTAACTCTGATTAGGCAGGCTGGGCCTCAGCTCCATAATTCTGATGCCTGCTGCTAAAAGGGAGTTGTTCATTTTCTGGCAGTAAATAATGAAATAAAACAAATACAATCTGTAATAGAATCAAATGTGAGCACAATGAGTGCACAATTCAATTTGGATTTAATATAGCTGCTTAATCCTGTTAAGGGGTGCCCTCATGAGAAAGATGCTTTAGCAGCCCAGAGCAGGACCCAGAATGTGAGAGGAGGCTGCTAAAAATGAGTTTGTGGTGCAGGAGGGATGAGGGGGGTCAATAAGGGGTGTGAGGGGTCAATCAGCTTTTGCACCACGGACCCAAGTCTGATGGACACAGTGGAGGTTGCTGAAGTGAGCTCATGGAGAACATGGAAAATGTAGCAATTCCCAGTGTGGGAGAATGCTTTGTGTTTCCACTCAGTTCTGAAGGTTATCTGAGAGATCCAAGGCGCCAGGAGATGTACTGCACATATCTGGATACAATTCACATTTTTTGTGCTGTTGCTGTGCTGAAAGTGTCCCACAAGAAGCCAGACTCATCATTACATGAAACAAAGGAAACTTCACCTGTGGTAGAAATGAGAAAAACACAAGAAATGAATTGTCACTATACAGAAGTAGAAGTAGTCATTAATTTTTGTGGAGCCATTGTTCCATCTGGGAATAATTAAGGCCTGCAAGAGGCAGCAAGAGACCTATGCAGTTATATAATAAATTCTATTTTTCAAGATACAGTCCTTAAACTAAAGTCACATTTTTCCTGCAGGAAATGCACTTTTTTTTTTTTTTACAGGCGCAGAACATCTTCCACCGGAATTCACTGTGGGGAACAGGTGGTGTCTTATCACTCCAAGAAGACAAGGACACACTGTGCCCATAAAACAGACTATGGAGCTAGCTTGGAGGAAATTATCTGGGTTATTAGCATCAGGATGTGGAAAAACACACATCTCTACTTCAGAGGCTGGCACTGCAGAAAAAACTAGGTCACTAAAATCAGCCCTTGCTGTATCATTCCTCAGTTATCCCACAAAGCCACTGTTCTTTCCTGTTTCTCCTCAGATTAACTCCTCATACAAGAGACATCAGCCAAGAAATATTTGCCACCAAGTTCTGGAAATTCAGGTTTCTTTGTGCTCTTCAACACTTGATGTATTCCTCACTTCCCCTGTTTTGAAACGACCTCTCCTGAATCATCCAGCTAGCCACATTCTTGAAAGTTTTACTAAACTTTATTTGCAGTAAAAGCACTGGCAGAACAGTCCTTGTCCAGTTTATTTGTATCCAATTTGCTGGGACACTGGTTTCCAGCACTTAATATTTCTTTTACTGAACTCTAAAACATTCTCCAGACATGTCCAGGCTCCTCCATAGTGTCCATAAATCCATCAACAATGTGCTGTGATTTTCTTATGTTCTGTGTACAGTTTCTATGGATCACACACTGAAAAGAACTGAACTCTACTGGTTTCTAAATCTGATTTTCTTGATGGGACAGTGCTCAAATGGTGTGGTTGTAAGGTGAAGTTGTGAATAAACATCATTCCCTGCTCCTTAGGGTCCAAAATGGGGCAAGTCTTCTCTCCATGTGAGTATTCATGAGCAGAGCATTGGTTAGAGTGTAGGTTTGGCCAGGAGCAGACTGAGGGCCTGTGTAGCTGTGCACACACCCTCTGAGCTGTCTCTAAGTGTTCTAAGTGTCTCTCTTGGTGTTCTAAGTGTTCCAAACAATTCTTGAGTGTGGTGCAGCAGCAGTCATGATAAAACTGCCCTTTTTGCTCAGTGGGCCTGTTTTGAGCAGATTTCCTGGCTGTGGATGGAATTGGGTTCCTGCCTTGGATGCTGTCACTGGGCACTGCCAAAGGTCTTTGACAACTTAGACACTCAAATTGGATGTCTGTGGGAATATTTTTCCACTTCCACTGCATGTCAGGCAAACTCTCCACCTAAGGCTATCTCTGCATTTGTAGCACCCTTAGTTTTCCCTCAGAATAAAAAAACCTTTATTTTGATTTCGGTGGGTGATGGTGACATATATGTAGTGTGGAAGATGACAAAACTGGTCCTGGAATCAGGGGTGAGTTACCAGCAAAGCCACACAGTTACAACAGTTTTTTTCTCAGTTTTGCATGGAGCAGTCTGAAGGGGAAGCCATTGAGGGAGCATTAACACCATATCTCAAACAGCCACTTCTGCAAACCCATTCTTCAGAGCAAATTCACTCATCAATGTCTCTTCATTTTGAACCCAGTGTTGGTGAGGAGGTGTAGATGGAAGGAACTGCACCCTTCAGCCTGGAGAGGTCATGGTAGAGCTGCATTTAGGGACCTTGTGGACTCGGTGGCCTGATCCTCAACCAAGTTAAGAGCTCAACAGAATTACAGCTTGACATTATCATGGCATTGAGGCACCCAGATGGCACCATAAATATATATACTGCTCCAGAGAATACAGATAGACATATCCTCTGCCCTAAAGACCTCAGAGTCTGAATAATGAAGTAAAATTGCAACCAGCACTTAATCTATTGAATATCTCTCATTGCACAGCAGACCCTCAGCTGCTTTAATAACAAGGTTGTATCACCTAATCTCATGCACTGAATATTTAGTGTGGAATTAAAGAACTGTAGGTATTGAGTGGTTAATACCATTTCCGATCCATATGACATACATACTGATATAATTTCTGCGTGCACTGCTGGATTAAGAAACATATTTATTGTCATATATCCAAGTACAGCTTTCGTGTTTATTATTGTGAATGAAGTACAAATGTTGGAAAATACACTCAAGCCATTGGTGCTCTAGCCAAAGGAAGATATTTGAGGTTTTAATGGTGCCAGAAAACAGGGAACAGCTTCTTCCTGACTCTTCTGTCTTGCTGTCCAGGGGAACAAAGCACAGTTCATCTCTTCTAAGCAGCAGGTCAGAGATTCTGTCCCAGCCCCTGGTGTCATTAACCTACAGAGAACAGCAAACCCCTACAAAGAGTATTTTCCTCTGGGGTGCAAAAGTCAGTTCAGATACCAACTCAGATATTGCCTTTAGGAAAGAAAATTATGCTGTTTCTGAACGATTCCAGATTGCTGGAATTACAAATAGTATTCCTGTGTGCATCCATTAAAAGTGCAATTATATCTTTTAAAGAAGGAAATGCTTAGAGTGGAAATGAAAGTGTTATACTTAGCCTGCCTTAAGAAAGAATATCAGACCTTAAGAGGGTGCCATTAATTGTTGCCATTAATGCCACAATAAACAAAAGCTATTGTCCCAGTCTGGACTTGTCATAGAAGTGGTGGTGACGTTTCTTCTGGTGGTGACGTTTATCTGTTGAATGGAATGTCTTCATAAAACAAGATACTGAGTAATTCCAGTTTCCTCAATAGTCCTTGATAGTCTAGTGGGAAAATTTCCATATCTCAGTGTTCCCAAAAGATATCCTGCAGGACTGGTCTTTTTCACTGCTGTCAAACACAGTTTTCTGAAGATATGCTAATCTGTGATTGTCGTGTGTGATAAATTTGCTGCTTCTCAGGGGCCCAAACAATAGAAAAGTTTAATGGTAAATTAAAGAAAAAAAATAGGCTGAAACTGATGTCAAACTTCTAAATAGAAAGCTGAGGGAAAGAGGCAAAGTAACAGGAGAAATGGAGAAGAAATGTGATCCCTGTAAGTAAAAACTGGATGTCCTTTTTGCTGATTGTATCTCTGCCTGGGGAACCTTGCTAGATTTCAGAGATCAAGGATGGTTGCAGTTTTGCAGGAATGCTCTTTCCCTTTTCCCTGAGGTTTTTTTAGGATGCATCTCTATGGCATTTTTCCAGCTGTTATGGCACTAAAGAGTTATTCTTCCCTAGCCAGCCATGTGGTATAAGAACAATATCATGCCCATCTGCATGGTAGCCAGCTTTTTGTGGTATCCATGTCTAAGTTACCCATTTAAATAGACCTTATTCATTCCTATTCAGCCTATTAACCTTGATTGTAGCCCATTTGAGTGTTCCTTATTAAATATTGTACAATATTATATATTGCATATAGATTATACTTGCTTTCTTTTGGGTTCATGGCTGCTGGCAAGCACAGGGACCACATATGGCACAAATTAACAAAGTGAGCACTTAGAGCTGCTTCTGGTGATCCATATCTCCACTGGGATGTGGGAGAAGGCAGGACACCAAGGCATCTGTTGCTTGCTCAAGCTCCCCAGTCACACCAGACCATCCTGCATTTGGCAGGCACTTGTCTATTTCTAATTTTAAAATGTCAGAACTTATTCTTCATTCAGACAGAAGCAGAAATATAGGTCAAGACTTCCTTTTATTTCCCAAAAGAGAATTCTTCCTTTCTGAGCAGCCCTATCCCAACTTAGGCTTGAATTCACCTCACTTCACTTGGTGGCATTTCTCTGAGCCTACTGATTCATGCAGGGGATCTGGGGACACACTGAGCTGAAGGGAGACACCTCTGTCAGATGCACAAAGTTCACAAGGAGAGGGGAAATCCAAGCTTCTCTATCTGGAGCTGCTAAGAACAAGCACTGAGCAATCCAGGTTCTTCCACAGCCAGGATCTAGCTCCATTTGGGGCCCTGGGGCAGAAGCACAGAAATGTCAGTGATGGACCTGTTGCCTCCACCTCACCCCTGCAGCTTCTCCTATGGAACACACACAGATTCCTAGAAAGGCCTTTATGATACCAGCTCCAGCTGGCATGACCAAAACAACCAGTCTGTCTAAGTGGAACTGGAGATGAGAGAAAGAAGAAAGCAGAACAAATGCTTATTCATGGGATTAAGACATTACAGGAGTGTGTAAGGGAGCATCTGTGGGCAGCTTCACTGCTCCATCTCCCTCCAAATTGAAAGGTAGGGAGGCTTGGTGCATGTGTCACAGAAATGGCCAAATATTTGCAATCCCACCCAGAAAATCAGCACAAGAGTACAGCTTTCTGTCAATGCTGGAAGCTTGCCAAGCTCTGTGGTATTTAAGCAGTCATGACTTTGTCTTCATCTGCACAGATTAAATATGGATGTGTGTATTAATTATGTAAATGTGAAACTGCAGATCTCAATCAAGCAGAGCCAAGGATACACTATCCTTTGCAAGTGCTGATTGATGCCAAACACACAAGCAAAACAGAGACCATTCAGCTCATTGCTATGTATATTCTGGAGAGGGGAGGGAAGGAAGAAGGGAAATTTGGAAGTAAACAGTGTTTTGTAATGAGTGGAACCATAAATGCAATAGCTTTCTGCAACACCTAATAGTCTCTACTCAGCAAAGCAGAATGCTTGCTTAGCAGAAGACAGCTTTAGAAATGGTGAAAACACATATTTAAAGTGAAATTAACTATATCAGCTTTAGTAAAGACACACAATGTTTTGAGTCAAGGTTTAGGGCTGGACTTTGGTGTAACATGGTGGAAGCACCTAATTTTTCTGTACCTTCATGTAAATCATGAACAAGTATATGGGAATCAGTGGTATTATGTAACTGGAAGCTTTATGTTGTGGGACAGAGGACGGATAAACTCTCCAGGTTTGGCTTTCTGATGGGTACCATCACAGATTCTGACCTGTTTGTCTGTGTGCTTTTTTCTAAGCAAAAGTGTATGATGCAGGCTTTCAAGGAAGGTGAATTGGATTGTGCACGTGAAATTTCCATATTCCTGTCAATGCATACAAAAAATGGTGAGTTGTTAGAGAAACCTCACCCTGCAGCCAAAAACTTGTACCCATCTCCACTCAGAAGAGCTAAACAGCACTTCCATGTTTCCTGGATATCCTTCTCTCCCCTGACCTAACTGCAGCCTTCAGGCCCTGAAGGGAACCTACCAGAAAGTTGGAGAAATTCTGTTTATAAAGGCATGGAGTGATAGTGTCACATTCATATTTTCTGAAAAATCCCTTTGCCCAGGATTTTTCTCCCAGGAAGCTGAGAAGCCTCAGAGAAAAAGGAAAACAATTTTTATCTCATTTGCTTCTCCTGTGTTGTGCTCACATGTGGAATGTGTTTGGAGATTGTTTACCAACAGGTGGTTGTTTCATTGGGTTTCTGTGAATTATTTTGATTCATTGGCCAATCAGGGCTAAACTGTGTTGAGACTCTGGAAAGAGTCATGAGTTTTCATTATTAGCTTTTTAGCCTTCTGAAAGTATCCTTTCTGTATTCTTTAATATAGTTTAGTATAGCATTCTAAATATAATATAGTATCTTAAAATAATAAATTAGCCTTCTGAGAACATGGAGTCATCATTCATCATTCCTTCCTGCCACGAGGGTCCCTGCAAATACAATATGAGAGGAAAGCAGGGATGGTTTTAAACTGAGAGCAGGTTTAGATTAAATATTAAGAAAAAGGTTTTCCTGTGAGGGTGGTGAGGCACTGGCACAGATTGCTCAGAGAAATTGTGGATTCCCCATCCCTGGAAGAGTGGAAGGTCAGGTTGGATGGGGTTTTCTGATAGTATGAATACAAGGGGGATTTTTGGGAGATATAATTCTAATGCATATTCTGAATAGATGAGTTAGGCAGGAGAGTCACCTGCAGGTTTGGGATCAGCATTCAGCCCTCTCTCTGCTGCTCTTGTGCTGCTCCTTCCCATCCAATGGATCCAGGTCTGGAATCTGGGGCTGCTCTGCCCCCACTGATGGCTGTGGGAGCTGGCAGGGGATGCCCTGGCACCCTGCACGTGGCTGTACAGCTGCAGTGAGAGGTGTCAGAAATGCCAGGATTATCTAACTAGACTGCTAGCACATGAATGCCTCTCTGATAATCACAGATCTTGGACATGAAGAAGGCTGCCCCTCTACAGCCCTCCCCTTTTTCACTTCTATCTTAGCTGACTTTGCACCCCAGAGCTGAAAATCTCTGGATAGACACAAGCCATTCCAAAATCAGGTTTTCCTGTTGAACTGGCTTGGGGATTGAAAGCCAGCACACATGTTTAAAGGTCTTCTCTCCTGAGAACCTGTGAGCTTTCTCAGTTTCAACTTTCAAAAACTTTTCCAGGCCATATGTGAGAGTACAGCAGGAGAGAGACGGCACTGCCTGGAGAGTGAGGCAAGGCAGAGTGCTGGCTCCAGATTGTTTTAATGTCCCTTCCAACCCAAACCATTCCCTGATTCTATGACTCTTAAGACTCCCTTTAAGTACATTGTCCACTTATCTGCAAAACTCTACACTGTGAAACTTGGTATTCCTGTTCTTGAAATGAACTTTCTGTTGATTTTAGTCTATCCTATGTATTACTTACTGAGGTCTCACTTTCTGAACTACCAAAACCTGTCCCCTACACCAGCAGTTCTAACCTTCCTGTGATTTGGTGTCACTGTCAGAGCCTGCACTGGCAGCTCCCAAACAAACATACATTTGTTTCTAGAAGGAGAATTTGGGTGTTCATGTCTTGAGCTGCATGTTTCAATTAACTTTGCCAGGTGTTATATTTCTGCCTTCATTTTGGTAGGTTCTGTATTTGTGCATTCCCCAATTGATTCCCTTTCATGTCACCTATTCACTCACATTTTTATAAAATTAAATGGACTTAAATTAAATAAAATTGACTGGTCTTTCATTTGGCTGAAATGGAAATTAAATCCTGAGAAGCAGATAAAGCAAAGTGGCATAGAGACTACATGAATTACTATTTAACACCTAAAGCTTTAGTGTGAACATTTAGAAGTGTTTCTAAATTCTTTTTAAATAACCTAAACTTGACAATGAAGTTTAAATCATAGCCTTTATGGATTTGTTAGACATAAACAGCAAATTACATATAAATATATATCCACACACTTTTTAAATTCACCTCCTGCTACATGGAACACAAGCATTAGCCTAACTTTTACTCCTGAAGTCTGTAAAACTTTATTCAAAGGTCAATTTAAAAAATCATTAGGAAACCTGATCAAGTGACAAGCTTGTAACAATTTGAACAATATATCTCTTTGACCTCTGCCCACACTTCTTGCAAACCTTGAAACACCGTGTCAGGTTTGAGATGCAAATGTCAGCAGAGTGGAGTGACAGTGATGAAGAAGTGTGTGACAGGACTCCTTACCTGTGCCTGCATTGCAGATGAGGGGCTCAGCACTCAGCTTTCCTCAGGAAGGGACAGGCTGCTTTAGTGAGTTAACCACAAGCACAGGTTTGAGCCTCAGGTCCTTTATAAAGTGCCATAAGTGGCTCTCTACTCATAGTTCAGTGTGTGTGAATAAATTAAATTCTCTGGACTAAGTGGCCACCTCTGCCATGTGTTTTACACAATTAAATTCTGTCCTCTCAATCCCTTTTTTCCTAATGTAGATGTGATATTGTCTGGAAAGGACAGGGAAAATATGGCAGCCAAAACAGTTGGATTGGATATAACCTTTAATGATTTTCTGACACCAGACTGCACTAAGACTAAGGTTTTGTTTGTTAAAATTTAAAATTTAAAATTAATTTTCTGCTGCCAGCCTGCAGAGTCCATGTTAGGTCAGTATCCACCTACCCTGCCCCTTATTTTGTTATTTGCTCTCTGTTGGAATCTGTGACCTATTCCCAATTGGATAGAATCTCATTAATAAAACTCAAAGAAAAATCCCAGCAATCTGTCAGATTAGAGAGACTGGGGAGCTTTTTCTCAGAGCTGACAAAGAAGCCAGAACACAAGCAGAGAAAGTGAAGATTTTCTCTTCTTGTTTGTGTTATTCCAGGTCAAACTGTCTCATGGGAAAAATGCTGGGGAGAAATTGTGTGTCCTGCTACCTCAGGTCTCCTTCTGAGGAAATTAAACAATTCAGTCCTCTGTGCTTTCAGTGCACAAAACAGCTGAAGATTTTTGTCCTTTCAAATCCTTGCAGAAGCTGGAATGACCTTGAGATCTTTTCTCTGTGTGTTTATACATATTACATGGCTGTGTGTGATAAATACAGTTTGAAGCTGTTGTATTTAATATTATGGCATTAAGGGTTGGGTTGGGAGAAAACTCACCCTGCCCCTCACATGCAGCTGAAATCCACACCACAAAAAGCTGAAAACATTTACCTGGGAATCCTGGAGCATAAATGAGACATTTGTGGTTTTGTCACCATGGAGATGCAATTGCTGCTAAAGCTCTTTACTTTCACTCAGCCATCTATATAATAAGTGTGGGAAAGGTCACAGAGACAGAGAAAAAGAGAGGGAAAAACCTACAAGGAGTGTGAGGAGTGCTAAATGATCTGAGAAACAATAATGTGGATCAAAAATATTTTCTTTTCCTACAATAAACAGTAAAAAGAAGTAAATGGAGAGCCCCACTCCTTTTGTCCCCAATTTTTTTTTTTCCTAGAGAACTTTTAATAATTTAAAATTTTCTGCTACCAGGCCATTGAAGAGAATGGCAATAGAAAGTATAAGATATAAAAAAGCTACAATACTTTTAATAGATAGATGAATAAATTATAGACATAAAGGGCAAATCTTGACAAGTCCTGGCAAAGTCTCGTAGGAAAGTGAGTGTTAAATCAAGGTTACCACTGCATGTGTTCACTCAGTTTGACCAGGTATGTCTACAACTTCACACTTTCACTTACACTTATATTTCTTATGTGCATCCTGGGAAGCTTAAAAGTTCATCCCCACTGCATTTTTAAAAATCTTCAAAGAGAATTAAATTAAATTGTGTTGGAGAATCAAGGAGTTAATCAAAGATAAAATCCAATCAAGATTTTTCTTTGAAAGTACATCAGGAATTGCCCAGTTACACATGGAAATTATTTTTTTTTTTTGTATCAGTAGCTTTTTATTGCCAAACATATCCCACAATACAGCCATACAACAAGTGTTCTTGAACAATGTGATTGCATTTCTTCATTTGTAATAACAGAAAGGAAAATAGTAAAATGGAAATAGCAGGAGCATCACCTCTAAGTAATAAAATATCTTTCCTCTATTGTGTTCAAAACCCCATTTATTTAATTTGCTTCAGGTCATATATTGAAAATGAAACATTGGCAGAAATCTTTGCAAGTTTGAAACTAGACCCAAAATCTGTTAAATACAATTGCTGCTGTTTACATTACCTTGTTAATTCCAGAAAATTTCATTTCCAGAACATAATAAAGCCTTGATCACCCGTCTGAAGCTCTTTTCTGCTATTGTCACATAGATGAAGTGCTTTTATCCCTACCAGGGACAAGGATTCCCCAACCTGACAAGCAAATAGTTCCACTTTTTGCAACAAATAATTATGTACTACAGCTCTCCACACAAAGTTAGCAGATTTTGACCTTATGCTCAAGGATTTGCCATGGTACAACTGGGTGATTATTAGGTTTATTTTTTGGATTATCTTGAGGCTTTATTGTTTGGATTATCTTGATAGTTTGAAGCCTTATTAGTGCTCTTCAAAATTAACACAGCAAGTACAGGACAGGCAGATGAGTTTGTTTATTTGTGAACTTCAAGTGAAATGGCTTCAGAAAAATCTGTCAGATGCTAACAAGTTTACCAAAACTGAGAACTTCAAGCCTTCATATCAGGGCTTTGCATTTTCTCCCCTTTTCTGACTTTAACAGGTTTTGTGTGGCTGGATTTCCTTTCTCTGCCATTTCCTAACTCTGTGGAACTCTCAGTTTACAACCTGAAATCCTGTATGGGACAGCTTAGTTCAGTGGGGCTAAAAAATTCTCATGTCTTGTCAGATTAAATGTGCTTGAAGTTCAGGCATATTATTAAAGGCAGAGCAACTTCAGCCACAATCTCATTTCTGAGCGTGCAGACACAGAAACTGCCTCAGACAGTTCTAATGTACATTGGGTGACTGAAACCTCCCCATCTGCCTGTGTGCATGCTGATTAGATTAATTGGAGCATCTGCAATTGGTTTGTTAGAAAGCAGAGGTATTACCTGCCTTCTCTCTGTTAATTTTTAATGTGGTGTGAGAGCAGTTTTGTCAGGAAGCTCCACATAAACTGAGGTCTGCTATGATTGTGTCTCCTGACCTCTCCTCACACCCTCTTGGGCCCTAAATCTTTGTCCTTCACACTGAGGTTTTTCTGTCTGATGTTAAGTTATGCTCTGTGCAAAGGTGAGAAAGGTCATCCCAATTAGTATCAAATTTTAGTTTTTAATACCCTTAATGACCACTGTCTTGGACTCAGTTGTGTTTAAAATTTCCTGTCTCCTGAGCATTGACAGACCTAAAACTTATTAGTAAAGAAGCACCTGAAGAGAAGGGTTTGCAGTCACTGTGTGTGTATTTCTGTGTGTGTGGATAAAGTCATGACACTTAAGATGAGAGTTTTGCACCAAACAAGAACAATATAGGTGATTAGTGTTAACAATACTAACATGGGAGCAATATTTGATTGGGAAAATATGGGGAAAAACTCTTTGATGTGTGTACAGTTAATTAAACCCGTGCCAAAACTCTTGTCCTGCACTCACCAGGTGCAGATGTGGTCTGCATTCAATCTGTGTTTCTCCAGAGAGGATTGTCACTCTGGAGTTTTCCAGCCACATATGGGTTCACACAAGATCAATCTGGTTAAAAGCAGTCATTTCTGGATTCTGCACCATTTTGAATTCTTCTGTGACACATAGAGACAAACAATTCAATCACTGGAAGAATATCAAACTGTGTATCAAACTACCTAAGATCTGAAATAAATAATTTCAAATCAATCCCTTTTTCTACTTTAGCTAGACAATATATCCATTAAAAAGCTGACAGCTAGTTCAATGTTGTAGGGGAAATAATGTTAATGATGTTTGAATGCTGCCAAGTATTGACGTGGGAAAGGCTTGCTAAGCATATTCCATGATCATTTCTGAATTATTCAAACAACATTTCTTGTTTGCTTGTCTAGGAGATGTGATCTTGCTGCAGCCTGCTGTAGACTGCCATGGCACAGTGTGCCTGACAGTCAGGCAATTTACACCACTCCTTTCTGCCACTGTTGCTGTTTCTTGCACAGAGCAGGACAGTGCATGGCAGGAGGAAATGCTCATTTCTGGGGCAGGGTTCTTCCTCTGTGTGTTCATACTACAACAAGCAGAATCTCCGGGGTAAAATTCACCAGAAATTCTGTCACAGTGGAAAGAAACCCTCCAAAGCTGCAGGATGAGCTCTGCTCTTGCTCTTTGAGGAGCAGCCCTGCACAGAGTGGGGCCAGCTGTTCACAAGTTCCCAAGAGGCTCAGGTGCCAGATCCCAATCTACTGTTTCTGAAGAAGGAATTAAATGTCTCTCTCCTAAATTTTTTCCTCCCAACACCCAGCAAGGAGTGTGGAGAACAGAATTAATGCTCCTCTCCCAGACACAACTCTGAGTCCATGCAGGATGAGGAGTCAGGAGCACTGGACCCAGAAACCAACCACCCTTACAAAACCAGAGAAACAAATCCCTTTGGCTTTTAATTGACTCCCCAATGTCTCAATGATGAGAAAATTGTGTGTCTTTTCTTTAAAAACTAAAGAGAAAGAAGGAAAGGGGGAAAAAAAATTAACCCCAAAGCTATACACCATCAGAGAAGAAAATATACCCAGGGTATTGACACTAACGAGGAAAATCACCATATTTACACCATCCAGTTCTATTTTCCTTTGCAATATATACATTTGCATGATGATTATGATGATCATTGCTGTCATTATTATTCTTTCCCAGGAAAATCTTTCAGCTACTGATATTCTGTGCCAGATTGAATATGTTTTTCACTGGTTTAGTGTGGGATACTTAGTAATTAGAACATCTATATTCAGTGTTACCTACACCCTCTGGAATAGATTTCTTGTTCTTCTGTAGAGTCAGACCTTGCTGCAGTGTGTTTCTACCTTTCCACTAAATAAGAGCATCAGCTCTAGCATTGCTTCTTCAGTTTAATTTCCACAGAAATCCTGTGTGGTGTAGGAAACAGTATGTGCTCTTTCTCCCTCTGTAAAAGATAGTTTGTGCTTTCTCCTCTTTAATGTCTGTTAAGGTTTTATTGACAAAATGGAATCTCATTATGCTTTTTCTCAGTGAGTTTCCTATTGACTGGAAGGTCTGACATATTTTTCTATTTTTCATTTTTTCTTTCCTCTTCCTTTATTTCTCTCTTTCTCTCTCTCTCCCCTTTCATTCATAATCTAATAGATAAAACTTCCTTACAAACAAAACAAAAAAATACAGACTTTCATATAGAAATACAAGAAAGCTAGACTTTTTAGGGATATTTCAGTGTCAGCAACAAATTCTTTGCATCTAGGATGAAGATAATTCAGAGAATGGGAGGAAGGAAGAGAAAGGAAAATATATGGAATGGAGGGAAGACATAGACACAGCACAATTCAATGACACACTCTGGGATTTTGAAGGCTCTTGGGACCTACTTTCTAACACTGATGTATCTTTTTTGTTTTGGAGGGAGGTAACAACTGCTCCAAAGAGTTTGCCAAAGCTGATGAGAACTGGTCTGTTTGCATGTTCAGGCAGACAACTATATCCTAAAAATTTTGCCCAGTTCTAGTTTTGGTTTTGCAGCAGAGAATTTGAGTCTTCTTTATGTACATCACACTACTAAAGCTGAGAACGATATATTGTTTTTTCCACATCATAAAATGTAAAATAACACACTGATGTAATAATTCCAATCCAATTTACTGACATTTTAAAAAGAGTTTGCATGGAATGTATTGATTCACAATGATTCCAAAGGATTTGTAGATCCTCTACAGAAACCCACAGTTCCTGCCCACTTGGCTCAGTCGTTTTTCTTGGGTCATGCAGTATGCAAGACTGTGAGCTTGATTTATTTATTATATTGAAATAATTTTTCCTATTTTCCTCTCCACTGGACAGCTGAATTCCTAGGAAAGGCATGGCAGAAGCACATCAGTTATTTTTTCAGCTGCCAGATAAATACATCTTCACTTTTATGTGAAAATTCCAGAAGATGTATTATGTATACAAATTTGTTACAAGCTGTGTCTTGACACACAGAAGAATAAGATCTGTCTGTTTGCCTGAGGTTCCCCCAGCCAAAGTTGTTTACTTCCTCCCAGCTCTGTCTGGCTCTTGCAGGGACAGAATCTCTAATCTCCATCCAAAAGATCTGTTGTTCTGGATGTCCTCATTCCCTGGCAGAGGAGGTCTCTGCTCCCTGCTCTGAGCAGCACAGAACAACAAAGCTCATGCTCCCTGTGGAATTCAGCTGTACGAATTTATGAGTCCTGTATGAGGCTACATAACGAGAAATGTTTCTTTAGATGTATTGCACTTTGCTTTATAGCTGGACAAGAGTAACAAAAGAACAACTTGTCACTGGAATAACTGAGGCACTTGCTGCTCAACTCATATCACCAGTAAAGAAACTGCTGGAGAGCTTCTCTGACAGAGAGCAACTCAAATCCTGATGGCCTGAACATCCCAGACTGAGCCCAGGAAATGGATTGAATGAGGATGAAACACAGCAGTTAAATGTAAACCTAAAAAAAATGCTGCTATGATAAACCAGCCATCAGAACCAGTGTTTTCCTCATGCAAATAAATGTGACACTTCTACCTTGTCTATCTGAAACTTGAAAAATACCATCTTCCCAAGTTTAAGCATGTTGCAATGTACACTTGAGAAGTGTACATTCAACCTAAAAAACATCAATGAATACCAAAAATACTTTGTTAACAGTCAAGTCAATATCCTGCCAAGAAGCTGCCATAGCATAGACACAAAAATAAGGACTGGTGTGACCTAAAATTCATGCCAGCTACCTATTATATACCTTTCCTATTTCCCAGGATATAGGAAAACAACAATAATTCATTTGACTAATAGGTGAGAAATAGGAGAAAAAATGGAAGCAAATAGTCAATAAAATGTTTTGCAGTTTTAGGAATGTAGAACTTGGATCATTGAGTCTGGAGTAAAGGAGCCTCAGGGGAGCCCTTATTGCTCCCTAGACTACCTGGAAGGAGATTGTAGCCAGGTGAGAGTCGGACTCTCGTCCAAAGTAGCAGGACAAGAGGAAATGGCCTCAAGTTGTGCCAGGGAAGATTTAATTTGGATATTGGGAAACAATTTCTTCACCAAAATGGTTTTCAGGGATTGGGACAGGTTGTCCAGGGAAATGGTGGGATCACCATCCCTGGAGATATTTAAGTGCCATATAAATGTGGCACCTGGGGACATGGTTTCATAGTGAACATGGCAGTGCTGGGTTAATGGTTGGACTGGGTGATCTTAAATGCTTTATGCTTTAATTCCATGAAATACAGTCATCATCTCTTCTAGAAAACAGGATTCTAGTTTTGGTTGATAAAGATGACTGTGTTGATATGATAGGTTTGGGTTTCTTCAAGGCATTTGACTTAGCAAGAGATGACATTTTGGTTAAGAAATTCATATTATATGGAATTAACAGAACACATATAAGATGGCTTAAGAATTAGTCATGTCACATCTCAAAATGTAGTTGTTAAGGCTGAGGTATCAGCAAGTGAGATTGTTTCCTGCACTGTCCTAGGAAAACAATTTTTTATCTAATGCTGCTTAATACTGTCATCAGCGACTTAGCTGATTTATTTATATTTTTATTTTTTCAGACCATGAACACACCACTGCATCACCCCACTCCCACAGCAAGCTAAAGCTGACTGGAATTAGGACTGATTTCCTCAGTTAATCTTCCTTTGTCCCCTGGGAAGGAGTCCACAGATTGACAGGTTTAAGACCTTTGACTGGGACAACACTAAATCTTTCCTTGTAACATTTGTGAGCAGAGCCAGGATGGTGTAATATTTAATAATGAAAGCAGACTATTGGCACAGTCTGCTCCAATTTCTTTGGTTAAATACAGGAAGCACCAGAGAATATTGAATGTTAATGCATTCACATGCAAGGAACAGCAACTGAGAACCAGAAATGATTTCTTCAGAGAGAAGGCTGTCCTGGAAAGGATTCATAGGTTCATTAGCAGTACTCTGTTGTAAGAGCTGACCTGGTATTTGATTTCATAGAGGGGTTTAGAGAGCAGCAGAAGGAGCAGAAGGAATGAGAATTCTTGTTTGACAAGACTAAATGAATTCTGAATGGAATGGCTGACACTCCTGAATGCAGAAAACACTGCAATGTGCCTGGCTGAGGCATTGTGCTATTGTGCTCAGGATCATTCTTACTATCTATCACATTTTAGAAGAACAAAAAGTTTGAGTTAAAGCTGCTTTCTCACATTCTTTGTGGTTCATATTGTTAAACAAGCCAACATCTGCTCACTGTGCTGGCTCCCAGCCACAGCTGTTCCTAGGATGATTTGCAAGTGGCAATCTCAGTTGTAGGACAATTTCTTTATAGCAAGTCCCAAAGACTGGGGAAATGGCAGCACCTTCTACAGAGGGAGTGATTTATGCAGAATCTGCTTCCTACCACAAAGAATTCATAAAGACCTCACTGAGGTAAAAAGGATGAGTAAGCCCCACCCCAGGACACAAGTTATGGCAGGAGGCTCCAGCAGAAACCCTAAAGCACAGCTACAGTTTCTCCCATCACCCAGGCTGCACTTCCAAGACCTTTTTGCTGCAGGTTTCCACGTTCCCCTTGAAAGCTCCTCAGATGTCCCTTCTGGAGCCCGCTGCAATCCCTCCTCTCCCCTCATGCTTCCTAGACTAGCCCTGGGTCACCTGCTGCTCCCTCCCCAAACTGTGCAAGAAAGTGAAAGCTGGCACAGTGCAGTGAAGAACTGGCTCCCTTGTAAAAATCTACTAAAACGTAATCCAACACACAGCTCAGGGAAACGTGGGCACCCTGATGTACATTGGGCTGTAGCTCCTTGAAAGAGCCAGCAATGTCCTTCCTGCCCCAAGGAACCCTTTCATCCATCTCAACCAAAGCATGATAGCCAAAATTCTTTGATCTGGTTGCTCATATTTAAAGCACTTCCTTTGATCTCTGAGAATCTTTCTCCGCCTCTGCTCACCCAAGTAATTTCTGGGGAAAATTTGTTCAGAAAATTTGTTCAGAAATCTGTATTATGTTCATGTCATACAAAAGGCACAGACTACTTACCCAGGCTGCTGGGCTGCTCACTGCTCACTGATTTCTCCCACTGTGTGTATTTCTGTTTGGGAAATAGATCTTGTGCACTGTAATTCCCTTTTAACAATCCTTTGTATATTAATGAGGTGAGAGTTAATCTATCATTTGCAAATGGCCTGCTGAGAATCAATAAAGTTTTCATAGGAAATAACAATCCAGCTGGGATATTATTAGAGAAAAATTCAGAGGCGTTTTCAGGCAGAATAGTATGAAAAAGCTGCTTCTATTGTTGCTGTCCTAGTGACAGGGAGCTGGGAGGAAGGTCCCAGCAACCGTGTCCCAAAGAGCAGGGTTCCTGTAGGGTTATCACTAAAGAGTTGTGTAGCCCTACAAGTTCACTTGGCTTTTATCTCAGATATTAAAGAAGTTTTCAAAAGGTATTGATGCCTCAGGTTTTAGCTTTTATATTTTTTTGGATTTACTCCACTGCTTTAGTGTGTAGTTCTGAGCTTCATACTGGGGATGGTGAGCTCTCTTCACAGAGTTGGGAGACAAAACAATTCCTTCTCTGGCTGGGGACCAAGGACAAATGATCCAAATCTCAGGCCCAAGAGCACAAACAACAGTGGAATGAAGAGAGAAAAACAAGAAGGGTAGGACTGCATGGGCTAAAGCTGTAATTGGACAATTATTCTAATATGCAAAAGGACCAGAACTTATAAAAGTGTGAGATCCTGTGACCGGTTGTGCATTTTGTGACCATTTTGGGTCCATCTTAGATGCAGCCCTAGCTGTGCTTTTGTACTGCCCAAGGTGGATCCACTGAGGCCTTTTAAGAAATCCCTACTTTATTCTTTAACCCCATCTAGCCTCTGTTCTAGGTCAGTCTTCACAGGACATCAGTATTTATTTGGAAAATCAAAACACCATTTAGTCTTCTGCCTCCCTTCCATTTTCCTGGCCATTTCTTTCTCAAAACAGCCCCATTTTAATGGCATCATGGCCTCCAAGGGTAGGATCCCTCTCCAGTTTCACTCAGCGCTGCAGCTGATTGAAAGGTGGAATTCAACAAAGGAGGGAGCACCACATGGACAAGCTGTAACTAGAACAGGCATCTCCAAACGCTTGATCCTCATGAGAAATTCTGAGCTCACCACATTTGGCTTTAATTTCCTGTCATTTCCTCTCATGCCCCAGCTATTGACACTGAATTGGAATTAGCTGGCTTCCTCTTGTAGTGAATATTAGAGACAAAAGAATGGTCTGGAGGAGGCTGCTGGCCTTTTCTCTTGTTGTAAGGTGAGCCAGCACTAAAGCAAGGCAGAGAGGGTAAGAGAACCAGGCAGGGTTGGAACAGCATCACAAAGACATGGAGGCCTGAGTTACAATTCAGCCAAATAAACAGTGACTTCACCCAGGTTTGAAGGCAATGTTGAGAGTTCATCCTGTGGAACTGAAACCATCTGTTCCCTTTAACAAGGGTACATTCAAGAATTGAGGAGCTGGAGTTAGAGAGTGACATGCATTTTAAAAAGGAAAGTACTGCTAGAAAATTACCAGAATTGAAAATAGTCCTACTCAAGACTATGTGCCAAACAAGGCACATGTAAATTATGTCTCCTCTACTGATGCTGATCTGAATTCTGAATTCAGACTTGCTTCTACATGCAGTAATTAAGGCTGAACCACTTGGAAGCCTCAGAGTGTGTACAAATAGGCAGGTCTAGACTAACCTTTTCCCTATACTCTGACCAGCAGAGCAAAGTAAAAATCTAAAAGTTGGAAATGACAGGCTTCAAGATGCCTGTGAGAGCTTCCTCTATCCCTAGGAGAGTGTGCATTAGGATATACTCTCTAATTACAGGGACATTTATTATTTTCCTCTAGCTCCCTTGCCTTATTCAGTAGCTGAGATCAACGTTGATTATTTAACAAGCAGCAATTCAGTATTTTACTCTTTTGTCATTCTATGCCTATTGACAGACTATACAACATAAACACTTTCCGGCCCTGTCTGGAATTTAAAAACCTTCATTTTCTCATGAGGATTTCTATTGTGCTCCAGATTACATCGTAGTGCTCCAAAAACTTCCTCACACCATGCCCCACTTATAAACCAGGAACTGAGGCAAAAATGGTTGAAAGTAAAAACTCTGCCTTTGGCTGCCCTGTTAGCTGTGTCTAAAAGGTGGGGTGTGCATGTTCCACACTGAAGCCTGACTAGGAGGATGAGGTTCCTCTCCCCCTGGAGATCAAAGAAGATCCCACCAGATTTCTTCCCTGAGAAAACCTCTTGCCTGAGGAGATACATCAAAGTCCTGCTCTGAGAGAGACCCAGGGCACTGCTAGGATGCACAGCACACCTGGAGCATGGTGTTAACCATGATGGTGTGGGGTTTGTACTTTTTGAATGGCTGGATTTAAAACCAGCTCCAGATGTCCCAGGAAGGTTCCACCAGTTTGTGTTGGAGCTGTGAGTCCAAACCTGTCCTGCAAAACAGACACCAGGGCACCAGGCTGGCAGACAGCTGGAGAAACAGGAGCTCACTTTTGATGGTAATCTGTAAAAAATAAAAAATACAAATAAAAAATAAAAAAACAACTTCACAAATTTTTGGGCAACCAATCTGCAGTGAAACACTGAGCGTGACTTCCAAAATCCACTTGGCAATCACTGTAAGCAGCAATCTCCTCTTTGGGACCCCTAAGTGCTCAGAAATCCAGCCCTAAGTGGTTTGCCAACATTATACACAAATTCTGAAGCAGAAGAAAAATCTTGTTCCTTGAAAAGGCATTGACCTATCCTAGCAATAACAGACCCATACAAGATGAGATGTGACATGACTAATTCCTAAGCCATCTAATATGTGTTCTGTTAAGTCCATATAGTACAAACTTCTTAACCAAATATCATGTGTTGCTAAGTCAAATGCCTTGAATAAATTTAAATTAGGCCTGAATGGTCCTTGGTTCCTTCCCAGTTCATTCCCTTGCCTCCAGGCTCTCCTTCCTCAGGGAAGGATCAAGTGTTCCTGAATTATCTCTGGTAGCTATTTTTGTGACTGTTTATAAACACAGAATGATTGTAAGCTGAATCATTACAAAGAACAATAAAGTTAAATAAAGGTTTAAGAGCAGAAGTGAGAAATATTTCAGGCCCAGTCTTCCAAACAGCTTGACTGTGAAATGCCTGAAGTTTTTTTCTTTCAATCTGATGAATACCTGGAGTGTAATCTATGCCCTATTCTTTCCTTTGAATGTGGTTCAGTAACCCATGCTGTTACACTGGATTTGAGGCTGATTCCCAATGGCTGAAAATTGTTTAATATTTCATCCTCATCATCCTCACCATAGATGAGCCTTAAAGGTTGCACAGCATTTAAGAAACAGACTTCAGACACAGCACAAGTC
Source organism: Zonotrichia leucophrys gambelii (assembly GCF_028769735.1). Classification (NCBI taxonomy): domain Eukaryota; kingdom Metazoa; phylum Chordata; class Aves; order Passeriformes; family Passerellidae; genus Zonotrichia; species Zonotrichia leucophrys. The sequence continues at coordinate 7,729,044 of NC_088169.1, forward strand.
CCTTGGCTGGAAATTACCTCTGTTTTGTTCCAAGTTGCTAGAGCATGAAGTTTATTTTCATAACTGAAACAACAAGCAAAACACCTTTAAAGGAAAATCTGAATATCTGTAGAGTAGGGACTGATTAGGTTGGGAGGAAACGAGCCAGATGAGTCCCTCTTTTAGCAATGTCCAATGTGGTGTGTGATGAGGGTCAGATAATGGGATATTAATAAGACTGCTAAAGAGCTTTTTTTCCCCAGCACCCCATGCAAGGCACCTGCCTCTATCTGTGCTGCAGCCTCCATCAGTTGGGCTTGGCTGACTGAATTCAGAGATGCACACAGGACACCTACTCCCAGGGCAGTTGCATAAAGCTGCTAATAAACAGCTAGTGCAGAGGTGCCAAAAAGTGGCTAAATGTTAGGATGCAAAGACAAGCACTGAAGAGTTCAGTGATACAGTAAAGAAAGTCATCTGTACCTACATATACATATATGGATGGATACACATACACACACGTATAGGTATTGATTCTGTCTTACTGTCTACAGAAGATAAATAGTGAACAATATTTCTTCCTGCATTTTCATTCTACAAAGTGCCTTTTCTGTTTCTATAGCAACTTCTGCTGTTTGTAACTTGTGGTTCATACTAAAAATAACCTTATTTAAAAGGGAGAAGATTCTAAAAAGTTGGAATAATTGGAAAAGATGGCAATTTTAAAATGAAATAAAGTCATAGACTATGCTTAATAAGTAGCCTCTTCACCATAAGAAGCTCTGAATGTGACATCCATTATGTGACTTATAAAATAGAAATGGGGCTTTTATTAGTATGTCTCAGGTTCTTTGTTACAACCTGAGTTACTGCCTTTTGAATGACTATGTAATGTTCTCCATCAGAAATTCAGCCACTTGGTAATGACTAGCAAAGAGTTCCACCTCTAGACATACTTGTCTTTCTGGCATGGCACCTACAGACTGCAGCACAATAAATGTCATTAACATGTTCCATCCTCACCTGCAAGGATTGCAGGAGGTGTCCCACATCACATGAAACCACATTTTGAGTAGAGGAGCTTTAGCAACGAGCAGCGAGACAAACTCTGATGAATACTACTCATTTTATCTTCCTTTAAATGAAGAGAAAGTTTTTTTATGGGTCATCCTTCAGCTCCAGGTGATAAAGGTCTGAAGCAGCTCCTCCCCTTGCCATTAAAACTTGATAATAAACATGGATTTTGAAGGGTGATTAGCCTTCTCCATGCTGTGCTGCTGTAGTTTGGGCAGTGTATAATGTTTTATAATATTTTGTATTCACAGAGAGTCCCACATTCAATACAAGGACCACAGCCATGAACTTTATGGCTGCAGGATTGCAGGAGGAATGTCCTTACACAGGGCTCATGGCCTTCACTGATTTCTCTGCTGTTTTCTCCACGCCGTGACCCAGCAGTGGCCCCACCTCTGTGAAACAGAAATGACCTAGAGTGGGACATGGACAGAGCAGCTCCATCCTCACCTTGGGTCTCTGCCTGAGGACTTTCCTCTGGAAAGGAAGAGGAGGAAGGAATTGCAAGAAAAATGGGCAAACAAGGAGATCAAGTTTGTTAATAAGCAATTTTCTGCTTTTGTGCCATAGCCAATAAAAGAACAGAGAATACAAGAGTGAGGCACTGATCACCCTTGTTTTAAAATACACTGAAGGAAATCTGAAAGACCTTAATTTTATTTTTTTTTTCAAGCTAAACTGACTACTTGTGAGGACAGAGACTGCACTATATTTGTTCTGAACAGACTACATTGTCAGCAGCCAATAAATTAAACTGTAATAAATGGAGTCATTCTGCTGCCATGCAGCCATGCACAGACTTTCCTGCTGGGACAGTTGCACACTGGTGTAAGCTTCTCCTTGAAGCTGCTTTGTTATCCACATCTTTCCCCAGGCTGATGATTTTCAATTATTTCCTTGTTGATCTCGGTATTTTGCCAGGGGAGGTGCAGAAGGCTTCTGTGTTCCCCTCTACCCCTCATTACATTCTGCAGATCACTTTTCTTTGTCCTCCCCTCTGCTACCCCTTTGCCTTTTTAAAGTTGGACCTTTCTAAGTTATTCATATCAGATTTCAGCATGAACAGATTTTTCTTGCAAGAACACGGAGTTACGACAAGTGATATGCAATAGTAGGAATAGCTATCAAAATGTTACAATTTTAAGGCTTTTGGCACCCAGGAACAGTTTGCCTGCCTGTCCACTGGATTTTCCAAGTAAACTTAAGTCATGTGAGTTAACTGTGGCAAACTTGCCTGTCCCTCTTGCCTCTCTTTGCTCTTTCCACACTTTTCAGATCTCTCCATCTTTGTTGCTGTTCTTTACACCACCAGTGTTAAAAGAGACACCAGGAGCTAAATGGACTCATCAGACCCAGCTCTTATCAGCTCTGGACAGAGCAGAGTAGGTACCACACTGCAAATTTACTTTTCTGACTCCAAGCCATTCTGTTCCTCTGCATTTCATTTTTTCAGTCTGCAAGGCCAGAAGCAGCTGGCTCATATTAGTTTGAATTATCCCAAGAATTATTATCCAATGAAATAAAATCCCAAGAGGTACCCAAAAAATCAAAGTACAACATTTTTCTTTCACCAGCTTTTGACCAATCCTTGTGCCAGATGTTCTACAACTGATGCCAGCATGCCAGCATGTCACTTCTATCTTAAATTCTTAACTGAGACACGAGGGCTGACAGCATTTTGTTTGCTCACAGACACACTGAGCTGGTCACACACAATGTAAATGGATACAGTTCCTAAAAAGCTGATGTGCCCTGCATAAAGTGATCAATTACCCACCACATACAAGAGTCTCTGACTCCTTCTGATGCTGGAAGATTACTGAAAAACTCAAATTTTAATTGAGATGTGCATGCTAATCCCTTGGTGATACATGGAGAAGAAAGCCAGATGATTTTTACTGTCTACTTGCTCGCAATGCCACCAGATTTTTCACAGTGACAAATATTTTTAATAAAATGTATTCATATTAAAGACACCTACTCTTTCAGGAAGGTGCTGTGCTGCCTGTAAAATGCTGATATTTTAATGTCTACTAAGGAAGTAAGTATTTAATTCAGAATATGACCAGCATTAATAGTAATGCAGCCATTTTTCTACTCAGGGGCATTTTTGGTGTGCTGTACAGAGCATGCTATACTTTTCTAGAGATGGCAATAATTATTCAGAAAGGTTCTTCTACTACAACAAATTCAGTGCAGCTGCTGAGGTCTGAGGCTTTGGCAGAAATATGTGGTGACTTTTTGCTATATTTATCTCTAGTGATTTCTGACCCATTTATATTCAGTTACCTTATAAAAAATGAGGAAGAGTAGTCTCTGCTTCCTCTACCCTAGGAAAAGCAAAAAGTTCTTAGGACTTCCTCCTTGACAGAAAGCAGAAGGAATTGTCCCTGAATCTACGGAACACCTGAGGATGTCCCAGGATGTGCCCAGCCCAGCCTCTGGAGGAGCCAGGGAAAGCTCTCCTCTCCAAGAACTCAACCCTGGCTCACAGTGAGCCCAGCACAAGCTGAGAAAGTCTTTAGGAGCTTAAACACCATGGGAAATCAGGCAATGTTCAGATAGGATCTTGTTGTTATAGGACACAAAATAAAACAACGCAGACTCTGGAATCTCCAATGTAAAAAGAAGGGCAGTTTAATTTCTGACTCTAACATTTATAGATTTTTAAAAGTGACAGTGGATTGGAGGATGACAGTGCACCTTTTCTAATGATACTGGACAAACCAACAGTCCATTAAATTTCTCCTCTTCTAGAAAAGATGTAAAACAATAATTATTTAGAGAAAAGCACATGAGAAAGTTCGTTACAAGAATGCAAACATCAGAAGGCTCAGAAGAACTTAGAAGAACAGGATGACAGGATCTCAGGGAAACAGCAGCAATGTTTTAACTTCTGAGAGCGCTCAGAGGACATGAGCCACAATCACCTGCAGGTGAGACCTCCAACAGGCTTGTTAGGAATTTCCACTGACACCTAATGGTTCATCTTGGAGGCTTTCTCCATGGATAGGCAACTACAGCATCTAGGAATCCTTGCTTGGAAAGTCAAGAGTTACTTCTGTGTCTCCAGGACAAATGTAACCTTCAAGAAAGCTGTCTGAGGGCTGTGTGACACCTCGGCCTGTTCCTGCCCCAGGTGACATTTGGATTTCTGCACAAGGAATCTGCACAAGCTCAGGTTTATTCAGCCATGATGGAAAAGCTCAAGGTTTTATTAGGGATGCTAGATGCACACAAGCCAGACCTCAGTGCAAACCTGAGCTGGTTATATGCTGTTACGCAGGTGCTTATGCCTTGGTGCTTCCAGGGAGCACTTGCTTGTAAAAAGCAGCTGGTTTTAGTTAGAAAAAGGAGATTGTACTCAGCCACCTTCTCTGCTGCAACCTTCCCATGAGAAGTTCTACCAATACCAATAAGAAATAAAGAAAATATTCATGATGGGAACTACTCTCTTTTCTTGATTGCCAGTAATGTGCACATGTTCATTAGTGGAGTATTTGCTGGGGAAGATTCAACTCCCTCCTTTCCCTTTTCTTCAGTAAATCTTCACTCTCTTCAGTCTGTGGCAAAGAACTGCTTTTAAAGTGCAAGTTGTAACCCACCTAATTTTAGCCCTAATCAAGTCCACATCTGGAAGATTTTAGGATGCTCTGCAATTTTTGAAGTGTGGGTGTTAGGACTCACTTGTTATTTTTAAAAGCGATGTGCGTGTTGTGCTCTAGACCACTCTCAGTGCTTTGTACTTACATGTGTATTTTAATTTGTGTTCCATTATGTTGCCTTTTCCTTTTGGGAATAGTTTTCTGCTGGCCTGTGATCTGTTCCATAATTCAAGTGGAAAGTTTCTGAAAATGTAAGAGGCTTTAATGCAAGAAAAAAAGTGGTTGTAATTTTAAAAAATAAAAAGCATCTGTACCTTTTACTGGAGTGAAGTGATTTATAAGCTTCTTAGGGGATGAGGAAGCCTGGATATTTTAAGAGGTGGGATAGGTCTTAGAAACTGCCCTTTGGTCTTCTAAGACACTCACGAGCATGTATCTAGGGGATTTGAAGGTCCTAGGTCACATTTACTGGCAGGTGAAAAATATCTGAGGGCAACTTCTGACAGATCATTTTGCCAAGGATCCACATGCACCTGGACCCTGAATTGCCTACTATGAAAAGGCTGCTTCCTGAGTCAGTGGGGTCCACCAGCTCTCATCCCTTCCCCAAATCCCTGTGTTCCTAAGGATACAGGAGCTACACAACCCAAATGAGACCTGACATGTACTCTGGACAAATCCCTGATCTGGATAATTGAGGGGCCAAGACTGTAGGGAGCTCACAAAGCACTTCTACTCCACAGCCTATAGGTGGTCTAAGGCCCTTTCAGCTTCACTGAAGGTTTGAGCGCACAATACGAGCCCAAACAAACCTGATTTCCACCCTACTTTAGCTTAAAGGAAAATAATGCAGAGAGAGATGTACAACTGAGAGTACAGAGGGCACCAGGGCAGGAACACAGGATGAGGTCAGTGTGAGCACTCAGAGGTTATCTCCAGGTGGACAGGAGTGTGCTCTTCCTTGAATCTGGGCCATACTAATCCCTCACTACTGAATAGACTTATAAAGCAAAGTTACTTAAATCCAGAAGCTAGCCTGGCACCATTTCTAACCAGATCAGTTATTATCATTACCATGGCTGAGGGCTGTGAGTTGGAATCTTTGAAAAATCAGAAAACAGCTGGGAAAAGAGCTTCAGAAATCATGTCTTCCCAGGATGAGTGAGAGTGCTGTGTTTTTAAATTGTTGAATACAGGGTGAACTTAAAAGGAGAGACCATTTCCATTCTTCCTGAGGCGAGAATCACTGTTGGTTTCCTTTGAGCACAGTCCCTTTGCACAGAGCGTGCAAAGCAGCTGAAAGTGTCTCTGCATGACCTCAGTCAGCCTCCAAACAGATTCAGCAGGATGTGAAAGAAGCAGCAGCCACTGGGTGTGTCTTACATATGAGAAATTCATGAGGCTGGATTGGCTTGCAGCTGCCTTTGAGCCCACTGTAAGGAATTATCATGTCTTGTCTGGCAGGCCCCTCATGGGGAGGGAATTAACTCCCTTTCCAAAGCACACTGACAGAAAGCACAACCAAATTCCCTCTACATCCCATGGCAAATCTCCTGTTGAATGGTGGATGCTAACACCCTCCAGGCCAGGCTGAGAGGGAAGAGGGAGCCCTCTCCAGCTGGAACTGCAGCCTGGTAGAACTGAAAGTGCAGGTTGGTGAGATATTTTCATTATAAGAAACCAACTATTTCCATATTTCCTTTTTTCTTTTAAGATGAGCAACTTACAGAGCCTTCCTTTCCTTAGAGTCTCTCCTCTCAAACAAATCCCTTCATTATCCTCAACATGCACCCAAGTGATGGAACACTCAGACCATGATAAGTTGGAAACTCATCTCTACAATTCAAACAGCAGCACTTCTAATCCTTTAAATGCACAGTGTTGTGAATTCAGCTTCTTCTGTTTCACATTTTGCATTTGTATCTGGTAGCTTTTTTTTTAATTCGCTCTCTGCCTCTGTTGGCCTCAATTTCTCATTATTGATGCACTTTACACTTTTTTTTTTCTGTTCAGCTGCACAGCCTTGCTTACATATAACGCAGGCTCTGGGGTAGAAAGGAAAATAAAGGCTGTGTGTCCTCCTTGAAGGCAGGATGTCCTTAGTTCTGGCATGGGGACATGGTTAGTGAAGCTGCATGTCAATAGTCCATGCAAGTCAACCAATTTTCTCTGTTATCCTACAAGAATATAATTTCTTTCTGGATTGTTTTGAATACATCCTCTCATATGGATGGTTTTAATGGATCATTTCTCCAGAAACAGTGCACAATACTGCAGGGCACTTGACATTTATATCAAGGCTGTAGAGCAAAATTCTATTGTACTTTATAAATAGCTGTGACTATGCTATTAGAAACTGAGGGCCACATAACATCAACTTCCAGAGGATTTTGTCCCATGGTGGGAACACAGGGTGTGATTCCTGGGAGTAAAAGTGACATCTGTAGTGCTTCTAAAATCTGAGATATGTTAATCTCCCTCATAACACCATATCTGGTTTGTTGGGCTGTAAACAACAGTCCATGAGTATCAACCACGAAAATCCCTTCCCCTCAAAGTTCCAACAAAGATCAACAGCCAATAGCTTTGGGGCCTAGGCCATTCAATTTTCCTGAGTTTTTTCCAGCTTGCCCTTCCTGTGTTTAACAGCTCATAAATTGGATTTGGTATGATTGTCCTGGATACCAGATTCTCTTCTATTTAGGTTCTTATCTTGCCATCCTTGTCTCCAAGAAGAGCCTAAAGCAATACAATTAATAGTCTCTTCCTGAAACCACTGATCTAAACATCCGATTATTTTAGAAAGACAAAGATAAAAATGTTTTTGAATGTGTAGTCCTGTCCTTGAAAGAGTGAAAAAACAATACTGGAATACAGAGGCATTCTATTTTCAAGAGGGTTTTACTATTCATGTGTTGTCTGAAATGCCTCCTCTTACAAATGGCACAAGAATGATATATTCAATATATGTGGAAGACACAATATGTGTGCTCTTTAAAGTAAATCTTCACCAAATGCTAATAAAGTTAATCACAGTAAAGGCTAATCACAGTTAACAGTGAATAGCGTGGGAAAAACAAACTAGAAATAAACTGCCAGGCAGTAAACTCCTCATATAGCAGAGCCCTCTTGAAGAGCTGATGCAAACATCCCTAGACTCCTAATTTATCTGACTTCTCCTATTTTATTCACTTTCATGCTTCTTATAAATATCTGTCACATATCTGCTTAGCTGCATTAAACCACTGTGGAAGGAAGGCTTTGAAACAGAGAATTTAAAATGTTGAACAGGCCAGTGATCACAGGACTACGTAATTAGCCAAAACAAGTAATTCTCTTCTATGGCATTATCTGTAAAATAACTCCCCAAAGCCATTAAAAAAAACCAACCCAGAACACCAGCAAATGAAAACAAGGCTTGAAAATCTCCATAATCTGTCAGTTTTCATTTCTCTGGGCTCTCTTGTTCAGAACAGGCATCAGAAATGAAATCTTGCCAGAGAGGTTTCCTTTGAGTGCAGGACTTGCAAACAATGACTGTAGAAATGTCTTTAAACATGCAAGTCTCTGGCTGCATATGAAAGTCTCCACATTTCTCAGTGTGGAACATCAGAGGTCACAGAAGATTTTGAGTCTTAGATCATGCCTATTACCATTATGGTTGGACTTGACATCTTTTAAGGTCTTTTCCAACCTAAATTATTCTGTGCCACCACGGCTTTGAACTCGGATGTGAAATGGAAACTCATACTATCTCAGGCAGTGTCTCTCCCCACACTCACATTAGTTACTCTGTCCTTATTTCTAACTCCCATCAAATTTCAGGTGAATAGGGCTGTCTCACAGGCTCAGTGCAGGGATCTCTTGGTAGATTTGCTGGTTATTGTTGTGCACTGGTCATTTGCCACTGTTCTGTGGTATAAATCCTCTGATCTTCTGCACAGACCCTGTTTCCTCATGTCCATACTGAGAGCCAGCCCAGATGGCTCAGCTGCTCTTTTCACTCAATATCTGAGGACAGTGAGCTTTACTGGTCTAGGCAGTGAACTACAATTTGGGAAAGGGACATAATTTCAAGATTTCTGATTTCTCTTCAGTTTTCTGAAAAGATATGTTAGGCTTAAGTCAGATGTTTAACCGTCATTGCCTGTGGGACTTGAATGCTCCTAATCTACCTCTGGAAGAACAGATTTCAGCCAAGCCACCGTATTTATCATCTGCCATCTCTGAATGCAACACAGAATCTTCATTTTCCCCAGGATCACCAACCAGGATGAGTGAACATTTGCCTTCCTGTCTGATGCTTGGAGCCTCTGCTCTCATCCTCAGCCTAGTGCCTTTTTTAGCTCAGGCAATCTCTCATCCTGACAACAAAATCACTGAGGAGCAAGGCTAGTTAAGCCACAGGGGTGGCTCAGTGAACATGTTGGTTAAGGTGGCACTGCAGAGTGACAGTTTCTCTGGGGCTGATGTCACAGGCATTAAATAAAGATGGTAACTTTGAAGTTTTAATCTTCTTCCCATCTCAAAGCAGAGAACAGAGTCCTTCCCAGCCCAGATGGAGAGGAAAGCATGGATCCCTCCTCCTATCTTATTTTCTTGAAGAGGAATTTCTCATGGAGAGAGATTCAACCAAGGGGCTGGAGCTTCAGATGCAGCTTTCAAGTGAAAATTCAACTGCAGCTTTTAAGTGAAAACTTATGGGCTTTTCATTTATTTGAGAGAGGTTTCTTTTGTCCTCTCAAAGTCTTTATATATAGAATATATTTTTCAATGAGCATTTTTAATCTAATATTGTCCTGGTTTAATGGCACTCTTGAAGCTGATATTATGCAGAGGAAGAAAAGGAAACCACTGATATGGCATTTCAAAATATACCAAATCCCATCACTGTGCTGGACTCCAAATACCCACAGAAACAACAGGAAATGATGTTTGACAGATGTGGTGACCTCTGCCACATTTTTTACCTCAGCAATCCCCCCAGTTGGCCAGAGCTGTTACTGTGTAGTGCTGGCACATTATTCAGTCCCATTGAGCAATGTGTCTTTAGGACCAATGCTGTTACTGAATTTATAACTGTGAGTCTTCAAAGATCAGGAATTCTCTCACCCAAGACAGAGATTGTGATGTAACCAGAGTAGAGGGTTGAAGGCTATTCAGACACACATTAAAATGTCGAGATAATGTCTCCTACCTTTCCCTTCCAAAGCATTTTGCAAATCCCAGGCAATGAACCCCAGCATATAGCTTATAAAGAATAGTAAATTTTCACACAGGAGAAGGAAATTCATCCTGGCCACAGGAAAAAAAAAAAAAAAAGGTATTGTCAGAATTAGAGCCTACAAACAGCAGTTCTAGCTTCTGAACCTGAGAGCAGCCCATTAGATTTTGCCTAATTGCCAGGCTAAATTGGGCACTAATGACTTCCCCAACTCCCATTTGCTTACTGCAGCAGGATGAAAATCAGAATGTAAGAGGCAAGAAAATGCCTGTGGACTCAAAAAGTCTGAAAAAGAAGTTCTTTTCAAAAGCTGTTTTTCTTCTTAGATATGATGGAGACAGCTGCCCTCAGAAAAAGACAGAGAGCTAGATAAGGAATATCTTAATGAGGAGAGCACAACATATATCTACATATATCAGGTCTTATGTCAGGCCTCCCACAGTAAAAGAGGAGAAAGAGAACATAATTAAGTAAATTTCCCCAAAATCTGCCTCTTGAGGAATGTTAAGGGAGCTACCAAAGGGATTTCTATACCTCTCTGCTCTGTTGCCGTCAGAGGGAGGTCCCAGCCACACCAACCTCCTCTAAAGCATCCATCAGGGTATTCCTTGGGGCACAGAGAGATGGTGCCATGAGCCAGAGGCAGAACACTGCTCCAGCACTCCCTGCCCTGCCTGCAGAAGGCACACAGGGCTGTGACCCCGTGGGAGACTGGGGCTGGGAGCATCTACCTTCCCACAGAGGCAAAGGAGAATCCAGTCAGATTTCTTCTGAACAGAGACGATATCCAGGCCTCCTGCTGACTCTCCTAAAGCCTAATTAGACTGGAAATGCTTGGCAGGCCTTTGCAGGAATTGTGCTGCTGGGACTGTTCAGTCATCTCAGAGCTTCTAATAAGGGCACTTGACATGCAGTACCTGCAGAATTCTTCATGGCATTTCCCTGGATCCCTTTCCTTCCTCCCTGCCTGCATGCCAGCACCACCACTGCATCCAGCATGTATTCTGGTTTGCTGCTGCACCTGAGCATGAAGGAGGCAGATCTGCTGCCCCACATCTGCTGCTCTGCAGCCCTGCCATGGGCAAGTTCAGCCTGCTAAGTTAAGGAGCAGGGCTTAGATCCTCTGTGCACACAGATGGGCCAGCAAACATAATGTGAGCTGAAACAAAATATATCAGCTCATTGTGCCAGGCAAGAGTTGCTGCAGCAGATTTTTAGGGTGACTGTTTGTATTCATGTGCAGGCTCCCAAAGCAGTGCTGAAGTGACAGCCTGTTTTCTTTAAGATCTGCTGCTACAGAATGTTCCAATACAGTGATACAAGGAAATTGCTGCAACTCCCTGCATGTTTGATTTCTTGAACTATCAGTAGAAATGCTCCATCTGCGTTTTCCCATCTGTACTGCACGTTTTGGCAAGACAACATGCCAAAACTTCTTTCCTCTATCTCCCTCCTCCCCCTTGGGCCCTATCCCTCCTCCCCCTCTAGCTCTCCTCTTTCTTCAGAAACAGAGTGGAGAAAATCAAGTCCAATGCAAGTTCAGGTTTGCATCTTCTCTTGTTACTTCTGATTATCCTGGAGGCAGAGGATAAACTTCATCATCTTCCCACTCTGCCCTGCAAGGGCTACATTCATACAAAATCCAAAAGGGTCTGGCACTCAGTAAAACCCAGGATGGAGACTGGATGACTTCCAAAGAAAAAGATTATGTTGTGTTTTAGCTGCAGGGATTCCCAGGGAAATAAGCCAAAGTCACTGTAGGAGGAGACATGGGGCGTGAGGCCAGAGGGAGAGGAGCTGGGATGGAGCTGAGCCCAGGGAGCAGCCAATGCCCTGCAGGGTCAGCTCCCACTGCCAGGGGACAGACAGACAGGGTCACACTGTGGCCCTTTGCCTGCCCCAGCACTGCTGCTCTCCACAGGCACCCCTGCTCTCCCAGCAGCAGCAGCAGCCTGAATTTGCATGTCTGTGCCACAGGCAGAGAAAACCCGTGGATGGCTGGATGCTCCCAAAATCTGCTGCTGGGGGCAGCTGTTTATTTTGTCTGAGTTGCTGGCTGTCCAAATGAATTGCCCTAATCTGAATATTTAAGGATTTCCCTTTTGTTTTATTCTCACACAGTCTTCTGGCTACTGCATTCTACTAGGTGTATCTGCTTATCCTAAAGCTATCACTTATTTTATCACAAGAGGGTTTTTTGTCTGGATTTTTTTTTTGGCCTGACAGGAAGAAGAGAGAATTAGACTGAGTTTTCTAAAAATTTCTGAATGCTTTTGAAAAATACTCGAAACATGCTGTGTTTTTATTTTTCATTTTTTACGCTACTCAGCCACCTGGCAGAGAGCACTAAAAAAAAAAGAAAAAAAAAAAAAAGAAAAAGTGTGTTTGCCTGCCACAGACATCAAACAAATAATGAACAATCAAAGCAAAGTGATTACAAGCAACCCAGAGGAAGAAAACAACTCAGTGCAGCAGCTCAGATGAACTGTCACAAGCGAAGAGAACAGTCACAGACACAGCATTAAACCCACCAAAATGGCCCAGTGGCACACACCAGGTAATCCTGAAGGAACTCTGACCTGCAAGAGCCTTCAGAGCTCCTTCCTCTTCCAGACTGACATCCAAGAAATACCTTGAGAATATTGGTGTTTGTGAATGGAAATAGCTGTAATGGAAGCTCTCATGTGCCTGCAGTTAGCATGTGCTAAATGACTGCATCAGACCCACTGTGGAAATGTGAGCAAGGTGCCTGACACAAGGTAGCTGCAAAGAGTAAAATGAGCTGGAGGCACAAATTCTCTTCCCTGGGATTCCTGAGGCATGAATTTCTCATTTCTATTTCTCCCTCTCTCCCTCCCTCCCTCTTCCTCTGCCAGCATGAAAAATTCACACACAGAGAATCTCACAGTGTCCTGATCTGACCCCGCCACTAGAAGCAATATGGGACAGCATTTAGCTATGAAAAAGCCTATAAAGCTGTGTGAAAACAACTGCAGCAGGCTTTTTGTGAAGAATTGACAGCATTTCCTCTCAGAAGGGCAAGTAACTGTGTTTAACACAGCTCTGGCAGCAGCTCCTCTGGTGGTGCACCTTGGTCCATCTCCTCACAGGGCACCTGGATCCCAGTTCAGGGGTGGGAGCAGCCACCACCACCTCGTGCTGGATGGATATTGCTCCCACAGGGAGATTCTTGGGTTTTTCTCCACCACTTGGTGCCCCTGGGGTTATTCCTCAGCAGCAGCCTGTGGAGCATAAGGTGTCATTTGCATGCATGAGTAAGTAACAAGGCACTAGTCAGTCTTGCTACACCAGTGCTTTACAGCCTGCTGCTATAAATAAGTTCCCCTCTCCCAGTTGCTCCCTGGCATGTTCACACCCTGTCAAAGATACTGGTGTCCAACAGGATTGCTTGGCTCAGCTTAAGTTCTCTGAACCCAGCAATTTTTTGAGGCTGGCACATCAGACTGTTGATCATCCTAAATCAAGAAAATATTATAAATGATGGTGTTTGCTTAGGGCTTGGCTGTGCTTGTCCTTAGTGTACTGTTTTGGACATGATCCTTTTGCAGATGCCTGGCACATATCCCTACCATTCCACCAGTGCATTTTCATCACACAAAACTCCCCCTTGCATGAAGCACTCACTGGGCTTTTAAGGCAGTGCCCTTTGCTTCTAATAGTTATTGATTCCCTGAATGCCAAGGAATATGGATTCAATTAGCTGGTCATGGGACTGTAGTTCAGGGCTACTCAGCAGTTCCAGTGTGTAAGCTTCTGTTTTCAAGCTTTATATAATATAATCATAAAAATTCAGTCTGCAATAAAGTTCTCATTCAATGCTTTTTCGCAGGTGATTAGTTCATAACATGCACTAATTACTTTTATTATTTTACAGCTACCACTTAATGCAAACATAATACAGTGAGTTTCCAATGCAAGTTCCTTAAAGCATGGGTGCTTCCACTCCAGACAGTGCTAGGCTGCCATACTCAGAAAGGTTTATTGTTCTGATTGGATGAAAAATTGCTCACAAAGACTTCTGCAGGCACTGCAGACTGCCATGCTAAAGCACTAAACATCCCCATTGCACAGAATGGAAATAATCTAATAGCCTCCAAAATCAATGCCCCTTAATTAATGCCCCTTTAATACAGATCATGGCTTATCCCAATATTTTCTGATCAAACTACTTACTACTATGTATTTTCTCCAGTAATATCAACATTTTCAGTTTTCCTCTTTATTTCCCAACAGCAGCTGGACTAGTGCCCTAGCAAAATCTTTAGGCTGTTCTTACCTACATCCTTAGCTGAGCTTCAAGGATGGGGACATTTTCCCATCTGAGGAGAGAACTCCTCTCTCCACATCACCAGGTGTGACTGCACTGCACCCTGTGCTCTCACTGATCCCTGCAGTGCCCTGCCATCCCCAGTGTGACTGCACTGCACCTGTGATCTCCCTGATCCCTGCAGTGCCCCTGCCACCTGTCCCCAGCTCTGTGGTCCTGCCCCCTTTGCACCAGCAGCACTTGCAGCCAGGTCTGGAGAGGAATCAGGCCACTCATGGCCACTGAACTGCACTGGCTAAAGCAGTGGTCTCCATGGCAATAAAACACACAGTCCAAAAATCCAGCTTGTCCAGCAGACTCTCACATTTGCAAGGCAGCTTGGAACCCAGTGGTATCTTCCCAGCAAAAGCAAGGACTTCCTAGATGGAAGTTCTTCCTGGATTACAGCTCAGCAGAAAGAGCATGATTGGTGATGTTGGTGCTCAGTATCTTGTTTGGAATTCACTGGGATTTGTGATTCAAAAACCTTTGGCTCTCAGAGAAGCAGAGCAGTGCCAAGCAGTATTGCAGCAGTGTGAGAGCCAGTCAGGCCTTGCTTTCTTCCTCCAGCTAGCTGGGAACTCAGCAGAGCCATTGCTCCTGGTCATGGCAGGATAATCTCCTGCAGGAGATGCTGCTACACTGATCCTGCTGCTGTGGTCCCAGGTCAGAGCAGCCAGGATCCCCCCCATCCTGCTGTGGTGGGCATTTGTCCATGTGGGAAGCAGCTGCACTTGGCTCCCAGCTCCTTTGGAGCTCAGTAGCACCTGGTGAGTCTGAAACTGCAATCCCTGCCTTTTCCTTTCCATCTTTACAGGATTTAATATTCACTATTATTGATTTGGACTTACTATCCTCTAGAAGTTGCCTAATCCTCTTAATTGGAGGGGTTTCAGCTCTAAATCTTTCTCATCTTCCCTCACCTTGCCATGACTACACCAGAGCAATGCTTCCACCCATTTATCTGTCTTTTAGAGGCATTCCCTCACCCTGTTCCTCCTCCTGCTCTGTGACAGGCAGCTGCAGCACCCTCACTATTTCAGCTTGGTATTCTCAGTGCACACCATCGAGCTGCCTGGCATGGATAGTGCAAGTATAACATTCAGGACAGCTCAGCCTGAGACCATTTCCCACCCCTCAGCCTGCTCTGCCTGGGTGAATCCTGTCACCACACCCTGGCAGCAGCCAGGCTGAGATGTGGGGTGAGGTGTGGACATCATTCCCTCAACCATGCTATGCCCTGTTTGGCTTCCACTGGAAGAAATCCCACTGAATGGGCAGATAAATTCCAGCTGGTCCTGTGAGCTGGGCAGCCTGGGGACAGGCAGACGTCAGCTCAAAGAATGGGCCTTTAAAGACAGCTGTAGCCTGAATACCTGCTTTTAATACATTTAAATTTTTTAAACTTTTCCCTGTCTGTAATCTAATATTGTTTTTCTAGTTGCTGTATGTCTCTTACTACAATTATTCTAAAACAGCTAAAATAGCACAACTGCTTATAATATATTTGCTATAAGCATGGCCTATTAAAATGTATTTGCATCTCAAAAATTTTAACCTGAAGCAGATTTGATATTATCTAAATAATTTGTTTAGGTCGACGTAAAATAATCTCCTTCTCTTCCAGGGGAGATATAATATTTACAGAATCTTATCTTCACAAACAGAACTTGTATTTTAAGCTTGCAAATTGCAATTTGCATGTTAAGAGGAGTCAAGCTGAAAAGGAATTAGGAGCATGTGAACAGCAAAGGAAGAAAAAAAATTGCTGAAATGTATCACCATTAGTATGATAATATATGGCAATCTTATGACAGGTAAATGTATAAGGACTTATTTGCCAATGCAGAACACTCTCTGTGGAACATTGATTTAAATATAGCTGTGTCTCCCTCTCTTCAGTGTGTCATAATGTAGTAGTAGTAGTAGTAGTAGTAGTAGCTTGTCCTCTGATGTCCTCTGCTTTCACGGCTGATGCAGGGATCCAGCCAGAAAGATGAGAGAAAAAGGGTGGGAAGTAGAGTAGCAGGCTGCAGTCATTGCCTTGATGCATGCAGTGGTGTGGAACCAGTGCATTTCTGGAACTGGTGGGAATTGTTATTAACAGCAGGCTAGCAATGCACATCCCCTTGGTCACTCAGCTATGGATTAAGGTGACATCCATTGCAGCAGCACAAATTGACTGGCATCATTAAGGCTGAGATGCCATTTCTGTGCCATGACTGGCATCCACTCTGCTCCTCTTCTTGTGTGTCTGTACAGGCAGCAGCACAGTGACAACTCTGCATTCAGACTGTCACAGTGTGAGCAGCACAAATGGCTGCTAAGGACCCCCAATGCTGTGTCAATTAAACCATATGCATTTTATATATGCTGAAGTCTGAAGCCACATAATAGGTGGCAGTCACTCAGAAGATATTTTAATAGCATATTACTTAAATCAATCCATGTCAGCTGTCCTCAGCCCACTGCAGGGTGAAGGTCTTTTATGCTTTTTTGTCTTCCTGGTTGCATGGGCACTGTGCTTGGTTACTGCAGGTTGGTAAGAACAGGATGACTTCCTTCTCCATAGTTTCCCCAAGTGCTCTTTCCCAATTGAAATGGATCCTTGCTCCCTCCTAACTACACTGTAACCTTCACTGGTAGTTATTACTGTCAAGAACTTTTCAAAGGTGTCCAGGTAAATATAAAGGAGTTTTTGATGCTGCCAAAGCTGCAATACATTTCCTGTAGGTTGGATAGCTTTTTAATATATTAGAAGTTGTGTCCTTTTAAGTAATCTCCCACTGGTTCACCTCTTCTGCTCACCTCAGCCCTGTGGGATCAGGTCAGAGTTTCCATCCTAAAAGCTTATCTTTGCCTCCACATGGCAGGACAGATGGGCTGCACTCTTCTGTCCAAGATCTCTGAGCCAGAACAGGTTCCTGGATGTAGCTTAAGTCTTTTGTCTACAGTGACACCTAAAGATTTGTCTGAGGCTTTGCCTGTGAGTGCCAAAGAAAACACTTATGCTGTTGCTGTGGCCGGACCCAGAATGGCAGTGCCACAGTCAGGAGACCTCCTTGGCCTAACTGTCCTGGTTTAGAGCAAATTTAGGAGAGAATCTCCAAAGGGGGCCCCTCCAGAAAGCAAACCCACACGGCCACTCCCTCCAACCAGGCTAAGAAGGATTCCTCAGAGAGAAGTGGAAAGAACCTGTTTATTTAACAGGCACAGCAACTCCCAGCACACAAAAAATTAACAGTACCAGATGACGCCACTCTTTCTCCGCTTTCTCCACTCTTTCTCCACTCTTTCTTTTCACCACTTTGAAAAAGATGACAAATTCAGAAAGTCTCCCTTGGGGTTGGTCACTCTGTTCTCAGTCCCTCCGGCGCTGGGGCAGCTGCTGCCCAGAGTAGGCCTCGCTAGGCCACAGGGTGCAAACTCTCGGTGTTCCCAGGGCCCAGCCCGGAGCAGGTTCGAGTGGTTCCAAAAACAAGAAAGGAGAAACAGTCTAGGAAGAAATTTGGACTGTTTAGCTAAACTAGCTAACAAGCAGAAGCAAGAGCAAGCAGAAGCAAAACAGAAGCAAGAGCGAGAGCAAAGCAAAAAGCAAAAGCAAAAAAAGCAAAAGCAGCACCATGTACTGCCCTGCCTGTGTGTCCCACCAGCTGTGGGGGAGCAGCTGATAAGAAACCAAAACAAAACTTTCACTCTTCAGAGCCAGTCTGGAACGCACAGAACATAATATCCAGCATAAACAGAACACACTAATACCAGCATCATAATGTCACCCTAGGACACTCACCCTGGGCCCATCCCTGCCAGAGGGACTCTGGTGCTGGTCTCAGGCTCCATCACCCTTCTCTCAGGGGATTTTGTTAAAGTTGTGTGAAGTAGGCCTGTGAAACTATTGATGTTTCACCCCTTTCAGAGGGGGGCCACGTGCACAGCTCCAGCATCCTCCAAGCCTCAAGGGCACACTACTCAGGGCAGCAGCTTCCCAGGTGGCAAAAGAGGTTCTACGGGCCTTTTTGGTTCATTTTTTCCTGCAGCATTTTATTGAGATGATAACAATGAGGCATCAGACTTTCCTGAATGCTCAGAAAGTTAGCTTCTTTCTGGAATTTCTGTCTAGCCAGTCTGTCCCTCCAGGGCTCTGTGTTACAGGGAGGGTGAGAAGAGGAGCAGCAGCTGTCACATGGAGCTGATGGTGTTTTATGGGGTCAGTGGTTTCCAGCTCCTGCAAAAGAACCTAAAGCAACTGAATTTGGGCTCCTCCTCAGGCAGGACAAAGGCAGCAGCTCCATAAGTGCCTTTGCCATGGCAAGCTCACTGCTCTTCTCACAACTCCCAAAGAGCGTATCTGTCTCATACTGCCAATATTGATCAGCCCCCAGCAGGGAGAGAACTGTGTTTTGGAGCATAAGGAGGCAGGCCTAGCTTGATTTTTCCTTCATGAGTTAACTTTCTGTGGTGTTTTTTCTCTCCATGTCAGGCAGTATGTGCTGTACAGTTAACTTGAGAAACTCCAGGGGAGTTTTGGTGTTGACATTGGTCAGGGTGAGCCCAGGCTGAACCCATAAAACTCTGGAAAGGGGCTGAAGGTAAAGCCTGCTTACAGTCAGAGTTCATAAAGTCATAGAAAGACACAACTTCCATTTTTAGTCAAGTGCTTGTGTTGCAGTGCATTGCATCCAAAACACTGAGGGCTGGAAAATATGTAGGCATCTCAAGTGCAGTCCAACCTCTGGGTTGCTCAATATTTTCAGCATGTTGTAAAATTACTTCAGGGTGAAGAGTAACTGCTAGAGCCATAAAAATGCACATTTGATTGGGTCAAAAATGGATAGTGCAAGTTTTGGACTTTTTTGATTTGAAAGTATGGGTCTGGTTCTCATTGCCCCTGGCATTACATCTCTCCAAGACTGGGAATTCTAAACATTGTTCCTGATTTTGGGGATTAAAGAGAATAAGGAAGAGTACCAGATGAAGGTGAGTCATTGATCACTGCCATTCCTTTCATCTAACTCATGGGAATATTTTCTTAACCTTCACTCATCCTACCTTTTTTTCCTCCCTTTATTTTTGTTTTCTACTTCTCTGATTCATTTCCATGCTATGTTTTGCTCCATTTTTAGCTGTTTACTACCTTCCACGTTCCCTTTCAAAAGATTTCCCAGCATTCTTTAAATTTTCTCTTGTGAAGTTTCATCTGGCAAATTCCACCTTCCATTTTGCTTCCCCAGAGACACATTTCAATGCTAGATGGGCTCAGTTCTTCTGCAGAAAATGAGAGTTGAGGCACAGAGGGATGTGAAAGGCATCAGCACATGGCTCAGCTCCCCAGTGTGAGCACAGTCATCTCAGGAGTGGGATGGTGAGGGAGATGCACTGCTGTGTGGTGTCCTCACCTTCCTCTGGTCCAGCAGCATCTGGGGGAAGACAACCCACTCAGCTGATGTACTCAGCCTCCTGCTGGCATCCCAAGCAAGGGTAGGCACTGAGAAAAGCAGGATTTTCCTTCAGTAAGATGCCACCTAGATACTGTAGCATGGCAACAGAGTGCCTGGTAGCTGTGCTTGAGATGAAGCACAAACCATTTCTCTGTGCTGCTGTCTCCAAGGAGTAGTTCAATATAAGTCAGTCCTGTAACATCAGTTTGACACTAGCCTATGTCTTTGCCACATTAATTCAATTTATTACCCAGTTTGATCCACATTTTGCATTCTATTTAGGATGCCAGGGGACCTGTTCATCCCTAATGACTGAAGAAGCATTTGTGTTTTATAAGCTATTTGGGACACACCATAAGGAACTAAAAGTGTCTGGTTTATTTTCATTGTTAAATTTACCATGTACCCAATTCAGACGCTGTTGAAATTGACAGCAAATTTGCCAGAGACCACTCCAGCTGAAACACTTTCTGGAATTTAAGGACCCCAATTAAAAACAATACAGATGTTCTCCCCCAAAAAAGACCTACTGCTCATAAATAATACTTGACTAATGTTGTCAAGGGTGGGGAGGAAATTACAAAATGATATTTTGTTTTTCTGTCTTTTATCTCTAGCTAAACTTTGATCTCTATAAAGTGTTTCTACCATCATTTGTAAGACTTTCCTTAGTCTTTACTTGGTAGCACATTAAAATTCAGCTGACTAATTTCACTGGTTTTCTTTGATCTTTTTCCTTCAATGTGAATTACTCTAGCTGAAGAGTTTGCATTTGCCTGAACAAAATTCATCTTTCTTTTTCTGCACATTCAGACAAGCAGGAGTTTCCCTGTGCTGTATTTTCACTACTTATCCTTGCTTATTCGTGTATTGCTCCTTTTCTTTGCCTATGCTCTTCGTTCCAAGTGATCCTTTGCTGTTTCAAATATTCCACTTCTGCAAGTGATGAGTCTCTGAAACATTTCCCAATCCCTCACCCCAGCTGCCCCTCTGGATTACAGAGCCATATAGTGTTGTGGTGTTGTGGGGGTCCCCAGGATGAGGTGAGAGATGAGTATTTGACTCCAAGTTCTCAAAAGGCTGATATATTATATTATATTATATTATATTATATTATATTATATTATATTATATTATATTATATTATATTATATTATATTATATTATATTATATTAATTAAAATATACTAAAGAAAGAGAAAGGAGACATCAGAGAGCTAGAAAGGAATGAACAATAAAAACTGTGACTGACCAGAGTGTCCAACACAGCTGGCTGTGATTGGCCATTAATTAAAAACAATTCACATGCTGGGTAAACAATTTTCCAAATCACATTTCAGAGGAGCAAAACATGGAGAAGCTGAGGCTTCTCATCTTGCCAGGAGAAGAAACCCTAGCGAAGGGATTTTTCATAAAATATCACTGTGACAATACAGGACAGTTTCCCCACTGAGTTAGCTATCAGTGCCCATCTGTGCTGCTGAAGCCCATACTCCTTTTTAAAATGATGTAGTTGTTTGGGAATGAGTATCATGGAGTTTGGAGTGTGGGACAGGGCCTCAGTAGTGTCTGTAAGGGCACAATGGTAAGAGAAGTTTAGTAAAAAACCAAGAAAAATTACATCAGGTCATTGGCTTCATAATTCTTAGTCTGTGTTGTTGCAATAATTGTGATCATGGGGTGCCTGGACCATGCACTTTCCCAGCCTCACCCCAGCAGAAATGGAGCAGCCATGGCTGGAGGTGCAGCAGGGGAACTGTGGCAGTGCAGCCCAGCACACCCAGGCTGGGCACCAAGGCAGCAGCAGAGCTCCCAGTGAAATAAAGACTAGCAGGAGGCCTTTCCTCTTTAATGCCTTTATTAAAAATGATCAGCTTGGGTGGGAAGAACCAACGGGTCAGCGCTCACACTGCCGCTGCTCCCAGGAGTAACTCAGAGAAGAAAGAAGAGTGCAGCTTTGTCCACTGGTCTGGTCTGGTCCGTAGGCAGAGATGGAGCTCCATCCCCACAAACACATTGCAAAATCCCTTGGTTTTTGAGTCAACATTTGCAGTCCTCTGTCTAGCCAGCATCTTTTTAGTTTAGGATGAGGAGTAAAAAGGGTCTTGGTGGCTACTAGATTCTGTTCCTCATGTCTAGACATTGCTTTGCTTCATCAATTTTGTGTTGGCTCATTGTTTTAGGGGTTTTTGTCTAGCTTTGGTGAGGGGTCTCTCCCATTGCATGCTGGATCCAATGTCATTTGCATTTCGACTTGATGTCCCCTCCTCTTCACCGTCCTAGGTGCCATCCTCCAGGAAGCAGCAGGGTGCCAATCAACAAAAGGGGGAATTCTTAACCATCAACAACAGGTAGTTTACAAAAACAACAGGTGATTACAACAACAAACAGGTAGAACTGCACCCTGGCAGCAACTGGCCCAACCTGTGAACTCTGCAACCTTTAAAAAAAATGGGCAGCTGTTCTACTCATAACACCAGCACCTCCAGAGCCACCAGCACGGGGCTGAGCAGAGACAGACGCGCTCCCTGTGCCGCCCTCCCACTCACTGCTCACTCACTCCTCAAGGGAGCAGAGAAAACATATTTTCCTTGTCCCTTATAAATAGAGCCCACTGCTGTCAAAGCCCCAACCTATGAGCACCATGTGCATATGCTTGTGTACACACACTCAGGCTCCACCTGCTTCTCTCTGCACAAGATCCGTGTTAACCCTCTGCAAAATGGAAAGGCATTTTAAGAACTCCTCTGAGATGTGAAAAGGATTGGTTAGAATGCTGTTTACTTGTTCCACAATTGTGACTCAAACTACATGTTATGGTCCAGGCTTCTTTTCATATTTGAGAGTACTCCCTGTCCTCAGGACAGGAAGATGCTTTTTCACAGGGCAGTGCAGAACTTGGAGCACAGAGATTTATCGAGGTGGGTCCTCACCATATGGCAGTTTCACCTGTCACACATGCCAGATGATGCTTGATGCTTAGTTAGAATTATTTTTAAGAGTTGGCTATTATACTTTTACAGACAAACAGTTGTTCACATTACATTCTAGTAATGTGGTGATGTGACATAAATCAGTGCAAATTAAAAGAGGAATGAATCTGCAGGGCTCTGTGCTGGCAAGGTAATGTGCTGGAGAAGAAAAAATACCAGACTCCTTTGTGAGCAAACCTTGACACCTTAGGACAAATCTAATAAGTGATATTCTGCTACCCAAATTATTTTAATTCAATCCAGCTTTGCCCATTTCATCAAATCCTTGATAACATATGGAGCTTGAACTCTAGAAAGGTCACCCAGTTAACCCAACTGGTTTTTTGTGACACATATATCCAAGGTGTCTCTGCAGATGAGAAGAGTATCTCTTCTCTAACTGTGCCCACCTAGCCTTGGGCTAAAGAAGAGCCTTTTGGTGTGCAGAGTGAATTGTGTATTGTTCATTTGATTTGCCAGTTCACCACCTCTGCCTACCTATGAGCCAGGCAGCTGCCCATGGCACC
The DNA here is from genome assembly GCF_028769735.1 of Zonotrichia leucophrys gambelii. Taxonomy (NCBI): domain Eukaryota; kingdom Metazoa; phylum Chordata; class Aves; order Passeriformes; family Passerellidae; genus Zonotrichia; species Zonotrichia leucophrys. The sequence continues at coordinate 7,752,190 of NC_088169.1, forward strand.
AGTCAGGGACAGCTGATGCTGGCCCTGAAAGGTGCGATTCTCTGCCCTGCAATGCTGTGGGCTGGCTTCACCTACCATGACAGTTTTTCTGTTTAACTCTACACATTATGATCTCCTTTGATGCTCTTTCTTTCCCTTTCCAGCCCAGGGCATCTCTGACCATACTGGATTCCAGTCCAAGTGAGAAGGGTTTTCTCTCTCAAAATACTGTCCAGAGAGACAACTTTCAGACAAATGCTGTGTGTGAGGCACAGTAGCTCTCACCCACAGGGTTATTCTGAGCTCAGCAAATCAATGCTGTCTCTGCTGAGAAGCAGGAAGAAAGTCTCCACTGGCAGAGGAGGGGTGAAGCACCCACTAAATTGTCAGATCACATCATCTCATGAATGCATCATGCAAGGCAGCCCCTCTCAAAGAGCAGTTTGACTCTCTCTGCTTCACCATCATGCTGATGATCAGTTGGTAATTCTGCATTTCAGTACTTGCATCCTTTCCCTATCCAAGCTCTGGGTGCTTTAGGCCAGGTGTACCTGACTGTTGGCTGGTGTCATTGCATGATTTACCACGTAGCTGACAGGCATTTAACTCCTCTGCTTTGTACTGTGTCTTTTCTCTTGGTACAATTTGCAATGAAACTGCAGCTCTATTGTTTTTTCCACTAGCAGGCAGACACAACAATCCAGGTCACAGACTGCTCTAGGACAAATGTGGGGAGAAATGATAATTATTTTTGCCTTAACTCTCTGCATGCATGGTGGGAACCACAAGTAGAAAGCATCAGCCTTCTGCTTCAAATTTACCTTCTCATTTCCATATACCTCCTCCTGGTTCTCACATGCATCTCCCTTCCATCTTTGCTTCTGGATAAGAGAGCTCTGAAGATTAGTATTTTTTCACAGCTCTATAAGTGTTGACAGCTGTTTTCTCTTGTTGAATGCCAAGGATGTGTGCATCCAAAACCTTATATTTACCCAGAAGCTTCCCGTTCACTTTCATAACACTGGCCACATAAATCCACTGAGAACAACCAGAAAAGTGGAATCTAGCTGGCCTCAAATTTCCTGAGTTGCTCCCAGGGCATAGAAAGCATTCTCCTTGATATTTACAGGATGTCATTAATATCTAGGGATGAAATACAAAAATAAACCAAAAATAAGCCCAAGGGGTTGCAGCCTTCTTTGGGTGCATCCACCTGCCCTTGCTTGGTCTCCTCCACAGGCTGCAGGCAGATCTCTGCTCCACCATTGTCACCACATTTCTCTTCACAGAGAAAAGCAAGGCACAATTCTTCCCAAGAATATTTCTGGGTTCACATTCTCTGAACCTCAGAGAAAGAAAACAAAATGAGATAAATTCTTATCTCATTTGCTGTGCCTGTGTTTGTGCAAAAGTAGAATGCAATATGGAGATTGTTTACCCACAGTGATGGTGTTTTGTTTCCTTGGCCTATTAGGGCTAGGTGTGTGTGTGTGTCGGGATTGTCAGGTGACAGACAGGAGATTCAGAGCAGTTGAGTGCTTGGCAGATTCAGTTTAAATGAAATGTAATATAATGTAATATAGCATAGAATAATATAGTATAATAAAGTCATTATTTAGCCTTCTGATATGATGGAGTCGGATGCATCATTCTCTCTCCCCTTCATCGGGGTGAAAATATCCACTGTACACCATGAGCTTCCACGGGCTCCGGGGGAGTCTCAAGTTTGGCACCTCCTCCCCACTTCTGTTTCACTGACCTTGGTGTCTGCAGGGCTGCTGCTCTCCCATCTCCTCACTCCTCTCTCTGGCTGCCACTGCACTGCAGATTTTCTCTTCTTAAACACATTATCCCAGAGGTGCTCCCACCATCACCGATGGGTTCAGCCTTGGCCAACAGTGGATCTGTCTTGCATCCAGCTGGGATTGGCTCTGTGGGACATGAGGGAACCTTCTGTGAGCTTCTCATAGAAGACACCTCTCTAGCCCCCCTCACTACCAAAACTTTGCCATGCAACCCAAATACAATTAGCTATTTACATAACTGTTGCCATGATTTGTGGAGGAATAAGAAACACTGAGGACCAGGTTCTTACCAACACTCACAGATAAAGAAAAGAGAGAAAAATTTTTGGGCTGCAACCACATAAAATCATCCACAAATCAGAAGATAGCAGCATTTCCAGTGAGTAATTTACTTCATCTATAACCTGAATAACCTTTTGGGCATACTTTTTCTTTCCATTGGTTTTAAAGGACTGTTAAACCTTATGTAGGTGCCTAACGGTAGATGGGATGCAAATATATGACAAATTGATAAGAAGGTTAAAAATAAGATTAATGTAGGACTCATGAACAAGGGTATTCATGTGTAAGACAAAGGCAACATCCTCAGCAATTCCTCCGTGTAAAAAAAGTCATTCCATAAGCAGCAGATACAACTGAGCCTGCTTTCAGGTACATCATTCTACTCCATTGCCCCCAGCTCCACTCAGAGTTTTTATATTATTTCCTATTATGGTACCCTCTCAGCAGGCCATGTCACAGTTTTCACCAAAGTTTGCCAAGGGCCAGAGGCAGCCAGCCTTGGCACACACAGTCACAGTGCTGCATCCATCAGCAAATGCTGCCTGGCTGAGCATTCCACTCTCACTGCTGGGCACGACCTATGCCAGATCAGCTCTGGAATCACCCAGTTTCCTTCCTGGGCAGTGCTTTCACAGGAAATCAGACCTGGGTCCAAACAAGGTGTCATGAAGCTGAGGATGGAGGATGGATGACAGTAAAAATGCATTTTTTCCTATGCTTGGCGAATTTAATTTTGTCCAAATTAGGTTCTGTTTTGCTTTTCTCCTTTTTCTTTTCTTGAGAAGCAGAAGAAGAATGCTTCATGCAAGGCAGTAACAAAGGTGCTCCCTTTGAAGGGGTTTTGTACTTCTGCTCTATTAGAAAAGTATTTAGAAACTCTTCCTCCACCTGCTTCATGTAAAGTTATGAATTTTAGCAGGATGGGAAAATAGGTTGCTTTGCAAAAGCTACAAATAAAGAGAACCTGTATGTTCCATTAACTCAAGAGGCAGCACCAAATAAGACCTGTGGAGCATCTGACTCAAAAATTTCAAGGTAAATCACCAGAGTCACAAGTTAATTCCTGCCTTAACACGTGTCTCAGGCACTAATCCTGTGTCAGAGAGGCATCCAAGTGCCAACCTGATAATACTGTGTAAGCAGTTCAGAGTGAAACTTTATTGTTTCCCACATAGATGAGGCTTTGAACATCTTGATTCTTCCAATCTCTTTGAATTCATGGCAAAAATGGCCTATAGCCAGATCAGTGGCTCTTATAGGTCAGGCAGGTGAGGTGCAAGGGGAACAGAGGGGTGCAGGAGTAAAGGAAGACACTCAGACATATAGAAAGGGTGTTATCATTTTACTACATGGTCTGACTGCTTTGGATCCCATAACTCAGCATCCCAGCTCTGTTCTTGAGGAAAGGCTGTCCTCATAAAAAATACAAAACTTTAATAGGCACAGCCTTCAGCTCCTGAGGATATCCAGACTGTTTTAAAATCCTGGAGCTGACTTGCCATGAAGGATTTAGTACTTGTGGAGGCTCCAGAATCGTGCAGAAAGCAAGAGCTTCTTCCTCTGCTGTTCCACGAATCCTGCCTTTCTAGAGAATGTGTGTCATTTTTTCCCACAAAGGCATCTGCAATTGATTTGCAAGTGATCACTCAGCAGAATGGAGGCCTGATCTACAACACAAGTAAAAGATTAGAAATGGCAGGCTTCCAAATTCTTCCAAACCATGCACTTATAATCCAATCTTCTAAAAAATTTAGACCAGATTTTCAACTGGAACACTCCACACTCTCTCTAACCAGTCCTTTAAATGCACATTTAAGAAGAAAAGAAAGATGATCCTGTGATTAATCCCAAGAAATGGGTTCAAGGGGGATCTCAGGCCAGTGGCAGAGCTGGAGATTGGCTTACTGAGCCAGTTAATATGGCTTAACTTATCAGTATCTCCATTCTCTAAAAAGGCAAACAATAATTCACATCTCTTTGTACTGTCTTAAAGTTTTCAGGTTTTTGAAGGGCTTTAGGACTGCCAGATACAGATTGTGTATTGCACATTATGGTGGTTTGCTCAAAGTTTAAATAGTTTCTTTGGTGAACACACACCTGCAGAAGTGCCACCTGTCAAAGACAGAGAACAATGGTTATTCCAGGAATGTGAGAACACAGACCAAATGTTCCTCAAAGTAAAATATTAGACCTATGCAGAATCAAAGCTTTTATTTTCTGTGGATGAATACCCGGCAGTTCTGTTCTCATTTGAAAATAGCAAACTTCAATTTTTCTACTGATTTAGCTTGAATTTTTTTTCACTGTTACTAGACAAAGACAGTGGAGCTTACTTTTTCAAAAGTCTTCAAGGAAAATGGCTTTAGGCAACACCCAGTAACATCAGGGAGAATTGCAAAGCTAAAACCTGAACACTGGAAAGTCCTGAAAATCTAGCTTAGTTATAGGCCATAAAAATTAGGGCTCTAATGAAAATCTTTTGAAATGCAGTAGCACAAATGTAGAACTAAAAATATAAGCTCTAGAGAAACTACAGAGAGATAGTGTCTATCATTTTGTAGGAAAACTGTTTTCATAGTTAAACCTGTTTGTGCATGCTGGATGATAAATGCCTCCTGCTTTCAAGGAGTCCTTAAAAAGAAAAAAAGACTTTTGAAGAGATGCCTACCAACTCTGTTGCCATAGCAGCTGCAAGCACCAGTGGTAACCCAGAATTTCTAGGTTATAATGTGCATGAAAGCCCATTAACAAGTTCCATATTAGTGATAGCTAAGGTCACCTGGTGGCTCAGTGTCACAGCTTGGAACTCAATCAGAGAAGATCTACACCCAAGCAAGGTCTGTTTCTGATGCACCCTGTTCCCACACATTAATGATACATGGTGTGGAAGATGATTATCCCTTCCAGACAAAAATTTCACCTGAAGTTTGCAGGCTGCCTGCGCTGCTGCAGTCTGCACTTGAAAGGTGGGAAATGGAAGCATGGAGAAATAAGAAAGCTGAGCACAGAGAACTTGAGATCACATGCAAGGAATCAATAATAAATACTGTTCTTTTGCTGTTTCTCAGCCGGGTGAACGTTGTTTTCATTACTCAAGCGTCAGCTTTTCTAAAAAAAGTCACTGCCAGATTCTTGTTTCCTTTCACTTCAAATCTGGGACATGCCCATCTTTTTTAAGGCCTCTTTGGAATCAGAGGAGACAAGGACAAAGCACAGAAGGGCAAAAGTTGGGATTTTTTCTACTGCTTAGTCTCAGATTCAGCACTGTGAGGGAATTTCCTCCCAACCATTGGTGTCTCGTGCCCCATGTCACTGCAAGAAAAGGTACAGTGGCTCTCTGCTTGCTAATGCTTGTCTCTTACCAAAGCCCTGAGGAGCACCTGCAGCATCTCCAGGGGCAGCACTTCTTCTGGAGAAGAGCCACAGTCCTGCTCCAGGACATTCAGAGTACTCCAGTCCCCCGTTACATTGTCTCTGCACCACCCTTTCCTGTTTGGAAAATCAAGATGATGTTTCCTTTTCCCCTTGCTGTCCTTGCTCCATCAGCTGCCTCAAGCAGGAGCTGTCTGCAGTGGTACTGATGGATCTGCTATGTAAATAATTGCAGGAAGCTGCTTCATCCCAGGTCCATGAGTTTGGACCTTCTCCCTTGCACACCTGAATAACAGAGAGAAGGAAATTAACTGTGGATCTGGCTCTGGAACATGTGCAGCTTCCTGTTCTGTTTAGATGCCTTTGCTTTTCTGTTTTCTCCAGGTCCATTGCTTCCATACATTTTTTCAGACAGACCCAAAGAAGTAATTTATTGTTATGTCACATCATGCTTAAAGTAAATGAAAGGATTAATATGCCTCATTTATTTAAAGCATCTGGATATAAATGTTGAGTGAGTTTTGTTTGAGTGAGGAAGGAGAATTCCTACTTACTGACAACTTTACATAAATCTCAATCATCTTGAAATGTATACCACTGAAATATTTTGAAACTTTCAGTGTATCTAAATACAATTTTCTCCTCTTATGATGGAGATTTCCATAAATGGACTGATCATCATACTGACTAGACTATAGAAAGATGTTTATGTTACATATTTCATATTCCATTATTTTATTTTATTTCAGAATTTTGTGGGGGAAAATCAGTTTCTATTGCAAAAAATTTAATCTAATTCAGATTTTATCCAATCTTTCTATAAGGGACACTAAATAATTTCTGTTCATCTTTATTCAAGAATTCTCTAATTGATATTAAGGTGTGATTCATTACAGTTACAACAAAGCAATACTCATGTATTTTCTGAAGCCATGGTGACAGACTCCCACTACCATTAATACTGGATCTTTGCACTTCTGAATTTTTCAGGATTAAAAATTGGATCCAGATCAGACTTGAATATACAGTTAAATCTCTGCCACATTAACTATAGTACAAAGAGCTGATGCATGTATGCTTCTTTTATACTAACTCTGAGAATACAGATTTTTATCTAGTTTGTTATAAAAACTGACACTGGAATATTAAACCATAAAAACCATGAGGAAATGTGAACCAGGAGAGAGAGTTTTATCTGGACAAATGCTTGGTACTGTATGCCTGCATCACTTTTTATTTTGCATCAGAAGCCCTAGAGCTGGAGTTATTGAATTGTCCAACCTCAGCCCAAATAACTTCTTAAATTAACTCACAGGCTTGATAGTATATCTCTTTCCCACCATAATGTTGCTTAGGATAGCAAGCAGACCTATTATAAAAACACCTCATATATGCAGAAATGTGAAGGCATGACAGCACTTCTTGGAAATGGATCCAAGATTCCATTTTGGTTAAGATGAGAGGGAAAAATGTCAATCATCTTCTGTTGCCTTAAGGCAGTATTTAAGAATAAAAAAAAAGAGAAAAGATGCTGTGTGATTGCTGAAATGCATGGGCGGGCAATGGTGATTTCAGTTCCTCAAATAGCTGCACTGTAGAACAGGGCAGGATAAAGATAGAGTGCTCTGAGATCCCCTGCTAAAAGGCATTATCAGTGGGATGAGTATTTTAATTGCTTTCATACTGTTGATTTCAAACTTGAAACTGCCAAAGATGCATCACACTTGGTATGACAGTGTTCCTGTAAAGGAGAAGAAAATAGAAAAAAATACTCTTCACATTGGCTGTCATTTTCAATTCTTTCCTTTTAGCACTCTTCCTTCCTGCTACCATTCTCTTCCTTGCCCTTATTTCCACTGCATAAACTAAAAAAATTCCTAATTTAAAACTTTGCAGAGAATGAATGGAACAGGTTCAAGGCAAAATAAATACCCAGCTGGACTTCTTTTCTTCCTACCACTAAATAATACAGCATGCAAACCATTCAAACAGTTCAAAAAACTTCTTTGCCTAATTATTATTTTTATGTTAAGTTCACTGAGGTGAAGAATAAAAAATTTCAACAGTCTGCAATACCCTTCTGGAGAACAATAACTGGTAAATTTTATGCAGGAGACAGACTTGAAGTGCTCCTTCCAAGAAGGGATAGATATTGCTGGAAGTGTTTTTGAATGTTTTTATTGGGTAGCTTTTCTACTTTACCAGTGAAAACTGGGAACACCTGGACCTAGAGAATCCAGGGTTGTTTAGCAAACTGAACACCTTCTCCTCCCCCATCCTTCACCCAGATTAGGTAAACCAATTTTAATTCTGTGCCAGAGAGTGCATTAAACACAAACACACCCACTCAGATGCTGCTTGCTAAAAATCATTTATACCAGGATTAAACTTTAAATATCTCCTGTGAAGACCCTGCTTAATCATCCAGCTGTACTGTGTTCAGCTGCCTGGATTTCCTTCCCTTTAGAGCACTCCTTTTGTTACTTAACCTGCATTTTCCAGGAGCAGTTTAAACCCATTGTGTCACGCTCTGCCTTTGATACCTAATGAGAAAAATGGGTTTCCAGTATGCAAGGAAGACAAGCCTGGTGTTGAGCTGAGCCTAAGGGCTGCCCCTGAGAGTACAGACACAGATATTATCTTTCCTGTGAAGACATTACTGTTCCATAGCTCCAGGAAACATGCAGTAAAATGTTCAATTAAAGTGGATTACATGGTCTTAGCTGGTCAGCTATAATACCTAAGCTTGAAAATGTATTAGGGGATCCAGGAAAGAACAGTGCCTCTTTGCTAACCTCACAATTCTGCCCTTTATGTTGCAGATGCATTTTGCTTTCATGTTCCTTTGCAAATTTTCCTGGAAGCAATCCAGTTATACAGAATGGCTGCTTTTACTACAAACATTACTTCCTGCACAAAATCTGGTCTGAATACCTTTGCATTGCAACAACTTGAGCTGAGCAGGGGAGGGTAATTTTCTTCTATAGTCTTCTACATTACTTTGTTGCAATTAATAATTTTTTATTCTGTACATCCAGTTCTTTCACTGCTCTCCACTATGGCCCCTGCAAATATCCAGGCCTCAAAGCCCTTCAAGAATGAGTTATCCAAGTATCTCAGCTTCCTCTGTTCTGATCCAAGATTGGTTCAGCTCTGACATGACATGAGAGATGTAAGGTAGCTGAGCACTCCTGTGGCTCATGACTTTATTTCCTGCTGTAGCTACATGGAGTTTGTAAGGGCTGCAGAAGTCATGCCTTGTTATACGGTAGGGATTGCTTTCCACTGGCTCCCGTAGCAACAATTACTGGAGGGAAAGAGCATGATGAATGTGAGAGTGGAAGAAATAAAGCTCTGTTGGAGCAAGTCCCTGAGAGCCCCTCTATTTATTCAAGTTCAGTGTTTTAGGAAGTCATTACAATGAGCCATCCCAAAAACCAGCTCAGCAGAAAAATATATTTAACTGAAAGCCATTGTGTTCAGCTCTCAGGGCAGATACAGCACACTGTGTTAATTCAAGAATTAGAGTTCTTTGTTTAATCCCCTTATTTCCTCCTTTCAGCCTGGCATTGTTCTTTCCCTCACTCCCAGACACACAGGGAGAGGCAGGACCATTGCATTCACCCCAAGGCCAGCAGAAACCTGCCAGCACATCCCAGACTTATCCTGCCACTGCTTCAACCTTTCTAAATGCAACAAGTGACTGACTGAGGCCCTTGTCTCTAGAGGAACTGCCTGGAAAAACAACTCCTTGCTTTACTTTATCACCATCTGGGAAGACCTCCCTGATTCACAAGCTGACATGGAAGTTCAATTGAATTTTTAACCACTCTCCCTCTTAATCATTTTTAGCCCAAACCCCCTGAGGAATAAGTGTCCTCACACTTAAAGTAAATCTATCAGCCAGGCTTGCTGTGTCTCAGTGTGGAGTGATATACAGAGCTGTCTCCACTTCCTCCTCCTCCTTCTGACTGGAATCTCAGGTGGATACAGGAAGGTTTGAGGCTCTTTTAAATCCCCTCAGCCTCAGAGGTGCACCCTTTATGTGGAACCGGCAGCTGCTCCTGTATGAAAATTTAAACACTTTAAGATATCTTTTAAGTGGTATAAAAGGTGGAAAAAGCACCACAGATGATAAGTAACCCAAGGCTTCTCAACACAGACACAACCTGTTGCAATGTCCTTTTTTTCCAAATAGATGTATCGGTGGAATTTGACCTGATTGGCTGGAGGAATTATGAAGAGGACTGCATGATATCAGAAGGCTAATTAATTGCTTTATTTTGCTATATTATACTATATTATAATTATATAATTATACTATGTTATAATAATATATATTATAATTACTATATATCATTATATATAGTATATAGTTGTTATTATTATATATAGTATTTAGTTATTATTATATTATAATTATTATATATTATACTATATTATTCTAAACTATATTACACTACATCTAAACTGAAACTGAACAAGAACTCAGCTGCACAAAATCTCGTGACTGTCTCCTTACTGACAGTCAGGACACAGCTTGCACAGATTGGTCAAGAAAACAAAACACTCACACCAGAATCCAATCATCAAATTCCTTCAGGTAAATAATCTTCCAACACATTCCAACACACCTTCACAAAACAACAGGAGCAGCAAATGAGATAAGAATTGTTTTCCCTCTGTGTTTCTCCAGGAAAAAACCCGTGGGGGAGAATTGTCTCTCCCTGTTCAGAAAATGTGAATCCCACATAGATGCAACCACTTTCCATTACAAACCTTCAGCTTAAGGTTGGAGGATGCAATTTAATAGACCAGGAAACAATATGTAACTGGTTATGGCTTCACTTAATGTAACTGTGGTTACACAGAGCTCTTTGCTTTTTAACTCAGTGCCAGAGACACAAGTTTACCAAATAAACTTGTGCCAATATGTCTGTGTGTATGTGTGTTCAAGTGTGTGAAGGTAGGCAAAGGGTTTCATCTCATGGCAGACAAATGGTAGGTGTCATGCTCTTTTTTAAGTAATTTTTTCCTATGGGTAACATTTCTTATATGTTTTAGAATTATTTTACCAAAACTTAATTTAGAATAATTAAAGAAAATATCTTCCATTTACAGTATTTCTTACACTCCAGTACATTTCACTCCTACTCTGCCAGACTGATCTTTCTGCATATGCAAAAGTAGCAAATAACCGAACTGTGTAGCAGTCAATAGTTGATATTTTCTATTCCAAATGGCAGGAGAATATGTTGGTTCCCAGGAATTATGGGCTAGCTCTTTAAAATGTGTGAATTGTAAAGATGAATGGCATGATCCATAAAATCAGAAAATGTTATCAATACTTGGGAAAGAAACAGTAACTGCTGCAAAGGATTTCTGCTTTTTTTCTTCTGTAACAGTGAGCTTGTCAGAGCTGTAAGTGTTTGCCGTGATGTAACCATGGGGGTGAAGTCACACAGCCAGCAAAACTGTGGTAAAAATAGGGCTGAGCACTGTTTTCAATGCTGGGACTTATCATGAGTTTATGGCAGGCAGGTATCCCCCTCAGATTTGTAGAAGTGGGAAGGAATTATACTACCTTCATCACATTGTTAATAAAATATGTCTGAGAGATCCTACAGAGTTCCAGAAAGATTTATCAGGCTCACGATTTCCAAAGTCACTATTTTGCTAGAGAACAATGCAGTGTTGTCATTCCTGACTTTAATACAACAGGAGAATTCCACAACCACAAGCCACAGTGCCAGGGTCTGTTCCCATGGGAGACGAGCCAGATTTTCCAAGGAAAGGGCAGCTGAAGCTCAGGGTGCACAAATCCAGAACAGATCTTATTTGCATAAATTGTGCTGGCATTTAGTTCAGGAAGGAGTTCTTTATAACACTACAGTGAGATCTTGTTGTAGCTTTAGTTAAATGCTGCTTTTTCTCTTAGCATGAGTTATCACACCATCAAGCCATTACCATTAGTTAATGGACACCAAGCACTATGGCACTACAAGCTATTGTAACATTTCCTGGAAAACACATATGATATTTCCAGAAGGCATCCTAAACTACTTTTTTTAACTGCTTTGCATTCCAGGAAAGAAACTCCACAAGCAATAAACCCTTATAAACATTTTTTTAATAGCTAACATTTCAGAATTAAGAGGAGAAAAAAAGAAAAATAAAGAAAAGAAGTAGTCTCAGTAGTTTTCACTTAAGCTGAGATTTGCTGGAGTGCATAGCTCTCTAAGAATAATTAGAATGCAAGAAATGTAGCTGAAAGGGGGAAGACAGGAGAGGTGTGGAAGAGGCTTTAACTGGGCAGTTTGCAGTTCCTGCATCTTTGTGAACTAAAAAGAGCCATTTTAGTTGTATAAACCCAGAGTGATTGGAAGCTGTTACCCAGCATGGGATATTTGCAATGTGCTGTCTGAAGACCCACAGCCAGGAGAGAGGCTGAGTAACAGGTGAGCAAAGTGACTTCCAAGAGCAGAGTGAACAGGTGACACAGCAGATCTCTCAGAGTTTCATTGGAGAGGTTTTCTGGACCTCAGATCACCTCCCTGGCCTGCTCCAACAGATCCGTGTCTCTCTTGTAGCAGTCAATAGTTGATATTTTCTATTCCAAATGGAAGGAGAATATGTTGGTTCCCAGGAATTGTAAAGATGGATGGCCTGGGGACCCCAGAGCTGGATGCAGCACTGCAGGTGGGGTCTGATGAGGGCAGAGCTGAGGGACAGAATCCTCTCCCTTTCCCTGATGCCTATGGTGCTGTTTGGACATATTTGGATTCTGGGCTGTGAGTGCACATTGCTGCCTCGTGTCCAACTTCTATGAGAACCCCCAAATCCTTCATCTCAGGGCTGCTCTCAATGACTTCTCCCAGTCTGTGCTCATGTCTGGGAGGCCTTGAGGGACTCCAGAGAGCTTAAGGCAGCTTCAGGTTACATGCACTATTAAAGTGCTGCTTACTGAAAGCATCATTATTATTGTGAACCATCTGGCTTCCTGGATAGGTTGCTGAGAAAAGGAGACTTAGCCCTGAGAAATATTTCTGCGTACCAGGACTCCTGAGGAAAGGATCAAGAGAAATCAGCAGTGGTTGATTCCCCTGCTGTAGTTATTGCTTTTTGAAGCTGTGGAGGAATAGATGTGTCTACTCTGAGAACTGTAAATCCTAACAAGTCATGAAGACTGGCCAAAAAATGAGAATAAGAGAGAAAATAATTCAGGGGGTTGTGAGCTAACTGGCAAACAGCAACCTGCACTCATAAAATGTTAGCTTTTCAAAAGGATGGTTGCTGCACAGTCACTGTGACACATGAGGGTAATACAGCCCTATCTGGAGTGGCAGGAAGACTTCCAATTCCTGTTAATGACCAGCAAGTGCAGCTGGCATTGAAACAACCAAAGATATCCCTGGAATGTTGGCAGGCTGACCTGAAAACAGCTGGGACCTCCAGGTTCAAAAAGACTCTGCTGTCCTCAGCACCGGGTTTGAAAGAGATGCTGTCACAGGAGTGGCACAGAAGGCCAACGCAGGGGACATCCCAAAATGTGGCCAACACAGCCACATCCCAAAGAGGAAATGTGATGTGATGGCAGTCTTTGGTCCTCACCAGTCAGCAAATGATAGCAAAAAAATCCAACACCAATAGAAAAGGTTAAAGACAGGATTCAGCAACCTGGGTCAACCTTTGAGATGGTTTGCAAAACCAGTGTTTAGAGAAGATACTGGGAAGGGAGTCTACGTGGCCGCAGAAATTCAATAAAGACTCTGCTTCCTCTCAAAATTGAGTGGTTTCATCAGTCTGTGAGCTGCTTTTCTGGAGCTCTGTGCCAAATCTCTGATGCAACCCTGATCAAGCTCCTTTCCCTCCACAGGGATCTCCTTCCCCTACCACATTTTGTCCATGTTCCCTGCACAGCTTGCAAAATCTTTGGGTCAGGACTGTCTGTTGCTACATGACCAGTGATGTCCTTGTCAAAACTGTTTTCCAGGCACCAGCCTCCCACAGATAATGGAGCACAGAACTGCACAGTGACAAAGCTACTCTCTGTGCAAAGAGCTTATGCTAAGCTCTGTAATTAAGACATATGGGGCCTTATCCACAGCTTAGAGAAGTCAGTGGAAACACTGTCTCGTAGGCTGGATGACAAGATGGTGATGAAGCAGATTTTATTTTAAGGAATCTTTTTTTTTTTTCTATTTGAGGATATTCTGAGGCTTTAAGAAGAACTGTGCTACTAAAATGCATGAAAAAGAAGAGGTAAAATTAATAAAGTTTAAAAAATAGATCAATTTATAAATGGGCTTAAACTGAGATACAGAAAAAATTCACCAACCGAACAAATGAGATTTATGTTAGTGGGTCACTTCTTTGGGGGTTTTTAATGGCTTTTTAAGGGTAAGTTTTACTCAAAATATAAATAAATCCCTTTCTTTGCATGTGGAAATTAATTATCTTATGGAATAGAAGGTACCAATGGAAGTAAGAAAAAGGGAACCTGACCCCAGATGATTTAATTTTAATGGAATTATTAGACATTATTATAATATTGAATGGCCCATAAGGTAAGCATTTTTCAACAGTAAAGAAAAATACCAGTATGCCTGTGGAGAGAGTACCTGGTTGGACCACTACATGCTGATATTTAGTAATTTCCTTATGTGACAGTTTGCCTGTAAAGAGGAAAATATTGATTCCTCTTTGGCTTTGCAAATCAGTGCCCTTAAGTGTTCTGGCCAGTAGCTCATAACACAGCAATACAAAAATTAAGTTCGAGGAATGAGTCTGGCCCTAAATGTTCACGAGGCAGAGGGAAGCATTTTTCTTGCTCACAAAACGACATTTAGGCTCCCAGTTTCCTGTCTTGCAAGGTATATTGTAGAGTCTCTGAAAATAAAACATACAGTAAGCAGGGTCTGCTGTAACCCAAACAATTACAGTCATCACAACAATAAATTTTTAAACAGTTAGGTAATATATAATAAATAAAAGATGAACAGGAAAGCACTCACAGCTACTCCCCTAATGCATCTGGAAAGTAATTAACTTTTTTTCCTCTGTTAAGAATGTAATGTATTATACCCTGGCAAAGGAGGAGCCTGGCCATGCATCCCTGATGCGGATTTATCTGAGGTTGGACTCAGAGGCAGCAGACCTGCCATCCATCCTGCCAGAGGATCTCACAGCATCTCCCTGTCCCTGCTCCAGCACTGCCCTTCCCCTCCTGGCAGGGGTGGCAGAGCTGCAGGGGGACACTGGGATGGGTCCCAGGATGTCTCTGCTCAGTCAGGGATGCACCAGGCCCCTGCTTTGAGAATGTGGCCCAAGGCAATGCTCACAATCACTGCCAAAGACTAATGAGAAAATAATCACACCAGGAAAGGAATTACAGACACCCTTGGAGGCCAGCAGCCTCTCCTGGGGTTCCTGGTGTGTGGCAAAGCATAAATCTTCTTATTGCAGAGGCTGGCAGGGCTGCCCAGGCACTGAAACTCGGGACTGGCATCACCTCAGGGCCATCCTTGGCTCTGATGCTGGTTACACCCCACCAAGCCCCAGGCAGCCTCACCCACTCAGTCCCTCACCAGTGGGACCAGGGAGGGAATCAGAAAAGTGAAAGAGAACTCATGGGTTGGGATAAAGACAGTTTAATAGGGAAAGCAAAAGCCATGCACACAAGCAAAGCAAAACAAGGAATTCATTCACTGCTTCCCATAGTTGGGCAGGTGTTCAGCCATCTCCAGGAGAGCAGGGGCCCATCCCACTTATCAGTGACTTGGGGAGACAAACAACATCACTCCAATCATCCCCCCCCTTCTCCCCCAACTTTATACTCTGATCCATGATGTCCCAGGGTCTGGAATATCCCTTTGGTCAGCTTGGGTCACCTGTCCTGGCTGTATCTCCTCCCAGCCTCCCATGTACACCAGCCTCCTCACCAGTGTGGCAGCAGGAAAAGCAGAAAAGGCCTTGGATCTATGTAAGCCCTGCCCTGCTCAGCAATAACAAAAATATCTCTGTATTATCATCACTGTGTTCAACACAAATCTGAAACACTGCCCCATAACAGCCACAGTGAAGAAAATTATCTGCAGCCCAGCCAAAACCAGCACACTCTGACATTTCCAACCGTCCTGAGGGTGCAGCCAGGCTGGCAGCTCCCTGGGAATGGGAGTATTGTATTTGCTGGGACCCCCATGGCAGGGAGGAATGATGCATCTGACTCCATGTTCTCAGAATTTATTACTTATGACACTGTATTATATTAAAGAATACAATACTATATTAAAGAATATAGACAGAATACTTACTAAATGCTGAAAAGATAATAATGAAAACTCGTGACTCTTTCCAGAGTCTCGGCACAGCTTGGCCCTGATTGGCCAATGAGTCAAACAACTCACACCAGAACCCAATGAAACAATCACCTGTGGGTAAACAATCTCCAAACACATTCCACACGTGAGCACAACACAGGAGAAGCAAATGAGATAAGAATTGTTTTCCTTTTCTCTGAGGCTTCTCAGCTTCCCAGGAGAAAAATCCTGAGTGAAGGGATTTTTTCAGAGAATGTGAATGCTACATGGGAGCACTGGGGTCTCAGGGTCTTTTTGGTCACCGTGACCCCTAGAATGTTAAAAGATTTTTTTCCCAGCCCGAGCTCCTGAAGAATGAGTTGGAGCTCTTCATTTCTCGGTCTCAAGGTTGTTTATTGTATCTTATCTATAAAAATTTTTCTCCTGCCCTGCTGAGGTCCATCCAGCAGGTCAGTTCCAGGCACTCTGCCTGCCCCCAGGGCAGTGTTATGTCTTTAAACTAAAAACTACGTGTACAATGTTTACAATTACTTTCCAGTACCTATCACCCACGTTGGACAGTGAGCTTCTACTCTAAACCAATCCAAAAGTGCCAACATCACAGCAGAAGATGGAGGCCAAGAAGAAGAAGGAGAAAGGCTGGACACACCCAGTTCCCTCCATCTTGCCTCCCAAAAACCCATTCCAAAAACCCCAATATCTACTTTTCCACCCCATGATAACTTCACTATTATTCTACCTAAACTGTTGTGGCTTGCTGGTCTTCATATAAAGTTGGTAATTTGCTCCATGGGTCATTATCAAACCCACAGGTGTTTTGGGCTCCATGCCAGGGTCCCTGAGCCCCCTGGCAGGGTTCTTGGCCATCCTGGACAGCCAGAGGGATGTCCTGGGTTCCCACAATGGGGAACCCCTATTACAGGGACAGCAGATCCATGCCCACCTTGGTGGGGAGCTGCCAAAGGACAGTCAGGGCTGCCATAAGCTTTGTCCAGGTCATCAGAGCTGGGGCAGCCTCAGGTGCTGGCCCCACTGAGAGTGGAGTGTGAGCCTGGCCAAGGCCTTTTGAGGAGAAGCAGTTGTGAAGCACTGAGCCACTGTGTGTTTTCCCTGGTGGGAATGGCAAGAACTCCTCAAGTGTGTTGCCAGAGCCAAGTTCAATGGAAACTCCCACGGCTGGTTTAAAAGGAGGGAGGTTGCCAATGTGGGTAATGCATCAACTTTGGCATTTAAAACAAATAGCACGAAATTGATGTGCTCTGAGGTGTACTGCAAAATCAATTACTGCTGGAAACTTTTAGAGAATGGAGATGTTGCTGAGGGGGAACTTTTAGAACAGTCAAAAACCTAAACTCATTTGTATTTTTCTTCGATGATCTCATTGACTGCTCCTTTTTAAAGATTAATGATGCTTTTAATCCATTGTCAAAGATACTGGTGGTAAAGGTGGGTGATTGGAATTAATTTAGATAAAAAATGCTTCACACTAAATGCAAATTAAAGCACAGGCTGAGAAAGACTCTAGGTAATGTTTTTAGTAGACAGTTTTTCAAAGGTAGCTACAAAGGAACAGATGATCTGATGAGTGGTTTTCCATGTCTGATTTGTGTGGTGAGGACACAGGGAATTGCTCCATGGCTCCCCACTTCCTGGTCTAACCCAGCTACCCTTGCATGCCATTTAATTTATACTTGGAGAAATCAAGTCGCAACCAAACACTTGAGGGCTGATTAATTCCTGGAACATCTGTTGGAGGCAGGCTATTATTAGACATGAACTTTTGACACAATCTGCAGACATAATCATACACAGAGATTAACCTCTCCTCAATAAGCACAGTCCTGCGCCGCATCCGGAGCAAGACACCGTGACCCAGATTCCCAGCTGTGGCTGAGCAGCAGCACAGCCCAGCCCCAAAAGGCAAAAAAAGGCCTGACCTCAGCTCTCTGTGAGCTGGTCCAGTCCCATGGCAGAAGTTGGAGCAACCTGTGCCAGCTGCCAACAGAGACCGAGGTCTCCAGGGGACACAAATGCCACAGCCATGACCCCTCCATTCAGTCATGCAATAAAAGGAGTCAGCAGGAAAAAAATGAGTTTGAGAGGGCTAAATCAGCTCTGAGCTCCTGGGATATGTCTCCTTTAATGGCTACAGCAGCACCATACTCTCACCACAGCTGCCTTACATAGGGGAAGCTACAGATTCTCTGTTAATAATGCAGATGGACCAAAGATGTTTTGCTTTATAGACGTGACCTTAACCAGATATGATGTCTGAGAATTCCTGCACCTATACATGAACTACACCTGTTCTGATTCTGATGGTTTTTTATCTAATTCTAATGTCGTCTAAGGTCCCCAGGATCACACACAGCCCATGCCCCCCGAACACACCTTTTCCAGCCCCAGTTTTCCTGGAGCTGTTGACTGCATGGTGCTCTGAACCCATCCTTAACCCTAAAGAACCATAATGAACCTTCATGGGAACTTAGGGCAGAGGCTGAGATCCTCATCACCACTGGGAGGTCCATGGCTTGTTTTGCTACCAAACCTAATCCACACAAGTTGACTGCCTTACCTTCAAACTCTGTGTGATTCACCTTGAATGCTCCATATTATTTCATCTGTGTATAAAACTCAGTGACAACTGTCTGAGGCTTGCTCTGCATATCCATCCTACACATAAACAACTCCTTTAAAAAAACACTGATAACATCACAAAATTCACCCTGAAAAGGTAAACAATCCTTAGATGCATCCTCCCACTTCTCTGTACACATGTTTTAAGGAATGGTCTGTGCTCAGCCAGCTGCATAATTCAACTCAATGGGGAATGGTCAAATTCAGTCCCACAGAGCCAGGGTTGTCCTGGGACTCCTTTGCTCATGGATGTGCCTCTGCCCCAGACTCCTGTGCCTCAGTGTTTCAGGCATATCACACTCAGCATGACTGACAGTGGGAAGCCTAACTGGGCCACTTAATATAAGGGTTGAGGCACAAGGACGTTTCCAATGTCTGATTTCTCAAATTACCCTGTACCCATTTATGCTGCTTACTATTGCATTTAAAAATCAATCCCCAGTCATGCCTAAGTGACACAGAGGAAATCTGTGGTCATGGAGCCTCCAGTGTCTTTCCCACAAATCCTGCCTCCTGGCCTCCTGCTTCCTCCCTCCCCTTCTGCCTCTCAGACCCTCCATTGTGTGAAACTGTTGTTCTGTCTCTGATTTTCCTCCTTCTGAGCAGGGCAGTTGCAGTGCTCTAGGAAATGAAAAGCAGATGAAGTTCATAGTGTGTTGCATTAAGATGTTTGGCCCTTTAATAGCAAAACCCCTCAACAAATATCTTTTGTTTGACTATATTTTTTTCCTTTAAAATTCTTTGCTGATTTACACTGTATCCACCATAGTGGTTGTAACTGGATATTAAATAATTAGCATGCAGGGGCTATCTTCTCTTCCCTATCGTCACAATATCCCCTGGCACTAGTGAGAGCACCAGCAATGAGGCTTGACATTCTAAAAGCCTTTTTATTTCCCAATGAAAAATGGTATTTAGGCTATAATTAAATTTAAACATACCCTCAGTGGACTCCAGAGTCCACATGCACTTTCCTTTACATAGGTCCACTCCCATTGACTAAAATCTGCATTGGATCACAGATTCATTGATTTGCAGCCTTGGTCTGGGCCTCCTGTGCCTTTTATTTCCTTTATTAGGAGGTAGCATATTTTCAGTAAGATTCTTTACTACAGCTCTTGCAGGTACTTTCCCATTTGAAGCCACTCACAGCAATAATGGTATGATCATTTTCTGAAGAAATGTCAATTATTATCTCTGTCTTCAAAGCTCTTGAAACATTCAACTCCATTCTAGTTTTTAGGCAACCTGGTATAAAGAAAATTATTTCCTGATTTCCAAGAACATTTTCCTAACTGCATATTTTCCAATCAACTCTCTAGAGGATTAGGAGGAATTTAAATTTTTCAGTGGCCTCTGAGCACTATTAGCAGTTCCCTTCCCCGTTGCACCAGATGATTCCCTCCTGAGATGTCTACCAAAATTCAGAAATGATGCACAAGGCTGTGGTAAATTCTGTTTGATCTGTTTCTACTCATACATATTTCTCAAAGGCCAGGCTCCCATCCAAATACTCTCAGGCTGTCCTGGAGGTATTTAACTGCAGTGTACAAACCCGTGAAGAATGAGAACAGGTCTTGCAGAATAGTGAAATACAGAAACAAAAAAAGAAGCTGAATGTCAGTGGGTTAAGAAAATAAGAATTTTTGAGTTCTAATTTCACTTCTCATGGCCATATCAAAAGTGGCCTTGATTATCTCACCTCCTGTTTTTCTGAGTTGCAATTAATACCATAAGAGAGGTTCTCAGGCCAAACCAGAAGTCCATCCATCCCTGAATCCCATGTCTGGTGTCAAGCCGCAACAGCAGCTTGAGAACAAAACACCAGAGCAGAGCAAATGTGAAACAAGGACTTTTTAGGCCTGAAGTGGATTAGCATCTTGATGTTTAGCAACCAGGGATGGAGTTTTCATCTGTGAGCTTGTCTAATTGCTTTGTTAATTTATACTCTTGGCTTGCTCAACACCCTGTGGCAGTAAGCTCTGCTGTTTAATTATGCACTGGGTGGAAAACTCTGCCTCTTCTTTCTTTTCAAATCTTAGTTTGATGGTTTAATTTGAAAGCCATTCCTTTTGGGGTACGAGAAATAATTTCTCTTTTCAACATCACCTATATTTTTTGAAATCACTATGCATCTCATCTTTTATCTTTATGGACATTAACTAATGTATTTAGTTTCTCATTGTACAGAAACTATTCCATAACAGCAGTACTTTTTTTGGTTAGTTTTTGGTACCAAAGACAAGACTAGAACTGTAAAATTTAGATGCATCACTGCTTTACTTGCTGACTTACAGATATGCTTTGCTTTCCTTTCACATTTGGGGTTTTTTTCCTTTTTTTTTCTTTCTTTTCTTTTTCAAAAATTTGTGGCACCCTGTAGAACTGCCCTGGAAGAGTGAGCCATATTCACAGAGCTCCTTACACTGATCTGAATATCTAATCCTTGAATAACAGTGTCTCATGTGGGACTTGTTACTCCTTATGTATAGGTGGGGTTATTTTTCTCCATGTGTATCAGGTTTTCAGCTGATTGAAAGATAATTTCACCTGCTGTTTTATTGTCCATCACTCAGCCATCCTCCTGCAAGTCTTCACAGTCAATTTTAGTTTTTATTACTCCTCAGCAAAGGCTTCTCTTTTCCTCTTTGCTCTTCTTTCCAGATCATTTACTAATACACTGGAGAGCACAAGCTCCAGCACAGATCTCAGTGGTCACCTCTTGCAGCATTTTCTCTGCTGTGATAACAGAGCTTTTATACTCAGATTTATTTCCTGTGTTTTAATCAGATCTCAGTCCATGAGATGAATTTGACCCTTCTACCTCACTAAATATCTGCACGTATTTTTGGGGAGGGAACTTTCAAGTGTTCTTTATCAAAGGGTTCATCACAGACGCATTGAGTTCATTTCTTTTAACACTTGCCTGCATCACAATGAGCTTATCATAAGGAAACTGCTTAAGACACAAGAAACCTAAAATTTGTCAGCATTCACACAGATGTTTGATATCCCCAGAAGAGTTGACATATACAGAACGTGGTGCCTCTGAGATGTGTTATCCTTGTTTCATGCTGCATATGTTTGGATGTGAATGCCTATAGGAATGTGTGTCTGGCACTCAGATTGTTTCCTCTGCCAAGCTATTTTTTGTTTTTAAATATTGGATGATTTCAACCAAATTTAACATAGATATAAAAGTCTAAAAAAAAAAAAAAAACAACAAAAAACCAAACTCCTTCCAGAACTGTGAAGAAAGGAGGGCTGCTAAAGAGTCAAATTCTCCTAGGGCTGCCATGGGAGTGAGTATGTTTAAAACCAGCACATGTTGGAGCACATTGTTACACATCAGAGAGTGAGAGAAATGAAGGGAGAAGAATTGAAGGAGCAGATGGTATGAAACCTTCAGCTGTAGGGATAAACTTCAGTCAGATCTTATGACAAATTAGATACCAGGGGACACAACCATCAGTCACAAGAGGCTTTGAAACAAGGTTTTGGTCACTCACAGACTGTCTTTGATGGTGTCCTTGGTGTAGACAGCTCAGCTCCATATCCTACCAGCAGAGAAAGATGGCAGTCTGTACTCCTGATTTAGCAATTTAGAAGACATCTATCAATTAAAAAAAGAAAAGTGAGAGTGGGAGAAGAAGTGCCAGGGAAAATGTGTCAGGTTTTTTACATTTTGCTGTGTGAAAGAGACTGATGTATGAAAATAACACTGCCTGCAAAACCAAGCCAGCATGATAGGAAGGTGAATAATAAGAATAAGAGAACCAAGATAAACTGAACAGTTCAGTGCTTTAGCAGATCAACAGCTGTTTTATTTGAGGAAAGCTGAGCCACATAAACTGAATTACTTCAATAAGTTATTGATGCAATTGTGACGATGTCTGTAAACAAACTAGCCATAATTAAAACCTGTAGTGTCTTCACTCTGCTGTATTTCCTTACCTGGTGCACCTATGGAGCTCTTGCAGCTTAAAGAAGAAGCTCCAGTGCACCACTGGTCTTTCATAACTCATGTTTAGAAACCACTACAAAACCATAAACTGATATTATATTACAAATTCCATATTTATGTACACAAATAATTACGCTTGCTTTAATAAACATCTATCAGTCACATCCAATGGAAGCTGAAAGGAACTTGGCAAAGCTAATACATGAAATTTCATTTCCATGAAAAAATGCAGATTCTGGGACATGGAAATGTTTGCTCATTCATCTCAGTTTCAGTAAAATATTGCACTCCACAACAAGGTCCATTTTAGTATTTTAAAACAAAACATTTTACTTTTCATGTTATAAGCAACTTCTTATTTGGAAAGAAATGCAAATTTTATTGGCATTTTGTAATGGGTTTTGACTGCAAATTTGCTGGTTTCATTTTCACCCCCCAAAAAATTGTATTTGCTAAAAATATCATCAGCTGGAGATGATGTTTTACACTTGCCAAGGAATTGGAAAAAAGTAATTTGCATACCTCTAGAATTCAGAGCTCTTCAAAACCATGTCATCTTTGAAGTTCTCTGTTTGAATTCAGAAATTTTCCCTCAGACTTCTCTAACTAAAATAAGATGTGGTGTCATTAAAATGCTCAGAATTTCCCACACACCTGTGCAACCCAGGGGGATCCTCCTGAGAGAATTTTTAACTTGTGACTAGAAATAGAAGCGGTGCACGGCGAGGGTGTTTTCCTTATCAGGGAACGCTCCATTCATGTGGCAGCACAAAGGGCTGAACATGCTTCTGAGCACAGAAAAACAGCAACAGTGCTCTTGTGTGTTTGTGGCATTCTGTCTTCATAACCTCCCAAAACATTTTCTGTAAAGGAGCTCATCCCACAACACAAGAGTTCTTGGAAGGAATTGGAACACAAGCCATATGAATAACTACTGAGGGAGCTGGGGTTGTTCAGCCTGGAGAAAAGGAGACTCAGGGGTGACCTTATCACTCTCTTCAACTTCCTGAAGGGTGGCTGTGGTGAGCTGGGGGCTGGTCTCTTTCTACAGGCCACAACAGACAGAATAAGAGGACACAGTCTCAAGCTGCGCCAAGGGAGATACAGGCCAGAATTAAGGAGGAAGTATTTTACAGAAAGAGTGGTCAAATACTGGAATCATCTACCCAGGGAGGTGGTGGAGTCACCATCCCTCGATGTGATTAAAAAAGTGACTGGATGTGGCACTTGGTGCCATGATCTAGTTGAGGTGTTAGAACATGGGTTGGACTCGATGATCTTAAAGGTCTCTTCCAACCTAGAAATTCTGTGATTCTGTGAATTGGTCTCTGTCAGATTTTCTGCCATCCGGTTTTGCCCTTGTGTGACACCTCCTGCTGCAGATACGACTCCCAGGCTCCCTGCCATTCATGTTCCCAGCTTTGTGCACTGGCACACGGTGCCAGCAGACTGTTTTGTGTTTTCTTACTTCTGCCTAGTGTGGAGGATGTACCTTTTTTCTCTATTTATCATCCTGCTCATTCTTTTTCTGCTGAATTTTCAGTTCCCCTGCCTCGATTCCTCTTGGGCTGGTTTTTTTTTTTTTTTTGATGCTGAGAAATGAGGGGTGCACATATATTTTTTCATTGCTGGCTCTCAACAGCTCTAGAGAAGGCTCAGGCAAGCTGCCACCTTCTCCTTCTGGCACTCATTGTCCCCACAGCCAGTGACTTACACATGGGCATCTGGCTTTTCACATTGTGAGCACCATCTCCTCACCAGAGTGGGAAGGAAGATCCTCAGTGTACCCTCACTGTGTGCTCTGCCCTTTTCAGGGTCTTTGGATGACCACAAATGGAATTTTGAAAAGGTCTGGATGAATAATGCATTTTTGGTTCAGTTCCCCATTTGAGGCACTGTGGGTGGAGAATGAGAAAGAAAATTTTAGATAAAGGTGGAAATGTTTTATTTGATGGGTAAGGAAGTGCAGACTCGTGATTAGTGTTTAGAGCACCTTTAAATAATCAGGACAATTCTTTAAGAAAAAAAATTACATCCTGAAATGAAAGAATATCAAAATACTGTGTTTTAAAGGCCAGATAAACCTTATTTCTATCTTTAATAGCGTCCTCCTCTTTTTTCTTACAGAAACCATTCATCATATTTATCTAAGCATTCACAGACAGCTTGTCCACCCAAAAAAGGGCTTTCATTCTTGATTAATTTCCTTTTTACCTGCCTAAAAGCAGATATCTCACTGTGAGTCAACATCAGCATATTTAAATCACTAAGGCACTTAAAAAATCCCACTCTTCACCAGCAGAATTCACAAGGCTCCAACCACATTTGCCTGTGGTACAGCAGCAAACACACTGAGGGTTTGCAATCAGCAAAGAAAGCTGTGCTGATGACATTGATTGTGTCTGGGCAATTGCAGCCATGATTTTCAGTGTACCCAATACACAAAACCCAATTAGGAATTCATGCCCCTTTTTCTTGTTTCATTTATCATTTCCTAGGCCATGGTGTTCCTAAAATGTTCACCTATTATTTTATTCAAAAAAAGTTGATGAAGGAATTTGGTAGTTGAACATGACCAGCAGAGTCCCTCTTCTTTTCCATCCCCTGCCTGCTACAGACTCTGAATATCTTCATAAAGCTCCAGATGCTCTGTCCTCCTCACTGTTATTTCTCTGTGTTTTGAAAGTGAAAAGAAGGGATTTTCAAGCATCCCTGTGCCTCTGAAATGGCAGAAGAAGAAGCTGGATACAAGGAATTAAACAAATTGCCACATATCTAAACCAAAGTGGGAGGACCAGCTTTGTGTGGTGGTCACTTATGGATTGCTGGCAACAAAGAGCTCCTAAGAGCCTTCCTGCCAATACTCAGTGTGAATAAAATATCAGGTTTATGCTGACTCTGAAAAGAAAAGACCAAAGTCTCTCTCCTGTAACATCTTAAATACATTTAGCAGCTTCATGCATAAAGTGACTGAACTCTTGTGGTTCACAGCACACTTTTCTATCTCCCACTCTTACAGACTGGTAGGATTCAGCCTTGACACCCTGCCAGGCGCAATATGAAGAATTCTATAATTATCAATCTAGTGATGGCATTTAAAAGCAAATGCATTATCATGCACAGAAATCATCTCATGTCCCCTACAGCGTGTTCCACAACAAGGGCTGTTGCTTTGACTATAACTCTGTCTTTATTACATTTAAAGCTCTTCCATCAACAGACTTCCCCAGAAAAAATAAAAATTCTTTTATTCAGAAAATAGCATGTAGTCTGGAGTGGCTGTCAATGTACCTAAAGGTCACATAATGTCAGAGTCATTATTTTCAAATCATCCACACTCATGAGCCATACTTTGCAAGGCCAGCTATCTAAACAATAATAAACACAGTGTGCATGGTGCAGCATGAAAATTTGTGTGTTAGCATTTAAGAAATATGGAACAGAAGCAGAAAGATTCCTCCCAACTCCTCCTCTCATCATTGTGCAACCACTGTATTCAGCAGACCATTCCATTAAATGTAATTAATAGCCTGAGCCCCTCTAAACCAACACCTTTTTCTCCCTGGCCCATTTGGTAATCCAAGGCCATGCATTTACAAACCAGATTATCCATTGCAGAGCTGCCAGCTCTGACACACCCTGATATCTTACCCTGTCATGGATCAAAAAGATTAAAAGCAACTTAAAAAAGCACAAGTTATGATACTAAATCCAGTAACTGTAGCCTGTCTGCTTCAGCTCAGATTTGGAAACTAAGTAAAGATTAATGTTTTGAATGCTATCTGAATTAATGTTCTGTCAACCAGCTGCAGAGACAGGGGTTGCTGTTTTCACATTTGTTTGGTTGGGTTGAGTTTCCTTAATCCAGATAGTTTTCAATCACAGTGTGCAGCCTCAGGAAGCCTGTGCTCCATCTGCAGTCCTGGGCATTGTTAGAAATGTTATTTCCAGGCACACTCCAGGTGGGAGCACAGGTCATTGGTTCAACAGGTTAACGTGGCTGACACAGATCTCACTGACTCTCAGAATGATTACATTTATTTGCTGACCTGGTTCTCCTACAGATTAAGACATACTCCTACCTTCACCTTTCCTACCCTCCCATTTCCTCTACCTTAAAAAAATAAATTGGTTAACAGATGTAGGCAACTGGAAGGTTTCACATTTCACTTCTCTGCCTTTTCTCGGTGACAAAAGCAGTGAAGGAGGAAAGGGGCTGAGATGAAAACAATAACCATTCTCTGTTTACCTCAGCCAGCTGTAGCCTCCATTTCCCCACTCTGGGTCAATCCTGGCACTAGATTTCATACAGCCTATATAACACCAGACAAGGCTGAAACAGAAAACAGACAGAATTTAAATGTGTGTATCCAGAGCTAACCATGTTTATCCAGGCTGAGCTGCATGCAATGCCCTGCATGAGCTGCACTCAACAGAAAGCAATTTTTCCTCATATTACTGTGAATTATTTACTACAACATTTTGAACTGACATCCAGATTTTCACCCCTCTCTTCAGTTTTATTGCAATGAAAAGAAGAGAAGTAAATGAATAACAGGAGAGGCAAAATAAATTCCACAGAAATGCACTGGCTGATAAAATAAGTGTCTTTGAAACAGTGCTGTATGCAGGAATAATTGTATCATTTGTTACAGTGCCATGCTGATGTACTTAGGACCATTTCTGGCTATGGCAGAGATGCTGGAAACAAAGCTCCAGCTTAAGAGCATCTACAGAGCTGTGGGATTTTGTTTTCAGGATGTCAGTGAAGATACAGCCAAGTGGCTAGCCCTGAAGATAGGGAGTTTGAGAGTTTCCAACAAACTGTGGAGGGGTTTAGAGCTAAGATATTTGGGACACAGACACAGACCAGAGGGGAAATTCTTCCTCATTTACCAAGTGGCTGAGGACATCCTGTCTTTGGCAGAGAGGACAGAGCAGACACTCTGCATCTTGTTTTCTGCCCCAAACACAGAAGCAGGCAGGGCTCAGAACAGGTCCCTGTATGTCTCTTCCACCAAAGCATTAGCAGGGAGAGTGAGCTTAGTCCTGCAAATAAAAGTCAACCACTACTGAGTGCCTCAGCATCAGAGGTAACTCAGGAAGAAGCGCATGTAAACATTCCTGTTCAGGAAAAAGCTCTGGTCCACAGGTTTTTTCTGGCTCCAGATGTGAATCTTCCTCCTTGAGTCCACGTCCAGACCTGTCACTGAATTATCTGTTATCTTAAGCAGTGCCAAATGAAATTCAAAGGCTGAGGACTATCCTGGAGGTGTGATGTTTGGACCAACTTTCTCTTCCAAAACTTGTATTTGCTTCCATTCCAAAATCCAGTATTTTCCTCAATGAAAGATTGAGTTGGTTGTAAAGACATTTTCCCCAGCCTCTGATTCTTGCAATTAATGCCACTGCTGAATCTAACATGAGTGGTGGTTGAGTTTCATCTTTATTTCTAGGGAAGGTAGGATTTAGATCCACTGCTGTCACTCAGAGGTTTCACTGTGCAGCAAAAGGAGTTAAGGAAAACAGCTGTTCTGAATGATATTGCATAAGATCCTGCCTCAGCAAATTATCAAATTAACAGGGTATCCATGCATTTTTGACAGGATAAAAACCTATTTGGACAAGCCAGCAGGAAGCTTGGCTGAGTGATTTCCACAGGCAACCCCGTGAGACAGGGGAACAGCCAGAGACACAGAGCTGAAGAGGAATGAGCTGACAGGCAGGAATGAGAGGCCAGGGAGAGGCTGAAATGCTGAGCTCTGTGCCCACGCAGCCAGAGATGGGCACTCAACAAGCTGGTAGTGCCACACTGGCCCAGAGCAATTCTGATGGAAGCAGAGAGCAGTTCTGGGACCACCATACTTTCCTCAGCTGTTTTGCTTGCCCACACACCCTGAGATACAGGCACACACAAAGCAGGCCGTGACTGAAGGCATCAGTGCCACAAAGTTTTCCATTGATAGTCAGACTACTCCCTGTGACCGTGTTCACAGTGGTCTTAGGTTGAGGGGAGAGACAAGGATCTGACTCCCTGTTTCAGAAGGCTTGATTTATTATTTTATGATATATATTACATTAAAACTATACTAAAAGAATAGAAGAAAGGATTTCATCAGAAGGCTGGCTAAGAATAGAAAAAGAAAGAATGAATAACAAAAGCTTGTGTCTCAGACAGAGTCTGAGCCAGCTGACTGTGATTGGCCATTAATTAGAAACAACCAACATGGGCCAATCACAGATGCACCTGTTGCATTCCACAGCAGTAGATAATCAATGTTTACATTTTGTTCCTGAGGCTTCTCAGCTTCTCAGGAGAAAAAATCCTAAGGAAATGATTTTTCATAAAAGATGTCTGTGACACTTTTATGGATAAGAGGATATTAATGGCCAGGGTGGCAGCAAAACATGGTGGGACAGCCCCTCACATCTGCAGCTCTCCTTCCTTTGGAAACAGCAGAAGCAAAAGCCTGACCCTCTGTGGCTCTCCCCTGAACTCTGTTCCCTTTCTTAGAGGGAGCAGCTTCACCCCTAAGTGACAAACTCTACAGCCACTGTGGGCCAGGCACTTTTTCCAAGGTGGAATCAGGAAATCTGAGTTGGAGCCCTTTTGTTTCATATTGGCTGTGACTGGCTGCAGTGATCCTACTACTGAAGAAATAAACACATATACACTTGTCTTCTAGCCAAACACTTCTTCTCTTGAGAAAAATTCTTTAATGAAGCATTTTCTCAATGGAAGTGGGAGAAGGCAAGAGAAGCCACTCAGGGAATAAAAGACTTGTGTAAGACATGGATATAGACGGTGCAACCAAGGGATTTGGGGGCAGGGGTGGGTAAGTGGGGAGAGAAGTAGGAAACTCTGTTCCTCTCTGTGTATGAAGGAACAAATCCAGCCTTCTAGCTAATGGGTTTCATCTTTCAGGACAAGAAAAGGCTGAGGCTCTGCTGCACTGCTCTCTGTGCTGCTCACCTGCACCTCTGCAGCTCAGCCCCATGCACTGGTGTAGTGAAGAGGCAGTGGTAGGACCAGGAGCAACAGCCAGGGTGAGATAAAGGGCAGTCATAGCCCAAAAAATCCATTCTGGTGACTGGGCTGTCCCTGGGCACCAGCATTTTTGTCCAGAATCATCCACATGCAAAGACTAAAACTGGGGCCCTCTCAGCTACCCCTGCTCCCCAGTGCCAGACTCGTTTCTGGATGCTCCGGTATGCACTGGATTTACCCTTGAGTGTGGAGCAATGAACAGAACTACTGGAGAGTCTGGATGCTACAGATGCAGGGATGTCCAATCTGTCTCTTTGCTGTGGCTGCCAAAAAACAGAGGAAGGAACGAGCCTCTGTCAGCTCACAGAGGCCATGAAAACCCCGAACCATTCATTCACTGCACTCCTGTGAGCAGACATGTGAGCTGCCTCTGGCAACACAGATAAGTGAAAATGTGGTGAAAATTAAAGAGAGAACTGTCAAGCTTATAATTAATGTGCAGTTAAAAATCATGCCTTGTTGGTTCTGTCCTGTTTAGAGGAACAGGACTGGGAAGGGGCTCTGGACCAGCTTGTTCTCTCACTTTATGAATTTCCATGTGTGTTGTGGTGGACATTGCACCAACAGTCTTTTAGCCAGTTCAGGGTTTTGAGGTTTTTTTGGGGGTTTTTGTTTTTTTTATCCTGAGACTGCAGACTCTCTTACTTTGTTAGGTGTCTCCTACCTGAATGAAAGCAACCTCTTTCTTTCCTTACAGAGAGAGACACAGGATGAAAAAGGCACTCACTATCATTTGCCTGCTGGTTTCAGCAGCTTTGCTGGCAGTCTTTTGTCCAGGACTTTCTTATGTTTTCCTAAGAGAGAAGAAAAAGACTATCTGATACCCTCACCTAGTTCAATGTGAGGTGCAGGAGGTCTCAAGGAGGAAACAGAGTAATTCCAGCTCTTAGACAAGCCAAACACATAAATCTGGACTGGCATCAGAAGGCAACTGTTCTCCTTCCCCACCCTTTCCAGCAAATTGTTCCTGTTCTCAAAAATCCAGAAGGAAAGTTCACAGAACTGTCTTCACAGGCAATAAACCAAAGTTAATGACCTGATGTGAAGCCACTGGAGTAAGAATATTTTCATATGGTTGGAAGACAGAGGCAGAGTAGGCAGAAATACAGCCTTGTGGGCGCCATATGACTTCCTATGTTACACAGTGTCTGAATCCTTCTTCCAGCCTTTAAAAACAATATTGCTTGAATTTATAGGCTGTAGAACAAAGAAGTTTAATGAATTAATGCAGAGGTGCTCTGGAGCAGAACCACCTCAATGAGCAACACAAACAGGCTCGCTATGGCATTGAAACCAAAAGCACACAACAAATTGGCCTGTGGTCAGCAGGGTGTGTGCTCACCTCCTGGGGCTCTGCACATGCAGGGAAAGGAGCCCACACTCCTTTTTTGTCAGGGAACACTGGGAGCCAGTTCCCTCCTGAAAGAAACGTGGCTGCACAGCTCCAGATACGTTCCTGGTACATCAAAAAGAATTAACATCCTGCCTCCACTTCCACAAAGAGAGGGGTCCTGCTTGGTGCCAAGTGGCCATGTGCACTGATACAGAAATAATGTCTTGGCAGTCAGCAGGAGGGAAGGGAAGCCAAATTACATCATTCACTCTCCTTTCAGTGGGGATGAAAGACTCTATTTACTACTTTGGCAGCAGCCAGCACCACAGCTGCCGCTGGTCACATGTAAGGGCAGCAGAGGGAAGGCAACAAAAAATAATTGAATCCTCAGAGCCTATGGATCCTCTCCATAAAATACCCCACACTCGGTGCAACAGGGGCTCTCCTAGGGCTCAGGAAGCCTCTGTTCTGGTCCCACTGCTCTCACAGACTGCCTGACCTTGACCTGTCACTTCACCTCTCTTCTTTCCTCCTGCTCTTGGTCCTGCTTTTTTGGCTCCCAGGGTTTGGAGGGCAGGGATTGACATATTATGTAAACCCTGTGCTTAGCTCAGCAATCTGCCAGCCTTGCCTGGGTCCTATAGGCACTCCTGCTCACAATGCAATCAGCTCTAATTCTATTACAAATACATTGAAAGGACCCAAAGAGGGACAGATTTTCTCACTGGTACATGTGTGACATGGATGTGATCAGATGGGAAGTTCTGCTGTTCCAGAACACCTTCAGCTCTGCAAATGCCTGATGGAATATGTATACAGTGGTAAGAAGTAAATGGTGTGGCCAGAAAGAGCAGCAGAAGCAGTTAAGTAGTTTAAATATTTTTTAAGCTGAAACTCAGGAAGAGGAGATGAACTCATATGAGAAAGCAAGAATAAATGCCTCTGTGAATGACTGTCAGATTTTTCTTTATAGGAACAGCCATACCACATTAAAAATACACCTACAGGGCATAAACAAAAAAGAACAAGTGTTAAATTGCATGGCCTAATAAGTTTTAAGATTTGAGCAATTTTCATCACCAGAAATCTCAAACCTACCTGTCTGAACACATCTTCTTGTATGCTTCAAGCAAATGATGATTATAAAACACAGAAGAGGATGACCCCATCTTAATTTAAAATGCATGCTCAAGTGACACAACTCAATTCTGACTGCTCAAGCAAACCCCTGCAGAATAGTAATGTGATAAATGAAGACTAAAAAAATCCCCTGAAAAACCAAAGCCCTTCTCTCAGGACAGAATGTAGGGCCAGTTTGTGGCACTGCATTAAAAAAATTAATATAATTTAACAAAACCTGCTAAAAAACTGAAGGAGCTGGTGCCTCAGAGAATTTCTGTACTTTTAAAACAAACCATAATTGTCCTACTGAGAGAAGCTGAGGAGACCCTCATCTGCAGAGCAGATCCACATCTTCATTAAGTGAATCAGTGTATTTTGTAACTAAATGAGATTCTGTCTCGCTGGCAGGCATATTCTGCTCACAGAACAAAGAAACCACACACACAAATATTCCAAAGGGAGATGTCCTTAAAAAAAAAGTCATTGTAGCACCATCAGACGGCAGAGTATGCCAGAAACTATGACTTTGTGGAAGAAAAAAAAACAGACTGATGAGAATTAGGAAGCAAGCTAGATGTGTGTGACAAAAATGTCTTAAGCATTTTATTTCTCAATTATTTCCTGTGAGTTTCTGCTTGTTATCAAGCAATTTCTGTGTTGTTTTCTGATCCAGATTACAAGGCAAGATGTTTTCCATTACCATCTGTATGGCAGACTATCTTTTGTCAAGTGGGCATTTTGCCTTATCTCTCTCTTTGAGTGACCACATTCACACCTCCCTGGGGAGGGGACATTGCTGATAACAGACTATTGAATGTCACTGCATGGCTGATAAGAACTATAATATCCCATTGGGAGATGCTCCGCCCAGAGGGAGGAGCCAAGCATTGCTACCCAGATATAATCCAGAGCTTTTTGAGACACCAGCACAGCTTTCTCCACGGGATTCCCGAGAGGAACAGCAGCTGCCTCTTCTCCCACTGGATCTTCAGAGGAAGAATACATCCTTCTCTACAGATCCCCCTCGCTCCAACAGAACCACACCTGACACTGCAGGAGGGCTGCAGCCACAATTCCAATGGGACTGCCACCAACACCCTGACCCACAGGGTGCCAGGTTGGGTTCTGACTCTGTCAGTGTTGTTCTAGTGTACTGCATTGTTTATTTTGTCCTTTTATTTTCTTCCCTATTAAAGAACTGTTATTTCCTGCTCCCATGTTTTTGCCTGAGAGCCCCTTAATTTAAAATTTATAGCAATTCGGAGGGGTGGGGAGGGTTTACATTCTCCATTTCAGGGGAGGCTCCTGCCTTCCTTAGCAGACTCCTGTCTTTCCAGACCAAGACATTTTCTTTCCCCTAGCATTCAAAAATCGCACTGCTGCCCACCAGCCTCAAGAGCTGGGTGTAGGAAAAGAGCACCACCCTCAGCCTTGTTGGTGTTGGCTTTTTACAGCATCTCCCCAGCACTCAGAGCCCTGCAGGACAAAGCCTGGGAGGTTTTCTCTCTCAGGGAACAGGATCCCTGCTCATCTCCTGTCCTGTCCTCAGCTCCATGCCTGCCTGGGCACACTAGGCCTGAGATGAGGAACAGCCTGAAAGACAAATGGGACAAATCACAGCGCTAAACTGCTGGGAAATCCAAACTTCTCTATGCATGGGAGCCAGCAAGGCTGCTGAGCTGGGAGGAAATATTCACACACTGATCCATGCTCTGTGCTCCTGCTCGGAGTCTGGCTAGGAGAGGAAAGGGATAATAAGATCCCAGGTCTGGTGAGTAATGATAACAGAAGGCAAGTATAGGGAAAGGGAAAAAAACACCAGTGAACTAAGGGTGCAGATGGTGGTCTGAGATCAGGAGTATTTCTGTCTGTCATGTTTTACTTCTCCCTAAGATACACAAAAAACAAGACAAAAAGGGGACCTGGAGGTAAAACCCAAAATTCAATTTTTATGAAGGACTTCGTATTTTTCCCTTATACATGGCAA
The DNA here is from genome assembly GCF_028769735.1 of Zonotrichia leucophrys gambelii. Classification (NCBI taxonomy): domain Eukaryota; kingdom Metazoa; phylum Chordata; class Aves; order Passeriformes; family Passerellidae; genus Zonotrichia; species Zonotrichia leucophrys. The sequence continues at coordinate 7,786,038 of NC_088169.1, forward strand.
ATTGTTAATTATTGTATTTCAATTTTCAATAGAAGTGCAGGAAATTAGTAGGTGCAAACATTTCCAATTATAAACATTTCCAATATATAAATTTTAAGATAGTCACAATCTATGCAAGATGTCAAGTGTGAGGAAGGTGTTCTCATTTAAGGAATTTTTTCCCAACTACCATAGACACAGGTTCAGTCCAAAGAAACCAGTCTGGGTGAAATGTTGTACTTGGATACATCTGCAGTTAAAAGAGATGAATCTCTCATGAGGTCACTGCCAGCCTTTAGAGTCACATCTTGGGCTGACACCATTACTTCATCTCAGCTTGCAAACAGCCCCTACCCAACCTTGCTCCAGATTCTTCTCAAATTTCTCAATTCTGAAAAAAAGCATCTGCAGCTTTTATGGAGAGATTAGCTCTGATATTCATGGCAGCAGGAAAAACAGTCCAGAATAAGAAACATTACTTAGAAAATCCCTTATTGATGTTTGTCTTTTACATCAAAAGAGCCATGTCATGCTGCTAATCTCAATAGTGAGTGTTTGATAGAAAAAGATCAACTGCCTCCAGGCAACGTAGACCCAATCAGTTAGGGATTTAACTCTAATTTTGAGACAACGAGTTGCTTCCAGTTTGTTTTGGCTGGCTCTAGAGTGGCTCTTTGCACATGAAATCATTATTAATCTCTGCTCAGAAGTCAGCTGCTAACTTGTGCAGTCTGTAGCATTCTGGTATTATGTAATTCCAGCATAGAACTACACTAGTAAATGGAATAAATCATCCTGAACAAGTTTTCTGGAATATAGAGTCACATGGAAAATATTAGTGGTCCAATCTACAAGTGATGGGTAAATATGTCATCCAAACAAAACCTGCTTACCTTATCAAGCAAAAAACATTCTTTTCCACTTACACTTCTGTTTCATGAACCAAGTTAAAAATCCTGTCTAGACTCCAGCTAGCACCAAGCCCCACCAATACCACTTCCTTCAGAGTCCCAATTTGTTTTCTGGGTGCATGCACACACTTTTTGTTAAGCCATGTAGTCCTTGTGCACAATGAATACCTGTCCTGACTAGTAAAAGTTTACCATGATGCAGGTTCCTTCAGAAGATACTTGAATATTTTCTGCATGCTGAAGGTGCTGTAATCATGTCAAGTGCTGAGCAAGACGAGTTTAAAGAGAAGATTTATTTTCTTTATTTCTACAATCAGTGATTTTCAGGGCTTTAATATATTTTTTCCAAAATTTTGCTGCATGGCATTCGTAGAAGGCCAGAAAGGCAACTCAGATATGGAAACATCTTTAAACAACCTGGAGAAAAGATAATTAATTGTGTTGACACTATCAGATTACTGTGGTAAATCAATGACATTTTTAAAGCAATCTGTAGGCTGAATATAACAGGGAAATAAATTTATCTGTACTTTCTGGCCCTATTTTTCCTTCTCACCCTCCTCCACCCCATTCCTTCACACATGAAAGTCCACCAGGAAATGGGAAGGATCAACCCTGACAACTTTTCCAGAGATTTCCTCAGATGCCTCCACAGAGCAGGAAGGTCTGTCCCTATACAATGATGTTTTCCTAATAACAATCCTCCTCTTCTCTGCAGATGCCCTACCCAAATTAAAACCATGCTGGAGCCCATGGAGGCTAGAAAATTCATTAATGGATTTGAGTGAAATTGCTGTTTTATGGAATGTAATTTCACATATGGGTAGCCACACTATCTGTGGAGTTCATGGTTGGAACAATTTAAAGCACTTCTCACCCTCACACAAAAGATAAGCTGGTTTTATGAGTTTCTCAGCTTCCTCCAGCCCATAATAAGCACAAATATATAATGTGAACAACAATCTTGTAAGTCAGATCATGAAGAGGAGCTGAATGCTGATTTATTGCTGTAAAAACACAGCCCTGTTCAGGGTGATATGCAGTGCCCTGCTGTTTCAGAAATACAATCTGAGGCATCAACAAGCCTGCAGTTGACTTGCCAGATAAGGTCTGCTATAGGGTGCCTATTTTTGAATATTTAATACACACACTTTTACTTTAGGGAGATGTTTTCCATCTCCAATTTTTGTGGAGCATGACTGGCAAGTAAGAAGTTGTCTTCTCTCCAGAGAAAATAATGTAAGTATGCTCCACTGCAAACCTCACAATGATTACAGGAATAATTTGCAGACCTCAAATTTGAGGCATATTTTAGAGTCATATTAAAAAGAATTTATTTTTAGCTTGCTTTGGTTTATCAAAAGTCTTAAGTTTCTCACTTCAAATCAGTGTCTGGTATCTAATACCTGGGGTTTAATCTTCCATTCAAACCAGCTCTTCTGCAAAAAATATTTCTTACCCGATTCACTTTATCCCTTTTACATTGAATTTAGAAGATCCTATCACAAGCCATAGGCATGTTTAATATTATTGAAATTGCACTGCTAATATCCATATCAATTATATTTTGAGATTTATGTTTAGTGTAGATATTAATGCAGTCTGGCTTTTCCATTTTTACTTCTGCAAGTGTAATTTATTGAGACATAAATAGTAATATTAAAGCTATCAAGTATAAACATCAATACTTTACAGCACTATGTAATTTAAGAGTTACATGCATCTAAATTCAGTTACAGTCCTTTCTGAATGCTCAGATCTTAACTGCAGACTGCAGCTCACCAGGAATTCTGAGTTTGGAAGCAGCAGGCTGTCAAGTAATGCAGCACTAACATCTTGATATAAGCTTTTCAGCAGGACTGGGGAGCTGGCACATGACTGGGACATGAAAAAACACATGGTTTGCTTTTGTATTTTTTCTCCTTTTCCACTAAAAACTCACTATTTGCACACTGCAAGCCTCTTCCCCATCTCGCAGTAATTTCAGATTATTTATGGTTTTGATATTTTGGTGATTCCAGAGATGTATAGGGAAGGGGCTGGAAGGAGCTGCAGTAAGTCAGCCCCAGGTTCTCTCTGACACCACCAGTGATGGGAATGCCACCCTCCGCAGGTGACATTGCTTTGCTTTGTTCAATGTGTTAGAATTGTCTTATTGCATGAAACCAGGTGTAACTGGTAAGCACTGGTATGTGGTTTGGCAAAGAGGCAACATATGTGACAAGGTCTGGCACCAAAAAAAACCTTTTTTTACTTCAAACAGATTTTTTTTTTGGTGGCCCATAACAAAAATACCTTCTTCAAGGTAAAATCTTGCAAAGCAGGGATGTCTGTTGGCCAGGTAAAATAAAACTGGCAGTGAATGTGGGATTGTGTAATGGTTCAGTCACTAATAAAAGCTTTTTTACTTTTAGTTTACTGTGTATTCAGGCAATGTAAACTGGAAGGGCTTCTCCTCTAAAGTGTATTTCTCTCTCCTTTGGCTATGGAGGGGACATCAATGACTTGCCCTAAATGCTGAAGTTACATCAAGCAGCATGAGATGAAGTCCAGTCTCATTTTTGCAAAGAAACTGATGATATCCTTGATTTGTCATTGCTACAGTGAGCCCACATTTCGGTTTTTGAACATCCACGGGTGCACAGTGCTGCCTTCAATTTTAACCTCAAAATAAAAATGCCTTATTATTTCCACAGCTGTTCTGAGCAAACAAGGCTACCACTGAAGTACCACTGGCATATTTTGGACTGAAGGCACCAGGGAGAATTACCTTAGGATGAAGCAAACTGAGAGAGAAACCATGAAAGTCACGTTGAAGGCAAAAGTTTTGTGCTGCCTTGGATCAGTGAATTTCCTGATAGAGACAGATGCTTGTACTTACCAAGAGGAGCTACCTCTAGACAAAAAGCTAAAGACCACATTTGGCACTGTCAAACACTCATCGTCCTTTTAGTACCTCACAGTGTAAATCTGATCATGCTCTGTAACAGTCTCAATGAACTTTTGAGCTTACAGCCCTTTTATCTTGTATAACGTTTTTTCCTGTTTCTGTTTGGCAATCTGATTTTATTAGGATTTGTCAGTGTAGTCAAGTGTGCATCTGAATAGCCTGGGAAATTTAACAGTGCAAGTAATGGAGAATCATGTCCTGCTGCATTTGGAGGCATCTCTCCTTAAATAGAGAGTTTTTTCTGCCACGTGCAATAACTTTTATCTTTCTATCAGAAAACTGATATTTCCACCTTTGTATGGAAAAGAGTGACTAAACATTTCTCTGAGTCTACACAGGAGAAATATTGCTACAAAACAACATTTGCGTTACTTGTTTATTTAAACATCTCATGACAGAGTGAGAAAGAAACATTTTTCACAAAGGAAAACGAGATTTCCCAGGGCTCCCAGTGCTGCAGAAGCACCAGCACAACATCAAGAATTTTCCACATCAGTCAAACTGGAGCTGAAGATGCTTTGAACAAACCACATGGACCCCAGCTTGACACCCTTGTGCCCAGGTGAAATCCCAGCTAACCCTTTCAGTGCCAGTCTGTTGGTGCTTCTCAGCTTTAGAAAGCCTGCAGGGGATGGAGGTATGGCCAAAGAGCAGAGATACCTAAAGGATCCCTATTAAAATAGGGATTTTGTTGTTCCTTCATCTTTGTTGACAACACAGATGAAGGAATGTACCTGTGGGTGAGCAGTGGTTCCATAAATTTAGCTTTGGAAATATTTGTGGGATCTGCTGCATTTTTTCACCTCATATATGAATAATGTTCCCTAGTTGGTGAGGAATACACCAATATTTTAGGACTTTCTTTAAAGATTTTAAAATGCAGCTGACAACACACTAATCTGGCTAACTTTGACCTCCTTTGAATTTTAGATTTCAGTAGCAGTCATCTAATTTTAGCCAGTCTGACCAAGTTAAAATAAATGTGGCACAGACCATGAAGGCAGCTATTCATTTGTGAGCAAGAGGCAGCTACTTTCAGTATAGATGTTTATTGTGGAAAAGGCAATGATCAAAAGAAAATACTGGGGAAAAGGATGCAGAGAGTTGCAGTCCCTGCTGTCAGGAAATTTATTAATTTCAAAGCATCATTGGTGGTACATGGAGAGGTGAATTATTAAAAAGTAAATAAAGATTCTCTTTAGGTTGTATTCTCTGTATAAAACACTTGGGGTTTTGCCTGCAGCTGTGCAGGTAACACAGCCATTATTCTCTCAGCCCTTGTTCTCACCCCCTCGCACACCTGATGGCTGGAAAGGCAGATCCTGCTTTCCTTTGAAGCAGCTGGAAATGAGAATAACAACACCTTTATGCTGCTTGGCCCTCCTTGCTGGCAGCTCTCAACCTTTTTTGCAGAAGCCATCAGCATAATTACCTGGATTTTACCAGTGTGGAGAGCAGGGCCAGGGAGCAGCAAGTTGTGTCCAAAGATGCACAATGAGCTGGCAGGAAAAGCAGGAGGAGCTCCAAGTCATCCCCTGCAGGTGGTGAGGACATTGTGCATGTTTCCAGAAAGGATTTCTTTCTTTTCCAGGGTGCTCCAAGCCTCCAAAATCTCCCCTGCCCATCAGCTTGGGGCCTTCTCCAGGGATTCAGGCTTCTTTTCTGCCACATGTTGTGTGCCTTGTTTGTTCTCCAGCTTTACTCACTGGCCACAACTCCTTCCTGCCTGTTTAGCATTCACCCCACTGAGGTGTCTATCAGCAGAAACCATGCTTGCTGTCACCCCCATTCCAGTAAATTAATCAAGCCAGGCTCTTCTAGTACCCCTTCATCTATTATGCTCTTCATTTTTCTGACCATCTTAATAGCCCTTGTCAGTCATGCATTCCACTTTAAAGCAATCACTTCTGATCCCAGGTGACCAAATTATGCTGCACCTGCCAGTGTGGATGTGTACACCCCTCACTCTGCAGGAAATAACTCACCTAATCCATCTTGGGTTTCCAGGGTCTTTGAGTTTTCCTGTCATGTTGACAGCCTCTGTGCAAGGTTACGTGTCTTTATCTTGTCTTTACTCTGCCATTCCAGCAGAAGGGCCTTTAATAGCAAGCATCTAATGGCTGCAGGTATTCCTATAACTCTTATGTCCATAAATGATTTTGTACTCTGTACTGTGAAACTAATCCAGTTTAAAATGCCTCCAGTTTAAATGGCTCTCAGATTCTGCCTGTGAAATATTTGAGTGCCCCGTCTGTGCCTGGGATGTGCCATCAGCAAGTCAGATGAGTACACTCCCACTTGTTGTGCAAAATAAACCATGTCTCTTCCAAGGCAGTCCTTGAAGAAATCAATTTCTTCCAGCCAAGACATGTCCTTATTTCTTTGATTTTTCTTCAGTGATTTTATCCACCCTTAAGGAGTCAGGGCTGTGTGCATGCTCGTGTGTGTGAGAGAGGGAAGAAATGAGGCAGAATCAGGAATATCTGTTTTCACACTGAAATCAACTTGGAAATAATGGATAAACATTCACACTAGAAAGCAGACAATAGAAAAATCTGAAGATAGCTGTCAGGGCAAGTCAGGGCAAGGTAGAAAATTGATGCATCTTCCAGAAAGGCTAAAGGCAGCGGTGCATGGCAGGGCTGTCATTACCAGAGGACATTAGTGCTCCATACACAAAGCAAGAGATGGAATGACAACAGGGAAGGTAGGGAATAAACAATCAATTTGGAAAAGGCTTTTTTTTTTATTTTCCCCAGAGAACTGCATCACAACGAGAAAAACATCTTTAAAGGAAGAAAAATATGGTCAAACACTTGAGGTCTCAGAAAAGGGAGGATCTTTTGTGTCTGTGCTTATCATCAACTTTACTCACATGGAGGCCCTGGAAGAGCAAAGGAGACTCTGTTTCAAATTAAAGCATCCTGAAATAAGGTTTTAGAGCAACAAGATGAAGTGGTAGCAAAGATTTTTTGAAGAGTTATCATGGGTACTACTGACCAATAATTTGATTTCTGGACTGCAAACATTAGAAACTATTGTAATGAAGGAAAAAAATATGTGTAAGAAATGCCCAAAAGACAGCATGGCTTTTGCAAAGGGCAGTCATATATCACACAGCCTCACATATCATACAGTTCTCAGAAGAGGTAAGGAGCAAAAAGACATTGGAGCTAATAGAGTCTTTTTGTATTGCCCAAAAAATGGCAATGAGTCATTGCCATTGCCATGAGTCAACAGCCCTTACAAAACCTAAATATTCACAGCATAAATGACAATGATCAATTAGTAGATGCTTAAAAATAGAAAAATTTAAAAAGGAAAAGAAAAGACAAGAATAATTAGATTCTTCACAGTATAATACTGTCACTTATGGTGCTACTAATGGATTGGACCTGGGCCCAGGGCTCCTCAACACATTCATAAACATTGCAGGAAGCAGAGGAGAAGGGCACTGATAACATTGGCTCCTACAAAATTATTTGAAAGAGGCTAATCTAAAGCTGACTGTGAAGTATTTCAGAAGTGTATTTGTATTTAATTCCATATTAGTAACTGCAGTGTGGTGAGGGGTGATGCAGAAACAGGCAGTGCTGACATACATCTGCATGTACATGTGTGCAGAGATGTGCAGACATTACAAACAGCCATTACTTAGGTGGTAATTTACCTCTTGTCATTTAAGAACTGTACTTGGAGTCCTTCAGGACTCACTGAACACTTTGAATGCCTGACACATCAATGCTCAGGAGCTCGGAAACAAAGAATATTAAGAATGATTAGGAAAGGCAAAGAGAAGAAAAATCAAATAACATTATGCTACTGTATCTTATTGCTCTACATTATGTACTTATTATTCATTTCACACCATCTCAAAGGGATGTATTGGAACTAAGACAGGGATGGGAAGACCAAATTTACTCCTCAGTTTTGTTACATGGAGAGTGGATAGACAAGGTGATAGATAATACATAATAATAGACTAGATAATAGAGGACAGAGATGGAATATGGCTGAGGTAGATATGAAGAACGGGAAGTGATTTATTCACTGTTTCTCACAATACAACAGCGGGTAGGCTGATAATGAAATTATCAACCATCAGCTGCAGAGCAGAGAGAAAAAAAGATCTTTACACACAAGGCCAGGGAATTAATTCTCACAGGATCCTGTGGAAGCTACAGAATAAATTTGCTGCCAAGAGTCAGTGGGAGTCACTGAATGCAGGGATACTCACACCTCTGGCCTAGAAACATCCAATCCATGTCAAAAACGTCCTCAATGAGCAGTTCCCAAAGTTCCCAGTTTATGCTGTTAGAAAAATCCCTGTGTATCTGTTTCTCCTCTGAAATTCCCTTTGTAACCAGCATTAATGCCAGGTTCTAGAGACCACCAAAAACCTCCCTGGGACATGCATGTATTTGCAGTTTTAGTGCACTTTAATGAAATTAATTCATACAAAATCTTGAAATGCCTCCAGTATGTTTCCATAACTCACATTTTTCTATTATAGAAATAAAGAAAGAGAAAAGAAGATACATAACTTCCCTGTTTCTGTCCTTGGGTTGAGCTCTTTTCCTTACAAAACAGCAGTTGCTGACAATCCTGGTTTTGCCACAGGTACCCCCCAGTTTATTTGCAGAAGTAATCACTTCATTCTGCCTGCAAATGCAAGAGTGTGCCCTTTTTCCTCCACTTATTGAAACAAATAAATGAACAAACCACACAATTAAATAAGGTCAGAACTATTCTGTAAAAAATCACATCCTCAGATGAAATAAATTACTGTAACTTTATTGGCTTCAGTGGAGCTGTGGCAATTTACAGCAGCTGAATATTGCTTCAGCACTATGATTCAAGTTATCAAGAATGTGAAATGCTGCAATATTGATTCAGAAAAGTCTATTTGAATTTATTTTTCTAAATTAATTTTCTCCCAGATTCATTAAACATTGTAGGGAAATAGTTCTAGAATGCACATTAAGTGCAAAAGTGTAGACTGGAGTCCAAACTCACCAATGCATTTTGGCAATCCTGGGCATTTTTAGCCTCCTTTATGAGCCCCTCATGGCATTGGATGGTATCAATTGCCTATTTGATACACATCATCCATATGGATTTTTTTAATGAAGGCCCAAATATTACTGCTGTTATTTTTCTGTAATGGTAATATTCCAGTAGCAGTCACAAAGAATGCTCCCCAACAGACCTGTGGACTTGCCCTGCCTTGAGATCTCCCAATTTACAGACAATACAGGGAGGGTTCATGGAAATTCTCCCTTCAGACTAAGCTTGGCCAGTGACCCTTTGCCATTTCTATTGTATAATGGCAAATTTCCTTCAGGTACCCCAGTAAAAATTGTTCCAGAGAAGGATCATGAAGGAGGAAATGACCTTGTGATTCAGTTTTTCTCAGACAATCCACCCATAAAGTCAAGGTTGAAGACAGCATAAAGGGCTGTCTTGAGATTGCCATAAATGTGTCATTTACTCATTGCAGCCCCTTTTCTCCAGTAATTGTGAAGTCTGGAAGCAATGCAGGCACCAGGATTTGCTCCTTTCTCTCTTAAATCTTTTCACAGCAGCAGCAGCACCAGATTTATGTGCACCACAGACAGCCTGGCGTAAAGGAGGCACCCAGAAAGTCACATCCAGCAAGGCAGAAGGGGCAGGACACAATGTGGTGACACTGGGGTTTATAAGACATTCTAATTTAAAGAGTGCTAATAATAAAGGAGGTAACTTCATGCTACCAAGAGTTGTTTGGGGCTCCTGTGGGCAGGGAGGGGCAGAGGGATAACTTGGAGCAAGGAAAGACACAGGGAGATCTGTGTTCCTCAAAGACTGAGGAAAAGAAGGCTTAGAGATGAGAGTTCGAGTTGGGATGCCTAAAATGCCATAAAATAAATTACTCTGAAAGGAAATGGGGAATCTTTCATGTAGCTGTGGTGCCAAGAAGGCATGGCCCAGGATAAGGGAGGAGGATCTCATCATTTTGGATGTGACACAAGTTCTCTCTCCCAGTGCTCCATTTATGAAGTGCTAGTCATATTTCATTTCTAATGCTTGTCTTGGTTTTAAGTGCCCAGCTGTAAATTTGCTGGGTGATAGCCTTTGGACATGTGCATATGCATGTGTGGATGCAGGTTTTTATAAGATAGTCCAATTTTTAGCTGAGCCTCTAGAAAATCCTGTAAACCAAGTTTAGTTTATCAATAAAGCATGATTGTAAAATTGCAGGCCTGAAAGACATGAAAATTATAAGACTGTCAACAGTAAAAAGGAAAAAATTGATTACAAAAATAGAAAATAGAGAATATCTTTGAGATAAATATAATGAATAGTGTTGACTTCTCTTTACCTACATGTACTTTTGACTCCCTTAGGGTCCTCAAGGATGTTTATATTAAAATTTTTTGAGAATCTGGATCTTGCCTATAAAGAGTCTGCATGTTTTATTATTATGTGTATCCTTGCTAGCCTTTTTTTTTTTTTTGTATTTATGGTATTTGCAAGTGGCACCATAAGCAAGCGAGAGAGGGGGACAGTTTTTCTCCACTCTCCATCTATTTATCTTGTGTGTTTGGCAACATTTGGAGCCAGACCAAAAGGAATTTAAGTCAATACTCAGTTTTGTTTGTTCCCTTTATAGCCCATTTCTCCTCTTGGTTTGCGTGGGTATTTCCAACAGCAACAGAGAAGGGAAAATATTTCAAAGCAAAGCAAATTGTGGTTATATAACAGCAAACAAAGGCAGGAGGCTTCAAGGGGAAAATGTGACTCCTGAAAATAATTTTAAGAACTTATCTTTACACAGGCTGCTACACACAGTAATATAATTACAGAAGTACAAACCCCCCACACACATACCAATGCACAGAGTAAATGGAGTTATATTGGCGCTTGTATGGTCACAGCTTGCTTTATTACAGACAGAGGAAAAAGATGTGATGGTACTAAACCTGTGCACCATACATCCATGATATTATTATTATTATTGTTGTTGTTGTTGTTGTTGATGATGATGATGATGGTAGTAATAATAATGATATAGCAATAGAAATTTTAACAATTAATCTCAGACATTTGCACCCCTCATACACACATTCAAACTGGTACAAACAGCACATGTAGAGCAAGGCTATCTTCCCTCCATCCCCACAACTCCCTTTTTTTAAGGTTCTTTCTCCTCTGAGCTCTTAAATTGTCATAGGGCTGCAGGGTGGTCAGCCCAGCCACAGGAGAGAGATTTGGTTCTGCTGATAAGCTGTTTATTAGTGGTTTAACTCCAAAGTGTGTGCTTGGCTTCTTTGTGGCAGCTGCTGGAGGTGAGCACTGCAGAGCTCCAGCAGCTGTCAACACAACCCACACAGCAGTATAATAGTTAGGGGAAAATTGCTGAAATTAAATAGAATATGTTGAGTTAAAAGCACTTTTCTAATTCAGCTTTTGGAGGTGTGTGTCTTCCTAGTGGCTTGTTGTAGCTATGGGAACAAGGGCTTTCCCCTCTCCCCCAGGTTTTGCCTTTGCCTCTGTTCAGTTGTTCTTTGAGCTGGTGGAGACAGCAGCATGAATACTCTTATTGCAACACATGTGTAGCCACCTACAGAGAGTGAAAAGGCTGATTTTCCTCTTTGTGGCAGGCACAGTGTTAGATAACACAGTTAACTGATTGTAATTGATAATTTGCTCCACTCAGGTTTATTGCCTTATTTGCTCTTTCTTTCTCTCCCTTCTTCTAAGTATGGAGGATCTTAAACTTATCAGAGGTTTTGATGTCTCTTGAAAAAAAAACCCAGCAAGGCTGGAAAGCATTTGGCAGTGTAATTAGTAATGTTAAATCAGTAAGAATTCAAATAATTTAACATGCTCCTGTAGCAGCTGATACCAGGAATACAAATTAGAAGGTGAAACTAAAATTGAGCTATTGAAACTGGAAATCATCAACACTAAAAGATCCTGAGTTCCAGGCTGAGGAGAACAGAGACTGCTTTTAATATGGCAAGAAATCAAAAAGAGGGAGCCAGAACATGAGTTTAATGAGAATATTTTCTTTCCTTTGGAAAGAAAAGAAAGTTTTTCTTTGTCATCTGCAGAGTATGACTGAGGATGGTTGCAGGGACACCATGGGCACTCTCACCCTTCTTGATTTGGCCATGATCAGCACCCAGAGAGGAAAGCACAGTAACTGCTGTGTCATGGAGCACTCTCCTCCACATCCACCTCCCACTGGAGAGGGGGAAATTCACACCAAATATCACTGGGTGTTGCTGAGGAGGGGTTGTGCTGCCATTTATTGGGAGGTTGTAGCTGAATGGAGACACTGCAGCCTTTATCTCCACCCCAGGCACATCTCCTACATCTGAGAGAGAAACGATGCCACAAGAGTGGATCTTTTCCTCTTATTTCTATGATTTAAACAATGTCACAGCTGAAGGAGAGCAAAACAGCTGATTCCTCTGGGTGCTGCAATCATGCACAGCTGCATTTTATGTGCAGCATCTCCCAGCCAGAGTCACTGTGCTCAAAGCTTTAGGGCTCCGTTTCCCTGCTCCTGTCTCCTGGCAGAGATGCACACAACCAGATTTCCCTGTTCACACACTGTACCTTCCAACTTGAAAAGCAATCCTTTTCTACTAGCATTTTTTGTCTCAGTTTTTCCTTCTATCTTCCATCTAATTTTACTTTGAATACTTTTTCACAGGAAATCTGAATCAGATCAAATGAGCTTTGCATTTTGTTTTGAAGTTGATGAGTTCATTGTCATCCTGAGGCCTTCCCAGGACTGCTAAACTTGGGATATGAGCAGAAAAACTTCTTGCTTGACGTCCCTGTAGCTTCAGCATGAGTCTTGCACTTCTTGCCAGCTTGTCAGTGAATAAGCAGCCTGTGGAGGAGCAGTAGGGGAGGCAGTGGAGATGGGGTTTGGTGGCCAAACCCAGAACCAGGGCCATGAGAACCAGTGGGATGCTGTGTCCTGAAGAAATCCAATTCACAGACTGTGCTGGGTTAATGCAGAATCTCACTAACAGATCTTATGTGTCATTGGCAGTTTGGCTTTTATTTAATAATTCCTGAAATAATGGTGGGAGGACAAAGAAATAACTAAGAGTGAAGTGTTTATTTCCCTCCATGTGAGCTGCCAGGTGAGCAGTAGCAAGACACATAAGCAAAAGTTTTAAGGCTGAATTTACTAAACTGTCTTATGAATAAACTGCCAGAGCATCTCTTTTGACTTCCCTGGTTGTCAGAATCTTCCTGGAAGCCTTAAAAAGCTCTTGTGGATGAACTTGCTCTGAATCATAGAATAATTTAGGAGTTAGGCCTCTTTGTCCAGCCCACTTTCTTCCATGCATCCCACCTGCTTTTCCATGTGTCCACATGACCAACATCACTCACACCAGGAGACTCAGGGCCTTTCTTCAAGGCTCTGAAGCCAAACACCACAAAGCCACAGAGCATTTATGAGCAGCCTGAGTCCTGGATCCAGCCCACAGGAAAAGGATTCAAGATGCTTCTCCAGCTTCAAAGTGCTCCATGTCCTGGGAAGCTCGGGAGCAGGGGAGGTGTAACCTAGGAGATTCTGCAGAACTGGAGACCATGTGAATCCCTCAGTGCCCAAAAATCTCTAACCCAAGGCAGCAGGGAAGAGCTCAGGAGAGGTTTGCACCCCACGCTTTTCCCTGCAGATTACACAGTTTCCATAAATACCACAGCACAGGAAGGCTGTGCTTCAGACTCTCACACATCAGAGAGAATTTCAGAACCAGGCTGAGCAGGTGTGAAGCTACTGATAACTTCCACCTGCGCCCTAATCTCCACTTGTCTCTGCTGTAACCATATCACAGCAACGTACTCCTGGGGACACGTGTCGTGATGCTACTCCAAAGGCGCTCTGTGAAGGAGAAAATGTCTGGTTCATTGTCTGCCTGTGCATGACAGTCCATGGAGGAGCTTCTCTATATAATGTTTTAAAAAGGAAATCAGTGAAGAGCCCCCCTTTCTCAGTTTAACTGGGATTTTAATTCTTCACAAAGTTCCTGCTAAGGAATACTAAATACCACGATGGAGAGGAAATCACTCCAGTGTGTCACACAAAGTCAAACCTTTTTGTCTGACCTGAGAGATAATTCCTCTAAACAATATCACTATAGTCAAAAGGAATTATAATTAATTCATACAGAGAGAATATAATTAGCATTCTTAGAAAAGAACTGGCTGCTGATGTACTTACTGCCTTATGAAAAGATTTTTCTTTGGAGTGATAGAAACAAACTAAGAGGCCTGAAAATCCCTTTTTATTAGTCTCAAGTGCAGGATGATCACATTTACCAAAAGTCAGCCTCTCAGAAGTTTAATATATGAAAAAGCTGTCAAAATAAAATCAAATAAATCAAACAAAAATACAGAGTTGACTACTACAGAAGTTGTGTCCTTCTGTGTTAATAGCTGAAGAACAAGCAATCCTCTCCATCTTCATGTCCATCCATGCAGTCAAACTCAAATTGATTCTTAGACTGATATATAGACATGACATCAAAAATTTGGGAGGCTTTGCAGGGACAGACTTATTGGTATCAACTGCAATGACATCAGCTGGGCCTGTGTTATTTTTTCTCCAGCAATCACACTGCTTGCTTAGCAGAGGGATCCCTGCCCATAGTCCTGGTGGACACTTATTTCTGCCTTGAAATGTTTCAGGAATTGTCTGGGGGAAGATGAGATGGCAAAGAACAAACTGGGAATACTTCTAGTAGGAAAGGGCATTAATTCATAAACCACCTTGCTCTAATTTTGAAAGTCAGCAGCAATAATAAACGACAAAGCTTAAAGAATATGAAACAAGGAAATTTTCTTACCATCAATCTATGAAGACAACAGAATGGTACAACTTTCTTGACCCAAAATATACCTATGTGAGTTGTCAAATTTCTCCAAAGGCTTTGGCTAAAATAATTGAATTTGTTGGTTTGGGGTTTTTTTTCATGAGAAATATTGAAACACCTGCTTAATATTGATCCAGCATTTTGCAATGACATTACATTTTGAAATTTACCCTCAAATAGCACTCAAAAGAGTGAAAAAATGTAGGGCAAAGAAACAAAACCAAATTTTCTGATTCAAAAGCAAATATTTAATTGGATTTGGAATATAATTTTGCTGAAGCACAAAAACTGTAGGTAAATTAGAACTCTACTTCCCCAGTTAAGTTCATAAAAAGCCAATTATTTTTACAGATTTATTTGTGACGTAATATATTAATCAGGCCTCAAAAATCCAAATGACCTATTTGTTCCATAATTTACACACTGTAAAACCTGCTTGCTAGCACTGGTTTTGATGAGTGAATGATGCAGTTCTGTAGGAATGTAGCTGGGATTCTGTTGCCCACATGTTGTGAATAAAGGCTTAATCCTCTCATGTTACTTCTCTATACAAAGTGGATGGGAAGGAGTAAAAAAATTGTCTGTGTCTATTTGTTGAGCTGGGAAAAAACCCCAAAAAATAATTACTGGCATGCTTGCAATATTATTTTAACTTTAATTTGTCTTTTCTTGTACCAATCCAGAGTAGAAGGGATTTGAAGAGGTATAAAACATGATAAAGAGCATCCCTGAAGTGTCCAGGGCCAGGCTGGGTGGGGCTCAGAGCAACCTGGTCCAGTGGGAGATGTCCCTGGCAGGGGGATGAAACCGGATTATCTTTGAGATCCCTTCCCACCCAAACCATTCTATAATTCTATAGAAATCTTTCTTCATCTAAAAGAACTGGACCTAAAAGAACTGACTTAGCCATAAATATGTAATATATATATATATTTTTCTTTTTAAAATGTAATTCTTCTAGTTCAATGTACTTAATGATTAATGGTTTTGGCAAGGTGCACCCCAACAGGGTTGGGCTCTCTACTCTGCCCTGTTGCACAGGGGAGCAGTAATTTTGGTTTAATACATATCTATGCAAGTTTATTTGGGCTTTGGAGTGTGTCTCCCTTTTCATTCTTCATCACAGAGACAGCTCAAAGGTTTTGGACCCGGAAAGTACAGCACGTAAAACCAAAACAAAACATGAGTACAGAGTGCAAGAAATACACTCTACTGACCAGGTCAGGAGGGATGGGAGGTCTCTCTTTAAGCAGACATTTCTAGCTGTTTGCAGGGATTTTCAGATTTCCAGATTTTCCGCTATCATTTAATATCAGCATTAATTTAATCTTCCCCATGCTTTTCTTTTACTCATAACTTAATCTCAGGAACTCCATCCCTAACCATTTCCCCAAAAGTGATGAGAAAGTATAGATACACATTTTATTTGAAAAAAGTGACACCCAAAGGGATGAAAGGAGATTAAAATTCTTCATCAAATCAACTATTTTGTGAATAGCAAAAAACTCTGGACATAACAAACAGCAGAAAATGGGGTTTGTAATAGAGTAACAGTTTGTAATTGGTTTTGCTGGGAAAAAGCAGCTGAATCAATAAGCACTAAGGTTGCAGACTGGTTTTGCTGATTGATCTCACGGTCTCAGCAACTTCTACACAACACAGTTACTACTTCTGGCCATTAAAAAAGTCACATATGTTCTGAAGAGCTACTAAATACCTAAAACAATACTATTCTTTTTAAAGGTCTCCTAACTCTGCCATTTCAAATCAATTTTAGTCCTTTGAGGTTGTTGTCTTTGAGATGAAACACTGAGGATGTGCTAATGCAGTTCATCTCAGTGCTCTTCTATCCAGGAAGATGTTTCAGAAGTCACTGGACTCAGACAAACTCTCACACAAGGTTTTACATATTTAATACCATGTCCCATCTCCACCAGGACTTAGCAAGAAGCTGCATTTCTAATTCTCTCCTGTGGGTCTGTGTTTTCATTATGTGTGCTATAAAGGTGCAAAAATTGCCATGGAAATCTAAAATATTATCTATTTGCAAGGAGAACTTCATTCATAATGGATAGGGAGTATCTTTAGGCTACAGTCAGGTTTCAGATCTTTCACCAGGTGTTGCTTTCACCTTGGTAAAGGTGACCTTGGACTGTTTAATGTATGACCAGCAGCAACCTGTATCACCATGCCTGAGGGGTGTGAGCATTTCCAGAGCATCTGTAGGAATCAGTGATCATTTGTGGCAAGCATTAAAACCTGACATCTTCATTAAGTATCAAGTGTATGAATTGCAACAAATCCTCAAGGGGGCATTTGAGTCTGGAGGAAGCTGAGGGAGAAGAAGAAAAAGAGTATGGGGGAAGAGACTTTCTCCAACTCAGAATCCTTTTAGGGAAAAGCCATTCTTTAGACAGATCTTGCCGGAGAATCAGTTCCTATCTGACAAATGTGGAAACTGCCAGAGAGCTTTTCAGTTGCAGGATATTGATAGAGGCTATCTCAAGCAAGGAAAAACAGAACAGATATGTATTAAAAATAGGTTTTTTCATTTAACATTTCCTCTACAGCAGCCCCTCTTACACCTTGCTTAGTCTCTTAAGCTGGCTGTAGTGAATTATTTGCTCTTTATCATAAGGTCTAAGTAGAATAATTGATAACTATGGAGAGGGAAGGGAAGGGAAGGGAAGGGAAGGGAAGGGAAGGGAAGGGAAGGGAAGGGAAGGGAAGGGAAGGGAAGGGAAGGGAAGGGAAGGGAAGGGAAGGGAAGGGAAGGGAAGGGAAGGGAAGGGAAGGGAAAAGAGGCCAACTAGGCTGTTGGAGCCCAAAACCTCAATTCAAAGCTGGTGCTAACACACACAGAAGAGCACTCAGCTGAGGCAGCTGGAAGCCTTTATGGGATCTCCCCAGGCCTTTCTTCTCTCTTTTACAGATTCTGACAATGTGAGCCCTAGTCTGGCTGGTGATCCCCAAGCTCCCTCATCAACCTCATTTTGGGAGCTCACTGAGCATTTGGCATTTCCCTTCAGCTGCCAAGCCCAACACTGGCCAGTGCTGAGCTCCAGTTCCTCTGCACCACTGGAGATCTGATCATGAGAGCTGACTGCCTGAGCCCTGAGTGTCCTTTAGACATTCACAGTACCCAGCTCTGACTGCCACAACACAGCGGTGGGGCAGGAAAGTGAGCAGGCAAATTCCTCAGCTCACTCTTAGCTGTAGACAAAGACACCTCTGAGCAGGAGAAAGGGAGATGCAATCCAGTGCGTGCATTCAGTTGGCAAACCGCAGAAACACCCACCAGTATTGAATTCTGAATGGAATATCCAGACATTTCCTTGGATAGTAACACAGGTTTGAAACCAAGCATGGTTAACCATATGGATTAACAAAGAGAGTGCATATTTTGCTGCAGATTCTTTCTGTAAATGCTTGAACATTGCCTAAATAACCATTAAGCTGCATAATCTGCCTGAAACTTCTGACAGGGTAGGACTAAGTCTTTGTGAGGTGAAGAAAAGAACAAAAAAAACAGTTCCAGTGCTGCTCACTGATTGCACTTTAGGAAATATTTGTCACCACGGCATTTTTTGGGAGGTTTTATTGCCATTTGAGGCTCTTGCACAGCAGTGAAATCTGAGGGGCTGCACGGGCTTCAAGAACCATCCTCTGAGAGCAGCTTTCCATGAGAGGCACGCAGCACTCACAATTGCCAGGCAGATGGGGCTCAGCTCAAAGGCTTCCAGAGACTCCCAAATCTGCTGGACCCCTTGAGGCTAAAAGGAGGCGTTTGAGAGGCACAAGGAGGCATTTCCTTATTTTCTGCTTTCTCTATTACGTTCTCCACTGTGCAGATATTTAGACAAGTTGCTTCCTTTAAAGGGTCCTTCCACTCCTGCTGATGACACATTTAAAGCCATGATCTCTCTGCAATGGGAAGTAAGGGATACAAGGGTGGGTGAAGGTAATTAGATCTTCAGAGTGTTCTTTCTAAAGCTGATCAAAATCAGAATTTCTTCTTCATTGTTTTCAGCTATTTTTAAATCAATATAGACCTCATTTCTGATTAGGAGAAAACATTTCTGATTAGACAAAAATAAAAACATTTAAAACATTTCTGATTAGGAGAAAATAAAAATCTGAGGTATATAAACACCCCAGAAAAAAAAATATTAAGAGTTTCATTTTTAGAAGGGGGGTGGTGGCATTTGTGTTCAAATAACTTAGAGAACAAGATGCATTTTATCATATTAGTTTCTAAAGAGAAAAATTATCACATTTCTCCATAGTGTTGATTAATATTTAGTTCTTTAGAGTGCTCTTAATTCAAGCAACCAATTAAAATGAGTTTCTCTTCTGCCTGGTCATACTTGAATTTAATCTGATTTTAGCAGTACTGACAGAAGAAATTTCTTTTGATAATTCCTGGTGTTTCAAACTTGTTTGGGGGTGCATAGAATGGCTTGGGTTGGAAGAGGCCTTCAGGATTGTGTAGTTCCAGCCCCCTGCCATGAGTAGGGACAATTTCCACTAGACCAGGTTGCTCAGAGCCACATCCAACCTGGCCTTGAACACTTCCAGGGATGCTCTTTACCCGGAGAAACTCAACAGGAGTGACAGAGGTCAGATGCAAACAGATGGGCCAGGAAGAAATAGCAATGAAATTCTTATAAACAGTGCAGCCCTGATGCTGTTCTGCCTTACAGGCACCCACAGCCAAGGAGAATTTCAACCACATCTGAAATTGCTGGGAACTTCTCCCAGGGGAAGTGGGCCATACAGAAACAAGCTGCCAGGAGGACAACCTGGCACAGCAGTGTAGCTGGCATGTAAATTTGACTTTATGACTCCAAATGAGGGCTGGCTGCTTGGAGGCAGGGCTGTAAAAGTCACAATAACTGCACTAAGCTTAACACAACAACATGAACCCAGCTTCAGTTAGAGAAAAGGACAAGCCATGGTCAGTGTGACCAGAAATAGCAGTGGGTGAAGTCCTGTCTCTGAAAAGAGATTTATTCTTGCTTTGAAAAGAGATTCAGACCCCAAGCAGAAGGCAGCTGAGCACGGGTAAAGGGTCAGAAGGGCGCTCCAGTTCTCCACTGAAGTTATGTAAGCTGAGCATGAAGGAAGATCACAAGGGGAAGGGCCAGAGCCAGATTTACATTTTGGCAAGAGGGCTAAATTGGAGGAGACAGATCAAAGGACAGGGATAAGGACCATCAATATGGCAGGAGAGAAGAGGAGACATTGTTTTTTTTAAAAAATTATGAAGAGGGGAGCATCAGGCCACAACACTTGGCACCAAGGTGGGGAATGGGAAGGAAGATAAGGACTTCTGCAGAGGAAACTTCAAGCACAGGGATACGAATCCCTAAGGAGGAAAAGTCAAGCAAATCACTCAGACATTTAGGTTGGGTCTACAGTTTTCAGATGTGATATGGACTGCAGCCGCAGCTCTTTTCACAGAGAGTAGCATGCACAACTTCCCTGGGATTTTTCCTGGGGAAGGTGGTGAGAAAGCTCAGAGAAGAAGAAAAACAGTTCTTATCTCTACTTGCTGCATCTGTTGCTTGGCACATGTGGAAAGTGTTATGGAGATTGTTTACCCAAAGGGATTTGTTAATTGGACACTGGTGATGGTATTTTGGATTGATTGACCAATTAGGTCAAAGCTGTGTCGTGACTGCCTGTAAAGGGTCACAGGTTTTTCGTTAGTATAGTTTGGTATTATTATAGTATAATATAGTATAATATAGTATAGCTAAATAAAGCATTTGTTCAGCCTGCTGAAATAATGGAGTCACTGCACATTATCCCCCACCTGGGGGTTGCCTTGCAGCAATAATGGACAGGCAAGAAGCAGCAAGGAGGCAAGAGCAGCGTCAGCCAGAGGGAGGACGCAGTGACAGGCAGAAGAGGAATAGGAGACATCAGAGGATGGATTGGAAGGAAGCCAAAGGTGGGAGAAATGGACAAAGCCAGGCACACACTAAAAAGGTGTGGATGTGAACCATGGGTTATCTGGTGGAAGAAGGGAAGAGATTGGAAGGTTAAAGGAACAGAAAGATCTCATGAGAAACTCTCCAGGTGTGTGAATTGTAAGGACATGAAGGGGATGCAATTGGAGGCACTGGAGGGACACAAGAGAGAGGAAGGAGGAGGGAAAAGGATTCCATGAAACAAAGCAGGGAGCAGTGAAAGCTGGGGTTAGAAAATATTGCGAACACACAAAAGTGAAGATCCCCAGTGCCTACAAATGACATCTTCTCTTTATTTTAGGGGAGGTGAGGGGGATAGCACTGTTTTGACTTAGATCTCCCTTGCTTTGCCTGCAGCTGCTGTTTTCCTGCAGCACTTATTCCAGAGAGGTGGAAATACCCTTAAGAATGGAGATGGCCATTGTCTACATTACACAGATGGTTCTGCTCCTCCATCAGGCAGTTTGTAAACAACAGCTTCCTGGCTAAAATGAAACTATTATTTTTGTTCTTGGCAAAAGTATTAACACCAAATGCCTTTTCCTATTTTTCATTCAAAGCAATGGGAAAAAGAAAACTTCAGAAGTATCCATATGAATATTTAAAAGTAGGGAAAATAAACAGTCTAGATATGCTGCAGTTCCATCTCATTCCCACTGGCAAAATGATGTCAATACATCTCTCCAAAGAGCTGTTACACTGGCATTTATTGGTCCTCATCAGCTGCTGATTGGAGGGGGAAGGAGGCAATGTTCAAGAAACCAGCATATTTGAGGGATCCCATTTCGTGCTTTGGGATTTGGGCTTGCTCACAGCATCACCCAGCTCCACCGACTCATTTCTCCTTGCTCACTGAGGTTCAGGGCTGAATCAGATCCGTCTGTGCCTTCCCGTCCCCGTTCTCCCATTACTGGAGGTGAGAAATGTGAGCAGAGTGTGATTAGAGGGGTTCCAATTCCCTGCATCAGCGGTTCCTCAGGAGGCCCGGGACTTTATTTGCTCTTGTCTGTGAGCCATTTACACCACATTTAACCACTTTCTGACAGGAACAATGCCATGCTTTATATGCTTTATTCTTACCGTCAAGTGAAAGTGTATTTGGGAATGTAAAGACAATATTCAGGTTTTTAAAGTATCCATACTATTCCCAGTGTTTCAGTTTGGGCTGAGTGATTGTTGATTTTTTTTTTGGTGTGGGGGGGGTGGTTTTGTTTTGGGTTTTGTTTTGTTTGTTTGTGGGTTTTTTGGGGTGTTGGTTTTTTTATTTGCTTTTTAATTTCTTGGGTTATGGGTTTTGTTTGTTTGGTTTGGGTTTTTTTTGTTTTTTTATTTCTGGAAGGCCGAAAGTCATTGCTCAGCTCTTCCCACTGCTATCTTCTTTCTTGTGCCTTCCTGCTCTGAGAGCTGACAAATGATCCCTCCTGTACAGTTTCACTGGAACCCCTCCTTATCTCTTTTCTGTATCCTGTAGCACATCAGATGGGATAAAGATAAGGAAAGCTTTCCTGTTTTAGTGCAGAAAATGAGTGATTGGCCAGGTACAACAGACACAGCTCACAGTCACCTGTGTAAGGAAAATTAATCCACAAACACCTGAGGTTTATGTCCAAAAAGGAGACAGAGGAGTCCTTTTACTTTATTGGAATAAAGGGAGAGGCCATGGGGCATTCCCCTGGCATCTCTCAAATTTTTGGAGGACACAAACCTCCCTTTTTATCCCAAGTTCCCAGCCACATTTCCCTTCTCTCTTTCCCCATTAGCTGAGCTACTTGAGAGGTGCAGACTGCCCAGAATGCCTGATACCAGAGATTTCCCTCTCATGTATAACCCTCCCTTTTAATTTTTAATTCTTATGGAATTTAGGGGTTTTTCTTCCCCATAGTTTCTTTCATCTTTCAATGTCTAATTTCATTTATCAGCAAACCAAAAGTTTATTTGTAAGACCAGATATCTTTTTCCATTCATCAATCAGTGGAACCCTTCCCATTGTTTCTTTTATCTCCCAGTGCTGGTTTTATCTCCCAGCAGACCCACAGCTTGTTTGTAAGACAAATCTGCTCTTCCTCTCACCTGCATTAACACACAGTAGCCTGAACCTGTGAATTATAGTTTGTCCTCTGAGTGGGCAACAAGTTCTGGAGCTCAGCTATGGAAAACCTGAGAAGAGCTGGATGCAGGGAAGAGCTGGATTATTCACTGGATGCCAGAGAAGAGCTGAATTATTCCCTGGATGCCAGAGAGCTGGAACAGCCCAGCCCTGAGGGATCTGTGATGCAAGCCCGGGGAATACCAGGGCTGGCAGGGAGAGCTTTGGCGAGGAGTGGAGCTCATCCCTCCCAAAGGAATTCCCCAGGGAGAGGAGGAGGTGGTGGTGCTGCCTGGTTTCCCGTGAAAAGCCCTCCCCAGGCTGCCCTGGGGAATGGCTCTGCTGCAAGGGGCAGAACAGGACCTGTCCCACCGCCTTGGCAGTGGGTGTAGAGCAAGCCCAGGGATTTGAAAGGCAAAGAGCAACCTCGCCACTGAGGTGACTAAAGAGGGACCAATAACAGATAAGGTGCTTTGCAAGTCAAAACAAATTTAACTGGTGGGGTGTTTGTGAGGTCCTCAGGATGAGGTGAGAGATGAGAATCTGACTCCATGTTCTCAGAAGGCTTATATTAATATTATATTCACTATACAATATATTTATTGTATTATATTTATTATATTCTGTTTATTATATTGTATTTATTTTATTATATTATATATTATGCTATAATAAAACTATACTAAAGAAAGAGAAGGATGCATATTCAAGGTTTAACAAGAATGATAATAAAAACCCGTGACTGATTCCTCAGTGTCCGACACAGCTGATGGTGATTGGTCATTAAATTAAAACAATTCACATGAAACCAATCAAACATGCACCTGTTGGTAAACAACCTCCAGGCCACATTCCAAAGCAGCAAACACAGGAGAAGAGAATCAGATAATTATTATTTACATTTTTTTCTGAGGGTTCTCAACTTCTCAGGACAAGAAATTCTGACGAAGGGAATTTTCAGAAAATATCACAGTGACAAACTGGCTTTGGTCGATGTGATGGGAGACTGGGAAAATGCAGGGGAATTATGCTTTGCAATAGTTTAATAGGATGTAGGCAAGGCACATTTCAAATGGCCACATGAAATGAGAAAATGCAAGAAAATGAAAAGGTTTTAGTGAAATATTTCACTTTGACCAGAAATCACTTACGGAGTGTTTTGCCATTAATGAATAGCTTTGTGTTAACTGAAAGCTGTGGTTTTGTTTGAAATAAAAATTGCTGAAGTCCAGCTGCGACGTGCTTTGTGCTACTAAATATTTCTAAATCAGCAGATATAGCAAGTTTCAGCTCATGTGTAACCAACAAAAAAAACCTGATTTGCTTGGCATTGCTGAAAGGCAGTTATGAAAGAAGTTATGGGGAGAAAACCACCTCCTAACTATAGAAGGTTCTTTCAGAATATTCTGTGTCTTGATGTTATCTCTTCTTTAACCTATTCAATATTACCACATAAATTCCCTCTCTGATTTCAACAATGCTGTCAGCAAATATTCCAGAGTTAAAAGTAGAAACCTTGAACAATTTATTCATAACCTTAGCCTCATTTTTTATTTGCAAAGTACTGGTGAATACATTTAATATTCACAAATGCGGTTATTGCCAAGAATTTTTCAATTAATCCTTCAGTGTGCATAGCAAGTATTCACAGGATTTAAATTCTGAGCTTTTGTTATGTCATTTTCTTCATTTGGGTAAGTCTGACTTCTTAACCCATGCAGCCCTTCCCCTTGCACTAGAATTTATGGCATCATTTCTTTGTGTGAACTAGTGAAGGAAGATTCACAGATATGAAATTATCAGCTAACAGCGGATCAGCACCAAATTAGGCACTCCTGTAAACAGCACTTCTGACAGATTTGGCTGTAGCAGCTCTTACCAGCTTCAGTGAGATTTTTGTAGCACAGGTGATGGTGATCTGGCTCTTTTATGTGATGTCTTCAACATGTTAATAGTGCAGAGATTTTTTAAAGGTATTTCAGCATATCTAGTTACAGGATTACCTCCAAGTAAGACATGAAAAGACTAAATTTATCATGTGTCTAATCCCTTTATCAGAAACAGTAATGATAGGAAAGGAATAAGGGTTCAAATAGAAAGAGGGGAAATTTAGGTTAGGTATTAGGAAAAAAAATTTTATTGTGAGGGAGGTGAGGCACTGGCATATGCTGCCCACAGAAATTGTGGATACCCCATTCCTGGAAAAAAAAAATAGCAGGAAACAAAAACTCCTTTCCCACAGCTTTCCTCAGGCCATTGAAAGCATTTTAATTTGTCCAGGCTTTTTTTTACCCTCTTTTCCTTTCTGTGCCATTTTATATTGCCATTCATTCTTCGATGTCTCCCCCTTTTTACATAAATGATTTGCCCTGACACCAATATACCATGGAGTAAATGAATCACTGCAGCAGTCATTATGAAAATATAAATCACTGGTTATCTGTTCCTGCATGTGTAGGCAGACAATATATTCAGTAATAAACCATGTGCTGAAATGGAGAGATTTATCTGCTGTGTAATCTTTGGGAAAATGCATTCACCTAATATGGATCTGTGGGACTGTGATCTCACCCAGTATAAGGTGGGTGTGGAGCAGCAGGATTGGTTTCTGTTCTCATAAAAGTAAAAAAATGTAGCCAAAAATGCATCCAGGCCGGAGTGAAAAACAACAAAAAAAATTCCACAGAAGATTAATAGGAAATTACAAGTCAAGAGAAAGAGAAAGCCATAACCCACAGAATGTGGAAGAAATCCCTTAGTAACAAACAACATCCCATACAGTATCCCAATACCCAAGAAGAACCAGGGGTAATAAGCAGGAATAGTAAAATTTAAAAAGTATTATGTCTTGAATTGCCCCTCTGACAACATTTCCAGCAATGAAGATAATCCCCAGAGTCAGTAAAAGAACAGATGTGAACAATAATAACTCCCAGAAGATAGTCTATTAAAAAAATTCCTCCAGGACTTTTTGCCACATTATCTCCCAAAGGAAGCCAGCAGTTGGGGAAATCCTACAACCTATTTGTCAAAGTGAATCATCAGCTGTGTTTGATGTTGAAAGTAGAGGAGGTGAGGTTCCCAAACCTTTCCTCACCTCCCCAGCCATACAGAGGAGTACAACATCTACAAACAACAAAAATGACAAGCACAGAGGCAGCAGATGTTGGCCATTGCTGCATCATCAGTGCAAAGGTAAAATGGGCACGGTCTGGACCCACCTGGCAGCTGCAGCACCTCCCTCCTTTCACGGCACTGCCCATCTGGTGTGCTCTGCACACTGAGGGAGGTGCTTGCATGAACCACTGCTTGGAAACCTTCCCTCACTTTCAGTGTCCCATTTCTAACCCGTCACAGAGCAGTGCTAGGAAGGTGCTCAGCCCTTGGCAAGTTCAGGCAGAAATGAAGATATGGATCTCTGAGATGTCATCCCAGTGCCACCGGAATGTGCCCGTGCAAGTGCCATCAAAATCAGCTGGGGAACTCTGCGTGTGCCTGTGGGAAAGGCTCCATTCCTGGAGCAGTAGCTGGAAGGATGAGAACAGCTGGTGGTGGCACCTGATGCTGACAAGGTGGAAACATGCAGGGAATTTGGGAATACCCTTAATCTTTTTGCAGTGGCTGGACACAAATGAACAGGTAAATAAGTATGTGATGAGTGACAACATCACCCTACCCCCATGAAAACCAGATTTTATTTAACTGTAGAAAATGCCCAGTTGGAGGAATTTTCTGAATCAAAAGGTGGCATGACAACAGCCAGTCATATTTTCTGGAAAAATCCCTTCACTAGGATTTCTTCTCCTGGGAAGCTGAGAACCCTCAGAGAAAAATGAAAACAATACTTATCTGATTGCTTCTCCTGTGTTTTGCTGCTTTGGAATGTGGTTGGAGATTGTTTATCCAACATGTGAATTATTTTTACTTAATGACCAATCACAGTCTGGCTGTGTCAGGACTGGAGAGTCACGGGTTTTTCATTAGTATCTTGTTAAGCCTTCTGTAAGTATACTTTCTCTATTATTTAAAATAGTTTTAGTATAGAATAATATAATATAATATAATATAATATAATATAATATAATATAATATAATATAATATAATATAATATAATTAATATAATATAATATAAATAATCATATCAGCCTTTTAGGAACATGGAGTCAGATTCATCATTTCCTTCCTGCCACAAGGGACCCCGAAAATATCACACATGTCCTCATCAGGTAAGAAGAAAGTTCTGGAATATTTAATTCTTTTATAATTGCATTTGCAAGGGAATATAGTTTTAGAAATAGATTCTTTTGTCTTTCACATTTAAAGCTGCTGAAATAGAATACAAAAGGCATCTTTTAATGGTAGGAGAATAGACAGTTTTAAACTTCCACCTCCTCTGTAATACTTTGATTTCTGGCAAGATGAAAATTGTGTGAATAAAGTGGGGGAAGCCATAGCACTGCATATTTGCTATGTTCTAAAACACAGGAACAAAGAAGAGAGTTTTTATGAGAAGAAATTTCTGGAACATCTGAGGAGGAAAATAGTTTTGTCTTTGAAGTACCTGATCCTATTTAAGCATCAGATCTACATCTTCTTTATCTTTTGATTTTCCAAACTGAGGGATAAAATGGAACAGATAATTTTCTATCTCCTGCAACCTGTTTGAGATAACAGAAATCGCAGCTTCAAAAAAGAAGACAAATGATGGCAGAATTGATCCATGCCAGTTTCGTAAGTCTTTCTGGATTATCAGGAGGTGAAACCCTGACACCTTGTGTGGGTCCTCTGGCAGCAGTTATCACTCTCTGAGGCTTCTCCACAGCTGGCATTTACCAGTTGCCTCTCTATTTGGGGAAATCAAAATGTTTGTGAAGTGTGGTGGCACAGAGGAAGCTTTGGCAGAGGTCAGTGAGGTGCTTAGGGTCATTAATATCTAAAATATCTCAATAATATTTATTTCAAAGGGAGGTTGCCGTTGGCCTCTAGTTCCTAAGTCCTTCAAAGTATAAATAACAAAAGGACAATACAGAGAAGTACTCTGATATCACATTGCAGCCCTAGGAGCTTTCTGACCCTTCTGCTAGAGAAAAGGAGAAAGGATGAAAAATCTTTCCTTTAAAGAGTTTGTGTTGTGCTGAGATTCCATGCAGCAAATAACAAGGCACACATAATAATCATTTATGACTATGGCTCTGAAAACCAGCCCCATTTGTCTTCCAGGTAACATTATGCCCATCCCTCAATTCTAGGTTTTGCTTGTGTAATTTTATCACACAAACAAGTGGGATCCCAAGCATCACTGAAGTTTCACTGAAGGGAGTTGTGGTCTATGGGAAGTTTCTCCACCACATCTAATCACAAATACTCTTTATCAGGAAGGCATTTGCCATTTATAGTGGGAAGATATGCTAAATGACACCTGTTAGAAAACACTGAAACGTGTTTTATCCTGATCGATTGCTTAATCAAAGGCATTCTGTAAAAAAAGACAGATCTCTAAAGGTTCCAAGAAGAAACACTTGAGTGAATACTCATGGATGATTTATATTAGTTAGCCCATAACAACAAGCATTTATCCTACTCCTGTTTGCACAGTTTCACACCCAATTTATATTGCAGCCAGGAAATGTGACTTGCCATCTGCCCACACAGGACAGAAAAACATTTGTTTTCAAGCAGCTGTGCTGGTGGTAAGGTTACTACCCCAGCTTCTGTCCCACATTTTGCTACCTGTTAGCAAAAACCAGACTGCTTTTCTGATTGCTCCCTAAGCAATTGAGTTAGAATGACCTCTGTGAACAAACACCTGCCACTGGATTGCTTTGAGCTGGCCCTTCCCATTTGGGCTGAGCTGAGGTGTGTTCTCATGAGTTCCTGTGCTGACAGAGCAGCAGCCTTCAGAAACTGAGGAGCATCCTTGTCCAGCAGGGTTCAACATGGAATGTTGAGCCATATGTCTGTCCACAGCCAAAGTGGAAAAAAGTATTCAGGAATGTGATCATGCCAAAGCACGACATTGTGTTACATGAGAGCAATTGTTTCTCTCTCATTTCAGAATGCTCTTACTGTGTAAATGTGTATTTATATATATTATTGAATTTTGCTATTACCAGATGTATTTGGTGGCACTTCTTTTTTTTTCATTCCCTTCCTCTATGAGGAAAAAAACCCAACCATCAAGGCATTATCTTGTGACAAAGATGTATCAAGTGACAAACTAAAGTAGTTTTTTTAAATGTCAACCTAAAAGTGGAGGAAATCTCTAAGTTCTACCTGTGACTACACAGAGAAGGTCATAAGTCCTGCAGAACATATTTCTTATTTGCATTTTAAATCAAAAGACTGGGCTTTTGCTGTCATTTTATTCCACAAAGTGACAAGGGAGGCCTGTACTTTTTTTGTATGTAGATTTTTTTTAAAGTCAGTTCTTTTCAAAGTGGACATTCAGAGAAAGATAATAAAGGTGTCCTTGTCTGCATTAAAGGAACCTGGCTTAATTCATGAGTCTTCAACTAGCATTCCCTAGTCCTGAGACCTTGCTGCATTTTGAAATGGCATTAGACTGGCTGGTAGTTAGCTGGAAGTTGAGGAGATTCATGCCATCCTGAAAGAATTCACAATGGTTTTTTCATCAAAGACAATGGTGTTTGATCCTCTTACATGTGGTAAATACTGACCTGGTCAGAGGATCTCCAGCCTCAGATGCATCTCCAGCACCAGCCTGGAGAAGTTCTGCCTTATTGTGCTGTCCCAGCCTTTGCTTTCTGCCCCCAGCACCTCCCAGATGCATCTCCCATGTGTGCAAGGGTCTGACCTCAAACACTGTGCATGGCTTGAAGATACCTGCTAGAGTGGTCTCACTACTCTAAAAATTCATTTTAGTGATCTTTCTTCCATAATAATAAAGAATCTGTACTTCTGTAATAATGAAGAATCTGTACTATCCTTCAGGGTATTTTTTTACACTAGATATCAACTACTGCACAGTTGTACACATGCAAGATACTTGTCAAAATAGGGACATCCTTACTGCTGTGTGGGATAGAAAGGGTGTCAGGCAGCTCTGTCTGAGCCTTGGGTCTTTGGTAGATGCAATGTCCAGACAGAGGGGGAACAATGAAGCCACTGCTATTAACTGGAATAAAATCTCTGAGTGGAAAAGATGTTATCAAAATCATACCTATGATAGCATGTCTAATATATTAGTCTAACCTTAAATATTTCATTAATTAACTTTAAATATTTGAGTAATTATTCTCCCTCATTGCTATAACGTTCTGCATTCTGCACAGAAGCATTAGTGTCTGTCTAGAATTAAACACCTCTGCTCTGAAGCATTTTGATAAAATCTGAAGAGCTGCTGTCCTCTGTCCTTACTAGACAGCAGAGCAGTTCATGGAATTTGTGATCCATTTTATACCTGTATTCATACAAGTATTCAGATCTATTAATTTCTAATTCCCAACTAGAGAAATAATTATTCCAAAGCCTTTCTCTCAGCCCTTATTTTTAAAGGGAGTTAAAAATTATGGAAATGGAACTTTTCCTCATGGGAGAGGAATTCTAACATCCTTGCCTGTTGTTCTTCTAAACCTGATATAATTAAGTCCCAGGAAAGCTCCATCTCACCAGCAGAGAGTTTGATTTTAATGAATAATGCTTTCTTTTTAAAGAGTGATGTGTGTCTGCAAGAGAGGTCTCAGCTTTATAAAATGTGGCCTTGGAGAGCAGAACCCATTTGAACCACAAGCTCACCACAGGCTTTGGCTGGATGACACTTTGGTACAGCAAGGGCGACCTGTGGAAACATGTTCCCTTTGTGCCTCTGCAGCTCTTTTCCCCTTTTCAGCAATAAATACTGTGACAGACAGACACCACAGTGCTCAGAGCCAGCAGAGCTCCTGGAGCAGTTACACAAGCTGCTCCAGGCAGAGCCAGCAGCCTGCCACAACCATGACCTTAAATAGCTTTTCTTTCCATGCCAATTCAAGCCAGGGTTTGACTGTGCAGCAGATCTGGCTCCAGGGCTGCCAACACAGGAGCAGAAATGCTGCAGCCCCATAACACCAAGCATTGGTCCAGTATAAATTCACTCTGCCAGCTCAAATCTGCTGAAACAATATCGAGAGGTTATGTTCATACAGGCAGGCTTCATTCCCTGCTGTGTATTCACCCCACTCTGTGCTCCTGAACATGTCTCATCAGCCTTGCCAGAGCCAGCAGGAAACCAGCACAGACTCTCCTCTCCTCTCCTCTCCTCTCCTCTCCTCTCCTCTCCTCTCCTCTCCTCTCCTCTCCTCTCCTCTCTCCTCTCCTCTCCTCTCCTCTCCTCTCCTCTCCTCTCCTCTCCTCTCCTCTCCTTCCTCTCCTCTCCTCTCCTCTCCTCTCCTCTCCTCTCCTTCCTCTCCTCTCCTCTCCTCTCCTCTCTCTCCTCTCTCCTCTCCTCTCCTCTCCTCTCCTCTCCTCTCCTCTCCTCTCCTCTCCTCCCTCTCCTCTCCTCTCCTCTCCTCTCCTCTCCTCTCCTCTCCTCTCCTCTCCTCTCCTCTCCTCTCCTTTTTGTTTCTTTCTCCCTGTATTTATTTATTTAACACAAGCCCCCCCCTTTCCCATGATATGGTCTAGGATTGCTGTCTCCCTGGCCACCTCTCACACTGCCTGAAGGGAATCCATGAGAAAAAAAAAGTGAAACCAAACACTTCTGATCATTTTCACTTGGATTAAAACAGGGACAGGGGATCATTGGAATGGTAACTGGAATGGTAACTGGAGGACATTTACAAATATTTAAAGATTTATCACTTACATAAGGTTTTTGACTGCTATACAGAAATAACAGTAACCACGACCACATAGTTCACTGCTTTCATTTTAGAGATGAAATTGTCTTATATCCAGAACAACATTAGCATAAATTCCTGAAGGAATAAAACCACTAACACTAATCAAAGGAATAAAAGGGCCAAACCCTAAACAAATCATAAGATATGCATAGTTCTTCAGATGCAGCTCTTTGTACAATAAAAAACCCCTTGAGCAGTAACACGGACACATAACTCTGCACCTAAAGGCTTTGTGCTCCTGATGAATTATTTAATGAGAGAGAAAATTCAGATCTGAGCAGGGTTCAGCAGATCTCCTTGTCTTCTTCAGGGGTCCTGCAGTTCCTCTCCTCCTTGGAGGCATTGCTATTTTGCTCTGCCAGCTGCCACTGCCCTTTCTGGCTCACCCCCCATTAGAGGAAACATATCTCAAACATGACTGAGAGCAAAAGTTTCTCTGTGCATGTTGGAATGAGAACTGCAGTAGTGGTTTGGGAAGGAACAGGCATGTCCCTTCTCATCACACTGATAAGTATTCCACTCCTAAGCCCAGCTTTATAATGCTGATTTTCATCCTTGATTTCAGAAGAAAAAGCAGAGCAAATTCAGTCACAGCACTCAGGAAACATTTACCACATCAAAATACTAAAAACCTCTTTTGATGACAGACTTGTGTCCAGTTGCATCAATAGCTCTCCACACAGACCATTCCCCTGAATAAATATTAACTTTTCTGCTCAAGCATCAACCAGTTATTCACACAAGCCTCATTTCTAACCTAATGACACTGGCAAGAAATAGATAACACACAAACCAAGTATTTTCAAATCTACACTGGCAAACATTTTGTGTCCTTTATGGGATGATTTGCTGTGGTGTGTTGCATTACTGTAGCACCATTACTTGTTATATTACTACGTTTGGAACAGGCTGTCAGCAGCAGATGGACTATTACTGATATGCAAGTAGGTGAGATACAGTGACTGCACAAATTAAATCATTGTTTGCAGATCTCTGTGCTGCTTTCTCCTCGGTAGAGGGCCATAACAAAGTGGTAGGAATTCCTCAATGTTAAATCAGTGCTGATTTTTTATAATGCAATATAAAAAGTAATGCAAACAAAAATTACTGGTGAATCAAGGTTGTGAAAGCCATTTCTATGCATTGTTAGTGCATGTATTTACAATAAGATAAAAGATGCACAGGGATTTACCCACAAGACTCCCATATGTGGAATAAATCTGTGCACATCTTACTGCAAATTTACCTAAGTTTTTAAGTGTTTGAGTAACTATATGGCTTCAATTTACATGTAGAGTTTTAATGGCTAGATTTGGCAGATTTTAATGCTTTAAATTAGACAGGAATGTATTCTTTGTCTCAAACGTGTGGCCTAAATAGCATCTCCCAGTGCAGCTGGCTTATTAACGAAATGACACAAAACAAAGCCAATTATGGCCTTTTTCTTGCCTAACATCACTTGCAATGGGTCATATCCAGTCTGTAATGAGGAGGAGGTGGGCTCAGGCTGTGGACAAAGAGCATCCTCACAGATGGTGAGCGAGGCAGCAGCACATGAAAGGGCTGTGCCTCCTGTGTTTGCTAAGATGGGGACCCATCCAGAATGCACAAGCAGCCCCTGCAGGATTCAGTCACCTACAGGGAAGGGGAAGGTGGCTCAGTGATCCAGCTCAGGATTAATTTTTGGTGTTTATAAATTGTCATCCTGAGTGCTCACACACACACACATGCTGGGGAAGGATGCTGGCTCATAAAGGTGTCAGTAAGTTCCTGCTGTCTCTTCCTCCCTGCTGTGTCTTCATCTTTTTCTTTGTGTCTTCAAGACTAATTCCTGAGTAATTTTCACAGAGTCTATACCTTTGCGGCAGCTTAGCTTGGTTTACCACCTGCCCATCTCTCTGCATTGCTTGTGAATCCCAAGGTGCACAGAGAGAGAGAAAACAGGGTGGAGGTTACCAGTGGATCATGGATTGCAGGGATGGACACCTCTGCAGCATCAGTGAAACCTCAGCATCCCTGGCCATGTCAGAAAGCTGTGGAGGTGGCTCATCCCCAATAATGCCTGCACTCCTGCTCCGGGTGTGAGCACTGCCTTGTGCTGATGCAGATGGTAGGTGTGGCTGGGAGAAGACCATCTCCCTCTCTTCCATCTCAGTCAAGAAACAGCCCAGCCATGAAATGAAGCCCTGCATGCCTGATTGCCCAGGAGAAGGATGCAGCCCTGGGAGGCCAGCCCAGCCAGCAGCAGTGGCCTTGAGTCCTGGCTGGATTCAATCTGGGGTGGAGAACCCATAGAAGTGCAGAGGCACATGTGGAGCAATGACTCACAAGTGATTTGCTTTGTCTCCTCGAATGGGCAGAGAGGATCTGTAGGTCCTCTGCCTCCCACTCTGGTCTCCAGCTGAGTCAGAAAGCTGACTATATCAGCCTCCTGCAAGCTGCATCACGGGGGAGTGATGACAGCCATCTTCATGATAGCTGAGCTCTTCTCAGAGCCATGGTAACAACGCTCCTAATTAAGGGACACAAAAAATGAGCAGTCTCTCCCTCCCACTCTTTCTTGTGCATACACACACACACAGAGAAAGCCCAGAAATGGATGATGCAGCACTTCTCCTGACCTGAAGGATACACCAGCTCCAGGGAGGGAGAATGTACCTGTGGGCAGCCTCACTTGTGATTCTCCCTGCCTCAGAGTCAGTGGAGTTTCCCAGAGCCCATGGCAGCAGGACTGCATTTCCACAGGGCACATCAGACCAAGTTTTGGCAGCAAGGGTGCACCAAACTCTAAAATTCAGTGTCCTTGCCCCTAAAATTCCCACTGTTTCACCTGTGAGGTGCTCAATGTGTGTCTGGGAAGTGACTATAGGTGTTATCACTGGAGGGACTGAGTTTTTTCTAGATGAGGAGAATCACATCTTTCTCAACACAAGTGAGCGAGGCTCAGTTTTTTTCTTATGCCTCCAAAAGAGAAAGTTTAGGCTAATCAGATCCTGCAGAGGATTTTGAAGTGTTTTTCTCTCTCCTTTCTAGTTAACATCTTTTGGTGTTGTTTCTACCATGATGCAGAGCTGGGCTCTGCCTCTGCTGAAGAACGCTGCCCTAGATGACACCACGCACAAACTTCTTCCTCCAGTGCAGACTCCATGAACCAAGACCTTCTCAGGTGCTGAAACTCCTGTACCTTCTCACAGAAATTCAGTGAAGACCTCACAAGTCTTCTTCACTTCAGTCCCACATAATCATCACATGAATATAAACCTCTAACTTTACATACTTAACTCAGGTTATGCCTTTATTTTAGACTTTTCCCATGCAATAAATTCCCCTTTCCCATTTTGAGCATCCTCATATGTACCTTGTCCCTTCCTAGGGTGAATAATTAATTTCACCAGCAGGCTTCTGCCTGTTTATGCCATACATCCCATTTGAAGTTAATTAACCGTACTAAAGTTTTCAAGCTAAAAATAAAACATCCCCAAAGATGCTATCTATGCCCTTAAAAACATTATTTGTGCTGGCATGCACAATTTCTCCCTTTTTTATTAAGAGTAGCCACCGGGCTCATTTTCTCTCTCACAGTTCTCACCTTCCCCCAGATTTGCATCCCTGCAGGAGCTGTTTAACACACCGTGGCTCCCCTCAGCCAGGACCTTGCTGCAGCACTGAACACCCACTCAACTCCTCAACTTCTTCTTCCAGTGAAGCCCTGTAAGAAGGTGGTTTCCTGGGGGAGAATGTAACTTAATGCTGTAGAGTCAGTTTTGCAGTGAAAGCAATCAATGATAATACTTGAGGGGTTTTTTTTCCCCCTATTAAAAAACAAAGGCACCAAAACTGTTATTTAGAACTGCTGCTAAAATAAAACTGTCCTCCTAAGCTCTCACATTTAAAAAGAACCCTGTATGTTAATTTTCTGTGAAGGTGCAGCATGTTCTTACTATTATTAAAGAAAATATTATAAATTATTTATGCTACCATTCCAAACCTAAAGCATCCAGAATTCCAACACTGACTATTGTGATACATGGAGATCCTAAGACGTGCTCAATCCTAAATGTTAGGGAAAAAAATCCCCAGCTTATCCAGATAATACACTGAAACTAGCTTGGGGGAGAAAGATAAATAATTTCAGATTGTTGCTTTAGCCATATGAATTTTGGTAGGATTTTTCAAAATGTCAGTGATGTCTGCTGTATGAAAGGCCAATCTGCATCAGACCAGAAGTCCATTTAGTTCTGTCTCCAACAGCTCCTTTTCCCAAGGGAAGTGGAAGAGCAGGACAAGGACATGTGATACTCTCCTCTCATATTCTTCCAGTCTCCAACTGTTTTCAAGTAGAGACAGTTGCTCTGTTGGAAATGGTTTCTGTTAAATTAGTTACACACAGTGAATTTATTTCATATGTATTTGTCCAGTCTTGCCTTGAACTAGTGTAAGGCTTTGAAATATCATGTTAAGTTATCCCCAACAAATAAGAAGGCTTTCTAATTTTTTCTTTTTTTTTCTTTTTTCTCCTTTTTGTTCTGTTTATGTGCTCAATTGTTTTAAGGAAATTTGAGATCTAATAAGAGAAGTGCATAGTCAGGGCTTCAAGGACTCTGTGAGAACTGGAAACACCAGAGAAACAGGGAACAAACCTTTTACATCAAGGCATAAGCCAACTTCTGACCATTGAAGTTTAGAAGGAAACTGGACTTGCACTTTATTCCATAACCCAGTACTGACCTGCTTTTTGCAGATTTATTTGAGGCATTTGATGCTGGTCACCATCAGAGGCAAGTATCCAGATTGCATAGACCTTAAACAGGAAAGTTTGTGTTCTCATTTAAACAGTTTTTTTTATTTATTAATTAAGTGAAGAAATATATGTGGATTTTTCACAAATGGTTGGTTTCCTTCCAGAACTAAACTTCTGACATTCAGACAAGGAAATGCTTTATCCATTGACTTCGAGTATGTGACTTCTTTATTAATCTGTGGCAGGGAAGTGCACACCTCTTCCCATGCTTGCTCCTTTTTCTGTATATTTTCAAGCTTTCTCCAACCCTGCTGGGTGGTTTGTAAGAATAGAAGCCTTGATAAAGCATTTTTAAACACTAATATTCTCTTTGCCTGCTTTGTGCCCCTCCTCACCCTCTTTTTTTGCTTCTTTGGAACCAGGAACTGTCCTGGCTCCAATCACTGCCTGACAATACAGGGACTAATTTAAACTTGCCCCTGGAAACACTTGGACAATTTTGGGTGGAAATCTGGGATAAATGGCTGTACTCTGCCTCTCCTCAGTGCTCTGACAACCATCTGGCTGATCCTGTGCGGAGCAGCACGGGCACAAAGGGTTTGGGGAGCAGCTCATCACTGGGAATGCCTGTGGATGAAGGAATACCAAGGTATTCCACACTGGGGCCTCAGGGGGAAAATGTTTTGAGGTGCCACAGCTCAAACAGAGACCAACAGAAGGTGCAGAAGCTCCTCAGCCACTGGATGTCTGGAGGTGAGCATTAAAAGAGTAGAAGGCATCAAAAATGAAGACGTTTTAACAAATCTCTACTTAATTATCTCTCAATCGGCAGTACTAAAACTCATCTGCTCCACCAGGTTGCTGTAAAGGTTAAATAGTGCCATTATTAAAGTGCTTTAGAAAGGTAATTAATCAGCATTTTTATTTTTAGAGCCAAAGTTAACCATTTAAAAGAGATATCTCACTTTCCTGGCACTTCCCTACCATTTACTCTTGGAGAATATCCATTTCTCAGGACTCCTGCTTTTTTTATCTACATCAGAAATTCTCAGTTAATGCATGCCATAATGTAATAATTACATTTTTGAGTCATTTAACACACTACAGATCTGCCAAACTCTCTCCCAGGCTTACTCCGAAATGCAATTGAATTCAGATTGAAGCAGTGACCACAATAAAGAACTTTTGTTTGGGGCAATTTCTCTTCCCTTTTATTCACAAGAGTGAGTAAGCAATGGCCAGAGAGGCTGCTGAGCTAACAAAAATTTTAAAAAAATCACAATTTCTGTTCCTGTGGGACATTGCAATATTTTGGTGTTTTCTAATTTCCAATTGAAGGACAGGTTAAGTAACATAACTTTCTGTGGGATTAAAAATGCTTCTAAATTAATCATAATTTCAGAGAGTGCAGCTGAATTATTCAGTTTTGGGGCAATATCAGGTGGTGTAATATTAGGAGGGAACCAAGTGTCTTAGGGAAGTTGTAGACACCCATAAGGAAAGCTGGGAACATGAATTACACCTCCTTTGAGGCACCTGGACTTCAGTGCCAAGCACAAAATGAAATGGTTTCCTTTCTTTAAAAGAAAAGTGAAACACATTGATTTGGTATGAACAGCAATGCAATATTTCACTTT
Source organism: Zonotrichia leucophrys gambelii (assembly GCF_028769735.1). Classification (NCBI taxonomy): domain Eukaryota; kingdom Metazoa; phylum Chordata; class Aves; order Passeriformes; family Passerellidae; genus Zonotrichia; species Zonotrichia leucophrys. Next base: position 7,824,044 of record NC_088169.1, read on the forward strand.
GATGGCTTAAAGAAAAAGTAAATGTTTTGGTCTAAGTAGAAAATTCCCTTTGGACACTTTCACATTTTTGTAAAACCCTTTTTCTAATCTTTTTGACAGCAAAAGGACAAACATTTAATGGAAAATCCCCATCAATAAATCTAACAAAAAGTTTTAGCGACTGGTAGCACAGAACAACACAGGAGGCTCTCCCTGCAGCGGTCATGAATTTTAGCCCTTAACCCTTAGTTTTATTCTCTACAGTGTTTTTAGCTGAAAGTTATTGTTTAGGAAAAACTTGTGTTTTCATTGGCAACCATTATTTTTCAGCTGAGTGCTAAATAGTGAAGTTGTGCAGAATCTCTGCCATACAGGAAACAGAAAAGCTATTTGAAGCTACTTGAAGACTTGAAGTTGCCTTTTCTTAAAAAGAGCCCTGGGTTTGACCAATACACATCCTGTGGAGCTCATTCAGCAACAGGAGGATTTTGGCTATGACAAAAAACATTGATTTTCATAAGTAATTAAAAATTATTGAAGACTGTAAAATCCTTCTGACTTTTTATGGATATTTCAAATCCTATCAAGTAGGAATCCCAAGATTTCTCTTTTCAAGGACTCCAAACCTGGGATGAGAAGAGTTTCCACAATGTCTTGTAGGAGCTGCACAAGCAGGACTTTTGATCTCATTCAACCCTGTGGGCTGGGGTCTTGGGCCAGGCTGGGCTTCCATCAGATCTGGATTTTACCAGATCCCAGCTTTCTGGAGATGAGGCAAAGTGAGTTGATAACTAATGATTCTAGAATGAAATGATGGGAGATAGGCTGGCAGCAGAGCTCTGAGGGTACGATGAGTGCTCTATAATTCCCAAAGTCACAACAGCAATCCATTTTGTGGTAGAAATTACTATTTTGAAATATGAATTTCCAAGCATACTTCTCTCTTAATTCTCCACAATTCATGAATGCTTTTCGCAAGAAGTTTGGCTGTTCATATTTATGTTTTTTAAAAAAAGCTATTTACCATAAGAAAGTTTTAAATAAGAAAGATGTTCAGCCAGCCCTGCTTTTGATATGACAATAATTTCATCGCGCTTAAAGTAAACAGTCTTCAGACTGGTGCCTTCCCTGTGCCAACCTGAGCTTTTTCCCCATAAATAGGCAACATTCAAGAGTGAAAATGATGGAACAAGTGATGACATCCTTTCTTGGAGGAGCAGAGTGTGGGTGTTTATTAGCAGTCTGTGTGTGAATGCAGCAATGATGTTCTCTGTGTTTGCTATTAACAAAACTCACATGGGAGCTGCTCAGGCTGCTCCAGCTCCCAGCATGAGCAATTCCCACCCCAAGCTGTGATGGAGGCAAAGGTCCACATGGGTCAGGAGCAGGCAGTGAGGGCATTTCTCTCTGGGAGAAGACGCAGAGAAAGAGCTTGGCAGGGATGTGGGATATCAGAGCAGGGAAGAGGCAGCAGAGCATGAATTAAGAGCACAAAAGAGACTCTCACACTCCAAATCTCAGACTTGCCAGATCTGTGCAGTAAGCAGTCACTCACACACTCCCATTTGTTTTCTTCAGAGGTGACTGAGAACAGAAGCAGAGGTGAAGGTCAGCACTTAAGGTATAAACAATCTCTGCCCTCCAGGTCTCCGAGGGTAAGAGGCCAGACACATCAGTTGTGTGTAGAGAGAGGCTGCTCCATTAGGAGCCACAAAGATGCAGTGATTTATGCTACTTCATCTCCTGAACACTTATTTCTTGTTGGATAATATGAGAAGTCTTCCTCACAGGCTGAGGGAGGGGGAAGAACATCTTGTTCACAGGGCAGAGAGGGCAGCCCAGTTAACTTTCATTTAGGCTTGGTCAGAAGTGCTGTTAAATGTCTTTCCAAACAGATGGAATATGGTCTTTGCACTACTTCTGTCCTCTAGGCTGGCTAAAACCAGTGATGTTTTACACAGCAAAAGAGGCAGTATTCAGGCAGATCTGAAATCCCCCCACTTAAATTCTCCTGCAAAGGCCAGACCTCTCTCCAGGTGCCTGTTTGGGTCCAGTCACACCATTGTTCCCTCATGTTGTTTATGTCAAACTTTCAACTTTCACTTTCCCAATCCAAACTGAAACAACATAACAGTAACATAACATGACTGTAAAAACATAGGTGGCAGTCTCTAAACCCCAACAGTCTCTAAACCTCTATTCCCAAGTGCATCAGCTTAACAACTGCTCATGACACTCACATCCCCTTTTTAGGTTTCTTCAAGTTTTTCTCCTGTTGAAGTATTGCAAGGCGGCGTTCAGATACAAATCCTGCCCAACAGGGACTGGGAGGAAGGGAGATTTAGCACAACACTGAGAGCAAGACACAAATATGACTAAAATACAGCTCAGCTATCTCAATCTAGTGTCCTACCCCTGGTATATGTTTAAAATGGTTCCTAGTAGGAAACCATCCCACTGCTTGACACATTTTTACAGAGTTTTGGGAGTTTGGGAGGATTAGGCAGGAGTTTGGGGGGCCTGGGTCCAGGCCAGATGGGCAGACTGACCTCATTGTTGCTCACCTTTGTGCCCAGACCAGTGGGCTCAACCACTCTTTTACTCTTTTTGGGTTTGTTTAATAATGAAAAGTATTTCAGAAAATTATATTACCTCATGTAAGAGGAGCAAGCAGAGCTGAGACCCAGGCTGTCACCATCCTTTTCCAGACACCCACCCTTGGTGGTCTCCTTGGGGAGAGAGTGGCAGCAATGCCAGCTTCTGCCTCCATCTCCAGCTTCTGCCTCCTTCTCCAGCCTCCAGCTCTGCCATTGTGCCAGGCCACAGCAGATGTGGCACATGTGTTTTATTCACTGCCTTCTTTTTGCACACTGCACATTTTCTAAGGATTTTACTCATCTGGACAAGTATCAAATTTCTCCACTTTGTGTCTCCACTCCTGGACTGATCAAAAATGTCTTTTTAAGCTGAGAAGGAGCTGCTGCCCCCTGGTAACACCAGCCACATGCCAGACCCATCCCCAGACCATGCACTCATTCCTCCTCACTACCAACATTTCTCTAGTGTTTTAGAGAAGAAGAATTTCTTAAACCCCTCTCCTCTGTCCTGCTCCCCACTTGATAACTGGGCTACCTCAGGGCAGAAGATCCATAAGATGCTCAAGTGGGAAGCAACTGGTACATTTAGCTGGCAGAATGCAAGAGCAGGTGTTTGTCACAGCTCTTGTAATCTCATGATTCCCTCCCCAACAACCTGCCCACAGCCTGCAGACAATCTCTGAACGCCCCTCCCTAATACTTATATAATTATCGTGCAGCACACTGAATTTCACCAAGTCCCCAGAATGTAATTTTCTGAATAAAAACTTAATCTTAAAAAAAAAAAAAGAAAAAAAATCCAAACCCAAACCAAACTTAGGTATTTACTGCCAAAATCTAATTATCTTGTTTTCATGAGATTTTCACCACTACTGACAACTGAACTGGGCTGATTATCACACCTGGAGGCAGAGTCAACACCAGACTCAGTCAACCATATCACCTTGCAGCATTTTCCTTCTCTTTTGGATATTTTCCTTATAACATTAAAACTCCACTTCCAACATCAACATCCCTGTCCCCCAGAGCCTCCTTTTCCAGCTGGAGAGCTGATGTTTCCTGAAGCACAGCACTGTGCACACTCCAGCTTGCTCGTTACAATTTACAGTTTCCTCTTCCGCTGCCCTGGGCCACTGCACAATATAAACAATAGCTGTGTCTTGAAAACCATCCAAAACAAATGGGTCTTGCTGCCTGTGCTGCTCTCAGATCTGTAAAGAGAGCTTACTGTGTGCACAGTTGGTTTAATCCTGTGAATAGTCTGGAAAGTATGATATAATGCTCATTTCTTACCAATCAGTCCTTTGCTGGAGTCTTGCTAAAGAAAATTTACTCCCAGATTACTCTCTGTAGCCTACAGAATAGCAGAGCTGTATTCCTAGAACTTGTTGAAGGTTTTTTTCTTTTTTTTTTTCCCCACAGCAAAATTAACCGTCTATAACAAGGAAAGATGTAAAAAAGAAAAAAAAAAAAAAAAAGGAAAAGCAAATTCTCCCCCTCCATCATTATGATTTGGCAATGCAGTTGTAATAAGCACCTAGAGCTGGAGTCAATATTTGCAAACACTCTGAACATTCAGAGGCATGGTGTGCACCTGGGATTTTCACTAATATTTCCTGGATAGTCAGATTTTTCTTTTTGCCTCCAGCACAGTTTCTTGCTGTCTGAGTAAACTCCTCAGAGATGCTGTTTCTGCAGTCTCTTGTGTTTTATGATTCAATGGCAGTTTATCACTCCTCTGAGTAATCCACAGTGGAATACACTGCAATCCTCTGCTATGGGGTTGTCAGGTGTGGGATCTTCCCCTCAGAGCAGCTGGGTTTGCTGACCTTGTCCTGACAGAACCTCAGGTCAGGGCCGAGGGATCTCAGCAGGAGATTAATGCCCCCACAAAAGGGCAGACGGTAATTCAAAGGAGTTGACCTAAGAGGATAATCTGAAAAAACAAGCCAACTCAGGTTAAAGACTTACATTTTTTCCTCAAATCACTCCAGGTCATATACACTCAACAAGATTTATTTTGAGGTTGTCACCTGGGGTTTTCTTCTTCTCATCTGTTTTTTCTAGATGAGATTCCTTTGTACAGGAAGCAGACTACATATGAAACCCTAAAGGCAAGGCTCTTTAATGTGTACTATCACATTTTTTTTGTATTTCCATCACTCTAGTCTATCAGATTGCCTTGTTCTTCTATGAAATATCTTTATATATGCATCAACAAAGTCTTCTAATTTCCTTAACAAATATCCATGGTACCAAGGTAACCTATACAAGACACTGAACTTTGCTTCCTAAAAGAGTCCTTGAGAGCTGATTTCCCCCAGCCAAAAAATATCCAATAATTTATTTGATCACATAAAGGAAATCCCCACTGGGACTACTACACAGAATCAAAATGCAAGGAATATGGGATTAATTATTCTGGCTATTTTAACTGAGAAAGTTGAGTACCTATCACAGGGGCACCCTTTGAAGTATGCAGTAACAATCCCAGTCAATCTGGATGATTCTTCTTCAGTTACAAGGCTGTTATATGCCTTGTAATCTGCCTTGTATATGCTGTTATCTGCCTTATTCACTTGCAAGCATTGCACATAATCATCAGCACAAATAATAACTTCTTATGTGGTACCATTTGAAGAAAAACAAAAAAGAAAAGACAAATTACATCTACTTTTTTAGTTGTCTAAAAGTTCAATTATTTGATCAGAGCAAAAAGTGAGGCAAGTCAGATGTGAACTATTTTCAGTGAAAGTAAATTGATCTTTATCATTTCATCTTCATGTATGTAAGTATTGGCCAAGGAGACCAATGGTACCTGGCCTGTGTCACCAACAGGAGGTTGTAGCCAGGTGGAGACCGGTCTCTTCTCCCAGATAACAAGAGATAGGACATGAGAAAATGGCCTCAGGTTGTGCCAGGGGAGGTTCAGATTGGAAATTTGAAACATTTCTTCACCCAAAGGGTTGTCAAGTGTTGAAGCAGCTTTCCCAGGGAAGTGGTAGAACCCCCATACCTGGAGGTCTTTAAAAGATTTGCAGGTGTGGCACTTTGGGACACAATTTAGAGGTGGAATTGGCTGTGCTGGGTTACCTGTTGGACTAGATAACTTTAAAGGTCCTTTCTAACCTAAATGATTCTATGATTCTATTCCTGCCAAATCTGTTCTCTAATATTTTACCCCACTGAGTTCAGGCCAATGGGCCTGCAGTTCCTTAAGTCACTTTTTCCCCTTCTGGCAGTGCAGACATTTTGGGAGTACATTTACTATTTGATGCTCATATAGCACAAGCTCTCAACTTGCCAGTTTCTTTTGAAAAGTTCTTCAGCTTCTATGTCTAAGATGACTAATGGTTAGGCCATGCTCATCAACCTCCATGAGTTTTGATTTCATTTTGAGAAGAGAAAGTTTCATTTCCTTACACTCATTCCAGCAATCTGTGGTTCCACCAACATCATCCGTGCCCAGACTTACTGAAAGGGAAGTAATTTGCTTTCTGAAAGATGATGTATTCATTTAGGTGTAGGACCATAAGGTCCTCCTGGGAAAATAGCCTCATTTGCTATTCCCCTAATTGGTTTTGATATTCCCAGATGCTGTTTGCTGATACTTTTGTGATCATTGAGATATAGTTTCCTTTGGAGATTACTATCTTCCTCTATTCCTGCAGGATTTCCTTTTTCTACAGACCTTTCTTCAGTGATTATCCAACCATGGGCCTCCAAGAACTACTTTTTTTGCCCTTACTTTGCATATGCATCACAATTTTTTTTTCATTTCTGTAAACAGGAGAATACAGTGGAGGTGTTTCTAAAGAGTTACTGCAAGGAGTGGTCCTAGGACTCAGGGTTTTGTGTAGTTTTTTTCAGTCTAGAATGAAAGAATACCTTGATCTTCAAAACCTGCAGCTCAAGGGAAAGTGAAATCATAGTAAAAAAGGAAGAGGAAATAACCTGATAAAATTACTGTAGTCCTTAGATGTATAAGCAGAATAAATGTAGGGATTTTATATTAAATTTATATTTGGCACTGATGTAATTTCTACTGAATCTAGTTGTGTTAGGCAATATAATGAAAGTAGACGAATGTAGGAAAATCTGATAATTTACAAGAATTATACAGAGCTGTGAGTTTTTATCTTTTTGTGACCGACTCAGGGTAGAGACAAGCTCTGGGACATGGAGCTTCAGTATTTGAGAGGAATGCAGAGCCACAGCTCTGAGATTTTGGCATACTGTGCCTGCTGGTGACACCAGCCTGTGACAGAGGATGGGTTTGGGCATGGAGTAACACTTTGTCTTTCTTCTTTTTACCTTGCCCAGATTTCTCAAGTCTTTATGCACATTTGGTTCTGTCCTTGTCTGCAAAGCAAGAATCCTGTTTGGAATTCTGTTGAGCCCATCTGTTTGTGAGTTCCTCTCTCCTGTGTGCCCACTTCCCTCTCTGCAGTGGTCTTCCTTTCCAGAAGAGAATCATTTCTGCATGGAGGGATAATTCACCATCCTGAACTCTCTACAAGCTTTAGAAGTTCAGATTTTTACCCTTTAAAAGAAAAAAAAAAAGGCAACCAAAAATAAAAGTAAAAAAACAGTGCCAGCTGCTAGTAACAAGCTTTTAAAAGGCAGAGGTCCTCCAAGGATTCTGTGTGCACTAGGAGTTTTAGTGTTCGGAGATGTAACAAGGCATCTCCATTGATCATCACATAACCCATTAAATCATTTATTGTTGAAGTCTCTCTACAAAATCTCTTTTAAAAAACAGAGAATATTTTGTATTATTTATTACAAAATCTTCATCTGCCAACAGCAAGACTTGCTTCATACAGAACTTCAATAATGGTAAACTAACTGATTTACTGCAAAGTAACTGATTTACTGGAATACCTCTTACATTTTTAATAGGCCTGTCTGTGTGCCTGCTGTTATTTGCACCCTGCAAAAGTGGCAAATGAAATACAGGACAGATGTTCTGAAACTGAAAAAGAGCTCTGTAGTTTTAATGAACAGCTACCTGTCTGGGACATCTGATGGAAAAAAAATAAAACCATTTTGAGGTGGCTTCTGAAGAATAGTATTTAAATATGTTAGAAAGTATTTTAGACTCCAGTGATATCATGGCCCTTTTGAAAGGCAGGTCCCTGACTGGGGAAAAATATTGAATTATCAAGACTCGGAGATTAATTATGTTCTTCCAAAGATCAACTCTGAGAATTCATTTTGGACAATAAATCTTGGGTTTGTGCTCTAATGCACCAACAAGAGTAGTCAATTTTTTCTTCATAAAATGGATGCTTATTCCAGTGGGCTGGAATAAGAACACACTTACTCTGTTCACTGCAGAGAACTGCTGACCATCTTCATTTACAGAATCACAGAATAAATTAAGCTGGAAAAGACCTCTGAGATCATTGAGTCCAACCTAATTTAAAGTAACCACTAAACAGCAAAGTTTGAATTTAAATAGGTCTATAGAAGAAAGTAGAGGGTCAATACTGCATGATACAAAGGTGCAGCAGGTCAAATTCAACCTAAGTGCCTCTCCTCTGACCCTTCTAGCTCAGTACAAATCTGGCTTGATGTACTGAAATTGATGGGAATCAGCTGCAGCCTGGTTGCAGGGATGACTCTTTATTCGTGGCTCACACAATCTGCACAGAGAAATGGAAGCAGTTAATGCTACCTGGCTCCTTGAAATTCAGAGCATTAAAATTCCAAATGTGGCAGAATTCGAATGTGTCCAGCAAGGAAAAACAACAGATTGTTTCTACTGAGAGCTGGAAGTAGAGAGCAATAGATGAAGGACAGGCACCTCCCAGCCTGATGGCGGTATTTAAAGGTCACACAATTGAATTGGGTGGGGTTTTCCCCTCTCTTAATCTCCTGCAAAGCTTACAGACAATGCTGCTTTAGGTACCTAAGAGTTTTGGACATAAAGCACCGTGAAAACAGTATCTCCTTAAACTGTTTTGTCTCAGCTGCATTTAGACTCTCCTTCTAACTCTATTCAGTTCCACACATGACACATGGATTTCAATTCAAGCAGCTTAATCTCATTTTAGAAAGTAAGTCCAGGCAAGCATGGCAGAGACCTGCCAAAAGTGAGGATACTTCTCTTTGCATTTTGATATAAGCCTGTTCTAGTGACATGCAATTCCACATGAAGATTTTGCTTCACAGGGATATGCTGTGAATTCCATGCTGCTGATGCAAAGAAGGTTTCTTGAAGCAGGTTTCAAGCTACCCCATAATCGACATGAGGAATTACATCCCATTTTGGTAGCTGCCCAGGCTGTTAAACTAATGAGTAGGGAAGGAAATGAAGGGGAAGACATGAGGGCACTGATTTATTCACTATCTGGCTTAGAATTAGATGCTTGTTAATGACATTGAATAGGATCCCTTCCTGAAAGAGGCAAGACCAGAGGTTTAGACAAGAGGGAAGGCACATGTGGTTACAGACAGACAGGGAGAAGTTCTTTGTGATGAGAATGGTGAAATGGTGGAACAGGTTGCTCAGAAAGGTGGCAAATGCCCCATCCGTGGACACATTCTAGGCCAAGTTGGGCAGGGCTCTGAGTAACCTGATTTACTAGAAGAGGCCCCTGCTCATTGCAAGGGGGATGGACTATATGGCCTCCAAAGGTGTCTCCCAAGCCAACCATTCCATGAATCCATGATTCTGTGAAAGCAAAAGGAAAAAGGCAGTAAATACCAGTCAGTCTGCTAGCAGAGCACCCACAGATGAGCCACCTCAGCTTTTTATCTAGGTCACAAAAAGAAAGCAAAATCCTTTTCCCTACCAGTACTCTGCAGGAGTACCATAATCACATACAAAAATGGGAATCAGGACTCCATGCTTCCCACTAGTCTTCAAAGGAAATAAACTTAATGTGGCTAACAAGTCACACTTAGATATGAATGAACTGCAGCCAAATGCAAACCTGGCAGTTCAATTATAAAATATGTCAAGGCCTTCCAGAAGTGATTAGCCCTGTAGCATTGAATAAGGTTACCAGAGGTGTGACTGACTAATTGGCAATGCAGCATTAATTTTTAAATGACAAACAGCATCCTACTGATGTGGGTTGCTAAAAGGACAAAGTAGAGCACTTGGTAACTGGTGGCACATGTATCTAAAGGGCTCATCTCTATCTTGAGAAACAAACAACATTCTAATGGTTGGATAGCTGCCTGGCAAAAATCACAACCTACAAAATTATTAGGGCTACAGCCTCCTTTTTGTCCCTAGATGAAGGACTGCTAGCTGGCAACATGGTTGATAAAGTTAAGACACTTTAAATTAGCAAAATATATATACATTGATTTTTATGGAAAATAGTATTTCCAGATTCTGTAGAGACATCTTATTGGTCCTGACCCAAAGGAAGCTGAGTCAGGGAGTTTGGTGACTGACATGGCTGCTGTGGAAATGTGGTAACTGCTTCCAAACATAATTTTTTCCAAAAATAAGGTGATCAGAAGTACTCAGCAAGGATTCCTGAAGAGAAAATCACAACTGACCAATTGATAGCCTTGAATGGCTTAGTGGATGCAGGAAGAGCATTGGGTATTGGGTATCTTGAGTTGGGTAAGGCTTTCAACATTGACTCCTGTAACATCCCCTTTTCCAAACTGATTATGTGTGGTCTAGGGAAGTGGGCAAAGAGGTGGACTGAAAACTGGCCACACTGCCAGGCTCAGAGGGTTATAATCAGCAGCATGAATTCAGCTGGAGCTGAGTCACTAGTGGTGTGCCCCACAGATCTACAGTAGGGCCAACATTGTTTGCCTGTATTAATGGTCCAGAAAATGGGAATGTTCCTTCAGCAAGACGGCAAACACATCAGCAGGTGGTGAACAACTCTATTTTGCTTTACTTGATTGGTATTTTCTTAATTTTATTTCTCTTTTCATTGTGTCCCTTTTCATTACAATTACTATTAGTGATATTATTTAAATTATGGACCTGATTGTATCTCAAGCCAAAGCTTTTGTCTTTTTCCAGTTCCTCTCCCCACCCCACTGTGGGAGATGCTCATGCCACAGAAAGTACTTGGTGTTGTAGTAAACCCAAGAACAGAAAAGTATTTGTATTTTGCAATGATAAAACATGTTTTAATACATGTTATTCATCAGTGTACATCTATTTCTGTGTGAGAGTGGTGGTAAATTAATTTCTCCATCCAGCTGGACAGGCACACATCAATTAATTCATGTTCCTGTAGCGTCACAGGAATTATTCTCATATTTTATACTTTTAAACAATAGAAATTCGAAGTATGATTGCTCATTTGCTCATTTAAAGTACTTGTTTTATATAGTCATAACTGCAAACAGTCATTCTTTTCAAAATAGATTTCAGAAAATGTAACCCTTTAATACTTTGAAATAAGTGCCCTGTAAAGTGAACTAAGCTTGCAGTAACTGCTGGAATAAAGTTGTTTGCAAAATCTTATTTGCCTTGTTGCTGTTAATGGGCATGCAGCAGATGGATTAAGTTTATTTAATATGAGTAGCACATAGTAATTTTTCTGGTCTGTTTTCTGGATTGCCTTCTTTTAAGCATATAGTGCTTCAGTTGTGTGATATACACACAACTAGTGTTTGTAGTTAAAAATTGGAGTTAATACATACTTAATGTCAAAGCTGGTTTCATAGCAAAATTGCAGGGTAGAATTAAGGCTATTTATATGGCACATGGACCAGATACATTAGGATGTGTTTAATTTTTCTTAAGCTTTTTCTAAATTCTTAATTTATGAATAAGGATATTTCTTTTGAGAAAGTTTCACAACACTAATTTCATCCTTCACTATTAAGGTATTGAATTGTATTTTTAAATTAAAACCTTGTTGGTATAATTTGTTATCACAGGATAGATATAGACAAAGAAATAGATATAGAGATGATAGATATAGATATAGATATAGATAGACAGATATATATAAAACAGTTCTTATAAACTAATTTATAGTTTGGCTCCTAATTCTCTGAAGACAAAGGCATTTCTAAACACCTTTTGAAAGTGGAACTTAGATATTAAACACTTTTGAAAATTATAGCCAGGCTTAGAGCAGTATTTGGTCAAAAGATGAAGATTGTTCATAATCAAACCAAAGACCGACTTGAATACATTCAAACTTTTTTTCCTGATTCTCAGCATACTTTGTTCCAGGATCTGGCATTTCTAATGTAAATTATTTTCATTAACATATGCCAGAAAAAGCAAACACGTGTACAGTGGAACCTGCAATATGACTTCAGGGTTTAAAGGTGTGATCCCAAGCTCCCAAGATACTTCAGCAGGACTTTATGCATTATAGAGAATTTATTATATTATTACATATCCTGAGACTTTTGAGTATTGCATAAAACAAAACAAAACAAAAAATATGAAATATTAATAAGAACCCCATTTACTACTGTGTCAAAGACATAGGAGAAATAAAAATTGAAATACCTGGAAAAAAACATGTTAAAACACTGTGACTGAAAAGAACAAAACAAAACATAGCAAAGCAAAAAAGGAAATAAATAATGGATGAATTAGTGGTTCCTCTTGAATTGTTAAAAACAACAGAGGATCAAATGACATTAAAAGAGAACCAAACATAAAAGCTTCTTTTTGGAAGAAGAAGTGTCAACATTCTCATAATACATCTTTAATTCTGCAAAAAAAAAAAACCATAAAAAGGAAAAACAAACCAAAATTGGTTTGGAAGTCTGCTTTTTTAATTTTGGGTTGACTTTTCATCATGTTAATAACCTTGTGGACTTAAAAAAAATTATCCTGTTCACCTAGGGGTTGGAATAGGTGTGTAAACACTGTATAAACAGAAAGTTAAGTAAATACATAGAAACTCTATACCAAAAAAATTAATATTATATAAAATCTATTCATCCTGCATGCAGTCCCATGGTAATGTTAACATTTTTCAGTATGTCTGGTGATTTCCAGAGTGACATCTGCTCAGACAGAGACCGATGTCCCTCGCCCCTCTGCTTTCCCTTTATTTTATTCTCGTAGCAGAATCAAGAGGTGTGTTACTGCTTTTATTAAGGTCTCTGGGAGTTTTGCCATCTCCTCAGGCCTTACTTTGATAAGAAAATATTGAGCTCATGCTGCTGAAACCCAAACCATAAGCAATTTCCAATGTGATCTTTTCCACACAGTCATTTCTCTACCTGGGCACAAGAACAAATGTAGGAACATATAATCCAGTCTCTGTTCTCACTGGTGAATACTTGTGTGACAAATCCTATTAAAAATGATTGATGTACCTAAACCAGCACTTTTTCTCATCACCATTATTTCTGGGACAGGGAGGCTTATTGGTCAGACTGACAATTGGAGTGAACATTAGACTTTATTGTCCTTCTGGAAATGAGCAAGGTCTGGGAAGGTGCAGCACTTCAGCCTTTTCTCCTGCCAGCCTGCCAGATGCAGCCACCCTCTGCTATGCTCTGGAATGATTTGCTGCTGCTACTTAGCACATCAGAGCTGAAGCCTTTCTCCTACTCTGATTCCTCTTTGCTTCTGAGGGAAGAAGCCAGCTGCACAAGTGTGTCTGAGATTGTATTTGCTGTTTGGATGCACCATCAGTCCATTAGCTGTATCTCCAGAAGGGATGGCTTGGAAGAAGCCCTGTAGCATGTCTCCCTGCCGTCTGCAAATATCTGCAGACATGAGGGTGCCTAAAGTGACCTTACATTTATATTTAGGCAAAAAAAATTATTCTGTGATTGACAAAGTTATTTTTCACTTTACACTTGGCTCTGCCCAACCTCCAAGAATGACCTTGCACATGAAAATTCACCAAGACCCTTTGGTTTTCAGCTGGCTCAGGTGGAGCTGTCTGGAAGATTATTGTCACAGGTAGTCTGTGGTTTAGAGAGGAGGGATTAGGACCCAAAACAGGAAGAGGAATCTGATAATAGGAGCCTGTGCAGAATTAGGGTTGAGGCGCAGTGATCCCCAGTCCCTTTCCTTCCTGGGGAGGCATAACTGCTGAATGGTGAATATTTGAAACCTGAGGGTGTAACAGAAGCTAAGGTTACTTAGAAGCAAGGGGTTGCTTATCATTTGTCATGAGATCGAGTGGAGGGATATGGCTAGATCCCTATCAAATACAAATTATTTAATTAAAGAAAAAGAAATTCATGAACTCCTTGCACAGCAGCTGTGATATCAGGCTGGAAGCTCTTTGGCTGTTGTCATTCTCTCAGGTTTGAGTTCTGCATCTAAACAGAAAGGTAGAAGGACATACCAAATCAGATCCATGTAAACAGACATATTTGAAGGCACAAAGGGGTTCCTATGGCAGGCAGTGATGGGTATAAAACCCTCTGTCACCAACAGGCAGGCCTGTACATCCTTACAAAGCATCAACATCTACATTTTCATGGGGTGTAAGTTTATATTCAGGTTTCCTCTATGAACTTGGGAGCTTCTTGTTGACTGATCTCAATTCAGCTGCTGAAACCCTTCAGAAGGGCAATGCAGGCAGGGGACAGTGAAACAGCAGAAATAAGTGCATTATCCAGCAGGAGTGGAGGGCAGTGGTCTGCTGGGAAGATGTGTAAACAAAAAGCTACTCCTTTTATGGGAGAGAGCACACTCACTTTTAAACATCTCAACTCCTTGAGTGGGTTGTGCGAAACAAGCCTGAAAGAGGTGTTTTTGTGACAAATAAACTAAATCCGTTGAACATGGAGGAGTTTGTAATTACAAATATAAAATACAAATACAAAGCATATTTAATAACAAAAAGGAAAAAGTTATCTCTTTGTAAGCAGTTTTCATACATCATTGTGAAGGCCAAAAAAGGGAGAAAAATATTTCAGCTTACATAACAAGCAATGGCCATTACTGGCTCAGTGAAAGACAATGATGGACAGAGTTTTGTGCCCTGAGGTGGGAAAGCCTTTATGTAGGCTTTCCTTTCCCAGGGGCTCCTTTCCTCTGCTTTGTCAGGAGTCTGCTCAGTCCAAAACCTTAAAGCATCTCTTTATCAGGAGCAACTGGCTGAGCTTATGTGAGGCTGCCAGGGCTTGCCAGGAGTCCATGATTCCTCTATCTTTCCCTGTCTAGAGCAACTGCCACCCTGACATTCCTCAGAGGATTTCTGGGAACCATCCACAACCCCAGAAGCAGCTACCTGAGGATCTAGAACATCTCAAAGCACACTCAGAATCTTCTGTGTCTCTTGCCTTCTCATTTCATACCATTCAACTCAGTTTTTCCTTCAAACACCCTTTTAAATCTTGGAGTTCCCCATTTCTGATCATGGGGCAAGGATCTGGCATTCACTGGAGAGTCATTGGGATTAAACATGGAGCTTGCAGAAATGAAGCAGAAGGACTTGGAGTCTACATGGAGTAATCTGCAATCCCAACAACAGGGACAGGCAAAGGAAGAAGCATCACCTCTGCTTTACAGATCTCCAGCTGCAACATGGAATTACTGGAATAACTGACCTGAAGGCTTAGATAGGATAGGAAAAGAGTAGGACTGGAAAGGAGCAGAAACCCAGTGAAGAACAGCTCAAAAACATTTGTGTTAGTCAGTCTGAAATTTATTTCATTGATCTCATGTATTTTTTCTTTTTTTATATTCAGAGAAGATTACTAAGATAAGACAAGATTAGCATATAACCTTCACATATATATTTACACAATATATCCTCTGTGCATAGAAGCACATTAAAAGCTACTATTGGACTTCAGAAATACCCTCCACACATCTCTCAATTTTCATTATGCAATTTCAGCCTTTGTAATCCTTTCACCCTTGTCTCATCTCTGCTTTCAGAAATCAAAATTAGATGCCTAGGTAGATGAGAAGAGAACAGTGGATCTTGTCTGTCTAGACTTCAGTCAGGCTTTAGACACTGCTCAGGCAGAGAGGCAAAGGCTCAGGAAGGATCTCATTGATGTGCACAGCTACCTGAAGGGAGGTGCAAAGAGGACAGGGCCAGGCTCTTCTCAGTGGTGCTCAGCTACAGGAACAGAGTCATTGGCCACAAACTGAAACACAGGAGGTTCTCTGAATATCATAAAATATCTTTTCACTGTGAATGTGACTTGGAACTGGCATAGGTTGCCTAAGGAGGCAGTGGAGTCTCCATCCTTTGAGGTAACCAAAAAAATACCTGGACATATATTTCCATGCACCTGCACAACATGCTTAAAATGCCTTTCTTAAACAGAGGGGCTGGACTCAAAGGTCCCTTCAACAATGATCATTCTGTGATAATTTTGTGAGCCTAAATTTTTATTGAGAATTTTTCACAACTCACTTTTTTCAATAGGGGATATCCCTTTCATAGGTTTTCGAAAACAAAAAATCAAAATGTGGACTTTGGGAGCTTTTCCAGTTTGCCATACTTCTAATCAATAATTCCTACTAATTTCCTTTAATAAGGTACTTGAAAATTAAATGATCCATAATTTTCAGATTATCAGTCCTTGAAAACTTTCAGGATATCAGTTTTATTTCTCTACGCTACACAGGGAAAAAATAAATATCTCAAAACTTCCTCGTGGATAAAACAAATAATTTCCTTCCCACTCCCTATCATTGAGTCCCCGGGTGAAAAACTGGCACCAACAGAATCAACAGATTACCACTCACAATTGCCTTTAGGCAAGGCAACACCCTTTTGGATTTTATTATGCTCTCCATTTTAAGTATAAAGGATTTGTTTTTACACTGATAGAATCTTTCAAAGCAGAAAGCAGAGCTTTCTGAAGTTCAGTCTCTCTGAAGTTACCAACATTTTTAATTAATGGCATGAAGACACTCAAATCTCTTTTGTATAATACAGTGAATTTAAATTAGTTAAAACAACAACAAAAAACCTCTAATCTTTCTAATAATTTTTAATTCTCTGATTCCTAAGAATTATTAGAAGACAGTCTGCTATGTATGATAAAACCTGTGAGGTTTTATATCCATCAAGCCTGTCAGGTGGGGCACAATTTCACCTGTTTTCACTGCCAGTGTGATGAGGTCTACTGGATGTTACTTCACATATTTTGGATAGGGATGGCAACTAAAATCCAGTGTACTCTTGAAAGGAGAGCATTCAGTCTCCATGCTGAATTTTCTGATGCTAGGACATTCAAATTAGATTTTTCAAGCCAATTTAGCTTTATTTGACATATAATATATAATACAGATGTACAAAATAGCACAGTGTTAGTTATCTTGTCACAAGGATTGACAAGATCACAAAGCATATTAGCTAAGTGGTATTTATCTCCCCCCCCTTTACTCATTGGGAAAAGATTGGTAGGGTGAAAACCACACCTAATGTTGGGTTCAGAGACCATGAATCAAGAAAAAAGATTTGCCTAATGTGGCCTCTGGCTTGGTGAATAAAGAAAGTAAGAGAGTAACAGATTGGCACAATTGGTACCCTGTCCTTACATCAAACACATTAAATTTAGACAGACTGTCTGTTTAAAAAAGGGCTTGTAGTGCAAAACAAATATTCAAAGTTGGCACTGGATGTGTAAAACGAGGCCCTGCAAGGTGACTGGACAGAATTTTTCAAGGGAAGAAGTTGGAAAGGTGCTGTCAGTAATTACATTTGAACAATAAAAAAGTGCCTGAATATTTTTAAATCCTTACAGTTCAGACTTAGTGGATCCATATGATCTTCAGCCCCAAACACTACTGCATATTTTGAAATGAAGGCCTGTACCCATCCCTCCAGCTGAAATATAAATTGGATGCTGGGTATGCAGTCCAGCTCTTCTGTTAATATAAAGAAAACAAAGTATCTTACAGAAATAACCATGTGAGAGGTAGGAAATGGAAGCCACCTGTCACAGGTGCAGAGCAACCCCCTGCACCTCTGTAGGCACTGTTCAGAGCTGGACTGAGGAGGAGGAGGACATTGAAGAGTCTCTGGTATTCAAAACTGGACAGTGAGAAGAAATACAGCCCTGTCAGCCTGAATTTGGTGCCAGGGAAGGTCATGGAGCAGCTCAAGAGCCATCATGTGGCTCACACAGGACAGCCAGGGCATCAGGCTCAGCCAGGATGGGTTTGTGAAAGACAGGTCCTGCCTGACCAACCTATCTTCTCAATGACAAGTAACCCACTTTGTAGTTCAGGAGACAAGGAGCATCATCCTCCAACGCTCTTGCTCAAACAGGATTTATTAAAACAGATAAACAATTTTACTAACATATTTACAAAGGGTTCCACACTTCCTGACAGGGGGAACATCACAACTGGGACTATTTGCAGGGGCTGCACAGGAAGCAGGGATCTGAACTCTTGTTTGTCTCCTCAGCTGGGAGGAGAGGTAGCAGAGCACACTTCCTGGTCGCTGCTCTCCACAGCCACAGGGCTGTCTCGACAGAAGATCCTCCACGGTGCCCATCTCTGCTGGAAAAAATGCAGAATGAGAGGTGTCTCAGGGGCAGGAGCAGCAGGAGGTCAATCATGTCCTTGCAGGTGTTCAGCTATTTATAGGCGTTGCCAGCTCTCATGGCTGGATGCAGCCCTCAGAAGGTTGTTCTTGGGAAGGGCTTGGCAAGTGCACCAGAGGTCCCTACCTTATCTGGGGGCTTCTCTGGCGTGTCAGGATTGTCCTCACGGTCCTCCTCCTTCTCCTCTGTCTGCTCCTGGGCACTGGTGGAGGTTTCCCACTGGCTGCCATCATCCCAGTCAGAGCTGCTCTGCCTGGGCAGCCAGTAGATCCCAAAGAGCAGGAGGAGGATTTCAGCACCGACCCAGAACCACCACTCCTGGCAAGCCAGGATGAGCATTCTTCCCGGGGTGAGTCCACGCTGCTTCTCCATCACCAGCAGCTGGGCCATCTCCACAATGCGCTCCTTCTCATGCTGCCTCAGGAGCTCTTCTGTGACCTTCACTGATGAATTATCCATCCACACTGCATACTGGAGGATGCCCAGCAGCACCAGGATTTTGGTGATCTTTCCAGCCCTGGTCTGGAGGAGGAGGGAAAAAGCAGCTCAGCAGGGTTGGGTGATGGAGAGATGGTGGCTGGGGTAGGAAATGTAGGGCCCAGGGATGGGGGCAGCCATCCCCACTTGCCTCAGAAGTGGAACTTGCCCTGCCCAAGACACTCCCCACAGCCCCTGCATCCTCTCCCCAACCTTAGAAGTTCCTCTGGAAGCTGGGTGTTTCTTGTCTGTCCCTCATCCTTCCCCCTGTCTGCCCTACTCACTGCTGCTTCAAGCCACACTGCAGCAGTGACACTGCCACACAGGGCATCTGGGGACCTATCCCCTCTCGTGTCAGAGACACTGGAACCCTGCAGTGACAACCTGCCCAGCCAGGCTGGGCTCTGGAAAGAAACCAGATGGAATTCAGATGGAACCAGAGTTTATGACCTTTGGGAGAAGGGTCAGCCTTTCGAGAGGACTGCACACCTATGGTGGGGTTGTGCAGGGAGAAAATCAGAAGGGCCAAAGCCCAAACAGAACTGAATCTGGTTATATATTAACTGCCATGTAAGAGAATAAAAATGTTTCTATAAATTCATTAGCAACAAAAGGAGGGCTCAGAACAATCTCCATCCTTTACTGGATGGGGGTGAAATATAGTGAGATAGAATGAAGAATAGAGTGAGATATTTAATGCCTTCTTTGCTTTAGTCTTTAGGGTAGGGCCAGTCGTTCTCCATGTACCAGGCCCCTGAACTGGAAAACAGAGATGAGGAGCAGGCAGGAAACAACACCTGGGCAGAGGCACTGTTAAACTCAGCCCATGCTAAAGGATCACTGCCCTGCTGTTCATAAACTATAAGCAGGAGTTACATAACCAGGAGTTACTCCCAACTGCCCAGTCACTGAGTGATTTACAATCTAACTCACCAGCCAACTCATCTGGCTCTGCTGCTCCTCATGCAGACTCAGAACCCCTGCTCTGGTCTGCGTCGCCTGGGCATCCACCCTCAGCCTGTACTGGAGGATGGCCAGCACCAGCAGGATTTTGGTGATCTTCCCAGCCATGGCCTGCAGGTGGAGGAGGGAGACAAGGGGCTCAGTGGAGTTGTAAAGCAGGGAGAGGGTGGCTGGGGCAGCGGGGCCAGGAAGCGCAGGGCCCAGGGGCGGGGCACTTGGCCCAGTGGTGGCACCTTGCCCTGCCCAGAGACAGGGCACTATGCCCAGAGGTGGCCCTGTCCCTGCCTGAGGTGTTCTCCACAGCCCTGTCCCCTGTCCCCAGCCCTGGGCGCTCCCCAGGTGCGGGTGCTCCTGGCCTGGCCCTGGCCCAGCCCAGCCCTGGCCCTGCCTGCCGCCCTCACCGCTGCCTGGAGCCGCACTGCAGCACGGCCCTGCAGCCCGCGGTGTCTGGGGACGTGTCCCCCTGATGTCACAGACACCCGGGCTCCATGGCCCCACCCTGCCCCCCAGCTGGGCCCTGCATGGAACCCAGGTGGAACTCTCATGGAACTCACATGGAACTCTCATGAAACCAGAGTGTTTAGGACCTTTGGAAGAAGGGGCAGGAGGCCTACACAGCTTTCAAGGGGTTATGCAGGGAGAAAATCAGAAAGGCCAAAGCCTGACTGGAAGTTAATTTAGCCAGTGCTGTAAAAGACAATAAAAAATGTTTCCATGGGTACATTAGCAATGAAAGGAGGGCTCAGGACAATCTCCAGCCTTTACTGGATTGCGGGGCGGTAACACAATGACAAAGAAGAGGAAGAGGCTGAGGTACTTAATGTAAGGCCTGTTTGACAGACATGACCTCCTCCCATGACAAGATAACCCACTTAGTACATGAGGGAGAGGCTGTGGCTCATTTCCTAGGAGTTTAGTAAAGCCTTTGATGCTATTTCCCACAGCATTCTCCTGGAGAAAGCAGCTGCTCTTGGCTTGGATGTGGCACTCTTTGGGTACAGCACTGGCTGTGGGGCTGGGTCCAGAGACTGGGAATGGAATTATATCCAGCTGGCAGCCAGTCATGGGTGGGGTTCCCCAGATCTTAGTAATGACCTGTTCTGTTTGATATCTGTATCAAACAATCTGGAAAAGGGGGTAAGGGATAGATCTGTCAGTTTACTGATGACACCAAACTGGCAGGAATGTTGGTCTGCTTCAGGAAGGTTCTGCAGAGGGATCTGGACAGGCTGGATTGATGGGTTGAGGCCAAAGGCATGGAGATCAGTAAGATGAAGTACCAGGTCCTACACTTGGGTCACAGCAACTTTAGGTAAAGCACCAGGCTTGGAGTAGAATGGCTGGAAAGCTGCCTGGTGGAAAAGGACCTGGTGGTGATGGTTAACAGGAGCTGAACAAGAGCCTGGTGTGCCCAGGTGTCCAAAAGCCACTGGCCCACTGGCTCATATCAGGAATAGTGAGGCCAGCAGGACTTGGGAAGTACATTGAGACCCCTTGCAATCACTTTATTCAAGGCAGGAGACACTCTGTGAAGGCTTGAATTATCTGCAGAATGCTCAGCTATACTGAAAGACATAGTGGTGGGACTGCTGAGTTTGATCTGCATGCTTATACTTTTGTGTCTCTGTTCAGCTGTTCCTAAATATTCATATTGTAAGTGTAGAGCACATCAAGGATTGCTGATTACTTTAGAAAGGTATCAATGAGATCACCCTGCCCTTTGCATTAAGTCATAGCAGCCACATCAAGCCAGTGAACTGTGGTAATCACATGTCCTCTGAACAGAGAGACAGTTGTCTCCCAGGATTTTCCTGGGAAGCTGTGAGAAGCTGTGAGAAAGTTCAGAGAAGACAATGAGAAACAATTCTTATCTCCATTTGCTGCACCTGTTGTTGTGCACATGTGGAATGTGTTAGGGAGGTTGTTTACCAAAGGGTGGTTTCTTAATTGGACACTGGATGGTGTTTGGATGGATTGACCAATTAGGTTAAAGCTGAATCAGACAGTCTGGAAGGGTTAAAGGTTTCTTAATAGTTTAGTATAATATAGTATAGCTTAAAGGTTTCTTAATAGTTTAGGATAATATGGTATAGCTTTATAAAGCAATTGATCAGCCTTCTGCAATCATGGAGTCAATGCTAATTATTCCCCGTTCAGGGGACCGTTGCCACAATAGTGAACTGTTGAAATAACATAAGTCATTTTAAGTTTAGATCTTAAAAATTCTAAGAAAGTCAGCCTATTAAATTCCATGGGAAACTGAAAACCTGAAGTAAATTAAGAGAGAAGAGGGACCAGCTCCTGGATAGGCTGTATAACCATAGGCATTGCTAACCCTGCCATTACAGAGTCCTGCTTCAGGAGCTGTGAGAGTCATTCCCAGATGGTCTTTCATATATATTTAAGTATAGCATGACAATGGAAACAAATACAGTCAGTGTCACAGTGTCTTCCAAGATCTGCAGGCAGCCTATGCAGAAATTTTGACACAGCTCTATCACTTCAGAGCTAAACATTCTTCCTTTGACAAAGCTCCCACTGCAATTTGTATCTGGCAAAAGAAGCCACGAACATCAACATTTACAGGTTTGCTATGTGGCTACTAAATTCTGGAAAGAAAATCTGGTTCTGTGTCTGTCCAGACCACATGGGAGCCCTGGACATTTCAAAGAGGAAAAGCAGTCCTTCCCTGAATCTGCAGTTGAAGATGAGCAACCACTGCAGGACATCATCAGATAAAAGCAAACAGGAGCTGTAGTGATAGGATAAGGAGTAATGGGTTTAAACGGCGAGAGGGTAAATTCACATCATATATGGAAGAAACTTTACTGTGAGGATGGTGAGGCACAGATACAGGCTTCCCAGAGAAGCTGTGAATGTCCCATCACTGGAAGTGTTCATGGCCAGGCTGGATGGGGCTCGGAGCAACCTGGTCTAATGGAAGTTGTCCCTGCCACTGGCATGGGGCTGGAGCTGGTCTTTAAAGTCTCTTCCAACTCAAACCATTCAGTAATTGTATGAAAACAAAGAGGTGGATAGTGTCCAATGGCTGTCAATGCTTCTTTATCTAGGAAGCAGATCAGTAGCAGATCAGCCCCCACTTTTGACCTATAATTTTCCTCTTTATCTCCAGGGTCAAACCAAAATATTTAAAATTCTACATCGCATTATGCTGAAAAATGAGCTGTTGCCAAATGGGATATACATTTTGAAACAACCCAAATGGAATTGCAGGATCTCTATTAAAAATAGCTCAAATACTTTTTGTCAATCCAACAGTCATGATCAACCCATGCTAGATATTAGATCTCTAACCAAGGTGCAAAATCTTCATTTAAATTTGTAACTGCAACAACCAAAAACATTAGTTTGCATGAGCAAGGTCAAGGTGCTTCCCATAGCAAAACACTGAGTATTCCTTTGGAACCATAGAAACTGAAAGAGGAGTGGGAATGTTCCATAAAGCAAACCTAGCAAGCCCACTGTGGGCTACTCTCCTGCCCTGACACTAAGTTGCAATTAAAGGGTGAGATTTCTGCAGGGTTTTTTTTACCAACACCACGTGCAAGTAACACAGAAAATTGTATTTCCCTAGCGTATGAAGTGTATTTGTCACCAAAATGTGGTTGGTACAAAGTCATCAGAGTACTCTATTGTCAGATCAACTGTCAAAAGCCATCCAGGAATAAATAATTCTCTTTTTTTAATACTTAAAACACATGGTTTGTGAGCAGGGAAAGCCAACAAACTATCATACTCTATACACCTACATATCAGATGACTGGGATTTTTCAACAAAACTCTACTTTTACTACTTGGCAATTTATTAACTTGAGTTTTAGAGCCTGCTGCCTGTATGAACTATGTTCCTGCAATGTTAGCTGCTTTTTCAAGTACCTTGATTTGTTAAAAAACTCATTTTTCTCAAAACTGCCACAGAACCAAAACAAGATGTGAAGGGGGAGGAAGAGAGAAGCTCTCCAGGCATTAGATAATTTTTGCTTTATCTCATTAGTACTTCAGAGAGATTTTGTAGCTCCTTTTGGATCTCATTCTTGTCTTTCTCAAGGATCTCACCACTGTGTAGAACATGGCTCTGTGATGCTGAGAAGTCACACATTGTTGTAGCAGCAAATTATTTCCAGCTTCATTTTTGAGCTTGTGTAACCATGCATGCTGCCTGTGTGTATGCTTCCTTTGTCCCCATTTAATTTTAAATCTCTTGTTTCTTAGTCACAACAGAACTGGATAGCTCTCACTGACACAAAGATCCCCAAAGTATTTAAAAGCAGGTGGGCCAAGAGGGGAGACAGAATTAACTCAACTTTTATTGGGAATCAGAGAATCCACTGTGAGCTCAAGTCTGAGTCTTACTTACATACCTGCATTTACAAAGAGCAGCAGATTTCAGGGGCATTACAGTCACCTTTTATTTTCTGGTAAAAATATGACGCAATTTCACAGGTAAAAAATCATAGAACTACAGAATCATTCAGGATGGAAATTAAGTTTAAGGTCACCATTATCCCAGCACTGCCAAGTCCACCATTGTGTCCCTAATTTCAACATCTATACATATTTTAAGTAGCTTCAGGGAAGCTGGCTCCATCACTTCCCTGGCAGCCTGTCCCAACATTTATAACCTTTCTGGGGAAAAAATATCTCCTAACATCCAATATAAACCTCCCCTGGTACAACTTCAGGCCATTTTCTCTTGTCCTATCACTTGTTACCTGGGAGAAGAGAGTGACCCCCACCTGGCTACAACCTCCTTTCAGGTGGCTGTGGAGAGCAACAAGGTCACCCTGAGCCTCCTTTTCTCCAGGCTAAACACCCCTGGCTCCCTCAGCTGCTCCTCACCAGACTTGTATTCAGACCCTTCCCAGCTCCACTGCCCTTCTCTGGGCACACTCCAGCCCCTCAATGTCCTTCTTGTAGCAAGGGGCCCAGAACTGGGCACAGGATTTGAGGTGTGGCCTCACCAGTGCCCAGTACAGGGAGACAGCCACTGCCCTGGCCCTGCTGCCACACCATTGCAGATAGAGGCCAGGTGCCACTGATCTTCTTGGACGTCTGGGCATGTCTGGCTCATGTTCCTCAGCCTCAGCCCACTGATCCAGCCTATCCAGATCCCCCTGCAGAACCTTCCTGCCCTGAGAAGGTCAGCAGTCCTGTGCAACTTGGTGTCATCTGCAAACTGACTGAGGGTGCACTTGATCCCCTTTTCCAGATTGTTGATAAATGTATTAAGCAGAACTAACCTCAATACTGAGCCCTGGGGAACTCCACTGGTAACAGGTCACCAGCTGGATTTCACTTCCTGCACCACCACTCACCCAGTTTTTTACCCAGCAAACTGTACTCCCATCCAAGCTAAAATATATTTATATCCTCTACACACACACCTCCTATATAATAACCACAAGAAGGATGCAAGTGTCCATGTATATATGTACTTCTGGTGCAGAGTATAAAATAACTACATGGTCTTCAAAAAGTCAAGATTAACCAACGCAGAATTCCCAGAGCTGATTTCATCACAGTAAGAAGGTACTGGAAAGAGATGAAGATATCTATATTTGCAGAAGGGTTCCATTATTTCTAAAATTACACTGATCTCTACTACAATTTTTTTTTATTTTGCTGACATTTACAAGTTTTTCCTGATCACCTTGAACTGAATTTCATCTTCACTCATAGAACTAGCAGCAACAACCACAGATATATATATATAATCATGGACCGGGCACTCAGATGGTGTATATCAGGGTAGATCTAGTGACTAGGCCAGGCCTGAGAAACTTTATAGATGCTGTTCTCCTGTGCTTTCTTGGTATTAGCACATATTTTCCTGTCTATATTTATATTTTGTGGAATCACTGATCTACTGAGTTTTGTTTGCTGTTTTGTTCTTGTTGGGGGCTTTTTTGACAGGCAGCTAAATTGTATTGTGCTATTTACTAAACACCAATTACCTTCTGACTTCTCTTGTTAGGCAAAAAAAAAGGAGCTACTATCTTGAAAACTATCTGGAAAAGACCAATAATGTCCTGGCAAAGGCAGAATCCCCTACACATCATGCACAGGACTGTCCTGCTGGTATGGCTGTGCCATCTACAGAGGCCCTAAAGAGCAGGAAACCTCAGGGCTGTCACTGCAGTGTCATCACCACCCAATTCTCTCCTCACCAGAAAGCCTGAAGGCTTACTTTTATTCTCACTTGTGAATGTTTCACACCAGCTGCAGATGATTAATCCTTAAATATGGATATTAAGATCCACCTTCTGTTTCTTAAATAGCTTTAAGAACTCACACAATTTTTCCAACATATCTGTTTCAGAGCTTAGTTTTGCATCAGCCTTAGTGAAATCTCCATCTTCAGACTATAATTACTTCCTGTAAACTTTGGAATTCAAGTAAAGTTCAATCTGGACCTTCAGATTTCCAGGCCAGTTTCTGATCTGTTTGTGGAGGTTTATTGTATCCTTTGTTTCTAATCTTTGTCCCACCAGAGCATGGCTTTCTGTGACAGCCTAAAAATGTCCCTGCTGCAATGAAATTTCTCTCCAGTATCCCAGAGGATCTCAGGAACCTTCTTGAATAAGAAAGTAGGTGCAAAATAAAACCCTTTAAAGTGGGAAGAAACACTCAATCTACACATAATGAGAAGTGTTCAATTGACTCTATCAAGTCTTATTTGCTGAGCCTTGTCCTTTAACTAGTCAATATTTGTAAAGTGTAAGCCTGCCCTTCTCAAACTTTATCTGAAAGTTTTCCAAACCTTCTAAGGTTCATGAATCTTAAGCCTATGATGCATTTTGTTCACAGGTTTTCTGGAATTTTCTGGAATGTTTTATAGCAAACACTGACATCAGAGAAAGCAAAATATTCCTCTGCTAGCACCAAGTGGGCAGGCTCTGAATCTAAAGGTGCTAATAAATGCATAAGCCATTTAACCACACAGGATGTGGTATCTTGGAAAAGGTCACCTTTCATGATGAAGACATTTTCGTGGCTTTCCAGGATCTCAGTTTCACAAATTCAACCATCAAAAGGGAAAAATTAGGTTGAAAGTATGGTTTTCATACAGTTCACTGAAGTTGTTTTTCTGGTTTTGTTAGATTGCAAGTCCCATGTGCTGCACAGAAAACAGCTGCATAATGTACATCTGTATATTATTGCACACACTAACATTATATATAATGCAATAATGAATACATGCCATAAACAGTTCTATGATTCTGTTTGTCACTGTAATATGAATTTATTGTACACTTAAAATAATACTAGTTATTTGTGGCTTTTACACATCTAGAAGTGGGAAGAAGGTACCATACGGTGATAAATTGCTGATAATGAATAACATAGAGATAAACAACTAGAAAACTCCTTCAAATATTCTTGGAGATTTAAGTATTGTAAGGTAGGAAGGGAGCATGCACCAAAAATAATGACAGATTTGAGGCAGTAGAAAACAAATCATTCCTCATCTAAGGGTGTGAAAACCTGTGGAAACCTAAAGAAGCTCTAGAAATTACACTGGCAATATCCCTGGGAGAAAATATTAAGGACAAGAAAAAAATCTTGCAGAGGATGTGTAAAAACATGTTTTATTCAAACAACAGCTACTGTCAGAAAAAATGGTCAAGCTTTTGTGTGCACAAACCATACTTCAAGAGCAGCCTAATGAGTAGTATTACAGGAACCATTACAAGTTCTTGAAGAAATGCTTAACTATGAAGGAAGAAAGGAATATCACAAGTTCAGCCATTCGTGGCAGTGTAGCTGAAGTTGGATGTCTGAGCAGTGTAAACAAGCCCCTTACATTTTTTCACTGATTGCAGAAATTTCACATCATGCAGCTGTGACTCCCTTGCAGAAAATGTCTCCTAATTAGCTCGTGTATATTTTTAAACTGCACGTTATATGGGCAATGAAACAGAGGAAAGGCAAATTAACAATGAATAAATCTCTTTCACCCGTCACTTACCATAACAGTCACTGTGTTCTCTCTCACACAGACACACATACTCCTTCCTCTTACTCACATGGCTCTCCTGGGCAAGAGAAATTAAGGCCCTCTTCATAACTCTTCTTAATTTTGTTTGCAGCTAAAATTGAATTGAATGCACAAAATTCAGTCACATTTCAAAACTGAAGTCACCTGCCCCATCTGTGTCCCAGCTACCTGTTACCATTGAATATCCAGCAGACTACACAGAAATCCTGGAAAGGGAGGGCAATTTCTGAAGCATTGTGTTGTGTATCAGGAGCATTCCCTATTCAAAAAAATAACCAAGAAAATTACCTCATTTCTTCAAAGGACTTGCAGAAGCAGAACTCCTTAAGCTGATGTAAATCACCTTGGTGTTTCCATAGCAAGAAAGGTATTTCCCTGTAGTTCCTCTATTTGTCAGAAAGCACTTCTAAGTGATATTAAGGAACATTAAAACTAATCAAAAATGTCCTTATTCTAGAATGTCCATAAAAATAAATAAATAAATAAATAAGCATCCAGCTCAAGCATCAGCTCTGCTTTCTCAAGGACTGTCATTCACATGGGATTCCCCATCTTCAGCTCCTCCTTGCAGCTCCTTTTCCCAGCCCTCTCCCCACCTTTGGAACAGGAGGAAACTTTCTCACTCAGAAAAGCCTTAACTCGCAGCCATTTGAAACCAGCAGGTGCAGGCACCAGCTCCTGGTCTAGGAGAGCAGAGCCTTTCTTCCCTGTGCCCTACATTACCCTGAAAATCCTGACAGGGAGGACAAGCAGCCTTTCCTTTGGACAGGATATTCAGGAAGTTTGAGGAGTGGTTTTTTTCCCATCTGGGGACTTACACAAATCTGCTTGAAGGCTGAAGTCCAACCCTCCCCTGTAGGCGCCCTTTCATGACAGTTTTCCTCCATCTGGGAGGGCAGGAAGAGGCATTTTCTTTGCAGCTGCTCCCCATGAATCAGCTGGCAGCCACTGTGCCCATATTCCTCCTCCAGGACTTTTAGGACATGGCATCCACGGCACTGCAAATTCCTAATCTCTCAGAGAAATCTGAAGCTTTGTTCCAGACAACATCCTGTGCCCTGGCAGCAAGAAGCTGAGTTTCTGCACTTTTGCTGCATATTTACTGTAGGTCACTGCTTGTAATTTCCTATTCCCAGTGCTCAGGCTTTGGTCCTCTACAATGTCTTGCTTTTCTCACACTTCACTGGCCTTCTGTGTTTTACATTAGGCAATCAGCAGGATGACAAATATGACAGCAGCCTCCAGTTCAGCCTCCTGAGTGTTCTCAGCCAATATGCCAAAAATATAATGGCTTTTCTTTTTTTTTTTTTTTTAATAATGTTATCTGGATGGTGGCTATAGGCATCTGTTGAGTTTACCATATGCTCCACATTTCCATATAGGAAGATGATGATGCTAATACAATAATTATTTCAATAGCACTTGTTCATGGTTTAAAAGGACTGTTTGATGTGCACATACGTAAGCCCAGACCTGGAGCTATTACACCCAATTAAAGCATCCTGCCCTTGGGCACACAGGACAGTTAGCACACAGGAGCTGCAGATTTATTTGTGTTTTCAGTCTGCTCATAAAATTGAATCACTGTTTGTCTCCAGCTTAACCCCCTTACAATTGAGTGGCTGGAGCAAAACTACAGATGAATCTAATAGACTCAATCTCTTCATTGAAGAGATTGTACATGTTCCAGCTAAATTTGATAGTGCAATTTTCTGTCTCTGGCAGTATCATGCACTGCTGAGCATCTCAGGGAAATCGGGGCACTGGTAGCCTTGTACCTACCACATGAAACTGCAGACAAAAACACTGACCCCTACCTGAGGTCTCTGGGGCAAGGGCATCTCTTTGGCCCAAGCTATCATTGTGACTAGAACAGCAAAGCCCAACCAAGGACTCTCAAGCAATGCCATGGTGAAACCTGGATGCACCAATGTGGAAGAAATACAATATTAAGTTTTCAAGCAGTATTGGCTGTTTCCTTGTATGATTTTAAAATCTACAATTCATAAAAGCTCTAATATGTAGCCTTGAATGTGTCTTTGCCAGCCAGCCCTGCTCCAGGAACTCTTTCCGTGTCGACCTTGGCCTTTGTCTTTGCAGACCTGCCTGAAATTCACTGGATCTGACCTGTGGATTGACCTCCTGGTTTGACCTCGACCCTGCCCTATCACCATGGCCTTGCATGGTGATCTGGAAACTCGGTTGAACCTGTGATCTCATGACCTCCTCTGCTCCCTTGCAGGTGGTGATGAGATGGGCTCTGGATGGTGAGACCCTGAGGAAACCCCTGTGGTTCTCTGCTTCCAGGGAGCTGCTGACCCTTGCTGTACATGAACATCATCCCTTTCTGAGGCAGAGCACCAGTATTTCCTTGGCTAGTAAATAAAAAGCAGAATTGCTTTTGCGGTTGAATGAAGTCTCCTAAAGTAAGGAGAGTGAAAAAACCCCACAAACTGGAACTTAAAAGGGGAGTGCTGCCAAGCATGGAGCTCATCTGCAAGCTTCCCAGAGCACTGACTTCCAGAGTAGATGACTTCACCTCGTTAGCAAAAGCATCCAAGTCAAGCTTCTTAAGAGTCAATCATCAAAGCCAGAAAATATTTGTCATTTGGTATTTTCACTCTTTCATGAATCTTCCTGGCTCTGAAATTGGGCAGCATTTAAAGGAATAAGGCAGCAATACAGGAGAATGGAGCCCCTTGTTGTGTGCCTTAATCCCATTAGGCAGAACGATGAAATCTGTAGCTGAACTGCAGCAGGATTTGAGCTGCATAAAGAGTGAGTTTGTTTTGATTTCCCCATGTTACCACTGTGTAATCCCCTGTACTCTCTAGAATGATTTGAAGTCTGTTGTTTCCTCTCCAGCATCTGGGGCCAAGAGTTACATTAATGAAAAATGTAGCTCATATCTTCAACCGTGGAAGGTCACTGCCACCTCATGCTTCCTGTGATTTCTTTGAAATAAAATGGTTAAGGTGCCATTTCAGCTGCCTCTAGTGTGCACAACAGAGGGAAAGTTAAATTTTAAGAGAACACTCAATTTTCACACCTTAAAAAGGAAATTCTGGGAACTAATAACAGGTTGGCCTTTTAAACTAGAAAACCTTTGCAGGATTATCAATCAGACATATTGTAATAGAGCATAGGCAGACCTATAGGGATATTCAGCTATTGACTGGTTAGTTGCTGCATTCACATGAGTAACTAGAACTCTGTTTGCTGCTAATAATATGAAAGGTTGCATGAAAAAATACACTAACTTTGAGTTGTTAAGTAATTTGGAGATTCGCTGTCTGGTCAATGCATTGATTTGGATGTAAATTGCTCATAGTTTGGTGTCCTAATTAGAGTTGCAGTGTTTAGAACAAAAACATCAACATGTTCACTAAAAATTCTAAGTTACTGTGCATTGTGTTCATTTTTATCTTTTTTTTAGTACATTGCATTTAAAATTGCTCAAAATTGCTTGAGGTTATGAAGTGGGCATTTTGCATATTTTTTGTCCTTTATATTAAGGCATGGCTCATTTTTATAATGCTGAACTTCCAAAGGTACTGCAGTGTCACAATGGCTTCAAAAACTTTTATGAGTTCTCTGCACCTCTGAAAATCTGTTCATCCTGAATGTCTGCATCTACATTTTAATCAGCTATTTAGGCCTTTGTGGTCAGTGTACACAACACCTTATCCCTCTCCCAGGGGAACCACTTAGAGGGGTGTCCTGACTTCCTATTTCTGAGGCAAAGAGGATTACAATGAGATTGCCCACCCTCACTTTCTCCTCCTAATATTTCAATGTTTTGCAGAAAAGGGAAAAGATCTTCAATGCCAAGTTCTCCAGCAGGCCCTGCTGCCAGAGAGGATGCATTTTTTTCTCTGAGATAGGATAAATTCTCCTTTCCAGTTCCTCACTTGTGCTTCCAGGCATGCAGTAACCATCTGCCAGAGTGCAGCCCTACAGCAGTAAATGTGTACAATGCAAACTGGAAATGCAGCAAAGCCTCCCAGTGATGGGAGTAAAAGGCATCGTCCCCAGTGAGTCTGTCAAAGTAGCCAAAGTAATTTGTCCCCTTGAATTCTCGTGTATAAATAGGTATAAACCCATTCTCAAGATCTCAATAACACACATGTATTCAGATTTCCCCAAAGCAGCCTATTGTTTCCTTCCCCAGGCAGGATGCATTTCTCAGCTGTTGATGTTAAGATATTCCTTAAGAGCCAAAAACATTTTCTGAACGTGTCTTTACCAACCTCTTTTTGTAGATATTGACATGGATCTCTGCTCCTCTTGCTTCAACCTGTTTTAATCAGAGGATTATGTACTGTTATTTCTAAAATGCTCATACAATACTGATGATGAAACATCAAGATAGAGGAAGAAAAATTGAGAGATTCCAGAGCTTACATACAGGTAATTCTGCAACAAGTTCACTAGGCACAGTTTTGGTTAGATACAGCAAAATCTGATCTCTAAGATGACCAAACACTCTGGAGAGGGCTTAGACTGTTTGGGATGTTTTAATGGTTTTGCCGATACATAGGTTCAATGGTATAATTGAAATACCAAAAGAATGCCAGTTAAGCCACAGGTGGTTTATAAGTGCTTTGATGGGATTCTGTATTAGGATCAACTTTCTGAAAATAACCAACTAAAGCTCTACAGACTATAGACACTCACCTGGCTGGGAAAGGTGCTTCCTCAACAGCAGAGTTCTGGCTGGGCTGCAGGGACACAGCACACCCAGAACCTGAGCACACCCCTGTGAAGCTGCTGGGGAAGATTGGTTTGAAAGACTTGTTTCATTCAGATTGACCTAGAAAATTAGTTTAGCTGTTTGCCCAGCTAAGCATCCTTTTGACCTCCCTACTATCTGTTTGCTCTGTGCAAGGCATGTCTGCACTGGCATTGACTCAAGGAGGGAGAAGGCAGACATTCATTAAAAAATAACTTAGACTCACTTTAAATTCAACTCATACTTCCAGAGTGAAGTCCTGAGTTGGAAATACAGAATCAGCACTTGTGACACAAAATCAAGGAGATTTATTTTCCATGAGGAGTAGAGATGATGCTGTATTTTCACTTCTTCCCTGTGTCTATCAATCTCAAATTGTCTGAGGCTCCCCAGTCCAGGAACTGATCAGGCTCAGAAGTGGCTCATTTTTCTGTAGACCCATAGGTACATACAGAGCAGCACTCTCAATTTCACATGAGAGGTTTTTGAAGCAGCATTTAAAGAAATTAATGAGTCACCAGGTGACACCCTTTGAACAATGAGAGCTTTATTCACCAGTGATGTGAAAATGTGGCCAAAGCTAATAAAATACACTCCACAGAAATCATCTCAAAAGGCAATAAAACACCTCTACTGTACATTCATTTTCTTGACTGTCTTTGTCTGCACATGCTTCTAAACAAAGGAGACTTTTTTCATGCAGTTTACACTGTTTTGGTCTCTATGTCTGATTAGCCTCTTAATTGATGGACCTTGAGATTTTTGGGTTTGGTTCAATCTTTTACAGAGAGATACATAGACACGATGTCTGATATGGGCCTGGACTTCCAACTCCCACCATACTTATGCTGTATTGAAGTCAAGGTTTTGGTTCACATCCATCTCTATTAAGAACTTATTAAAATTTGCAAACACAGGGCATTTTTTAGTTGTTAGTCCTATTTGGTTTTGTATGATGCTTCCCTCCCCTTATACTCCCAAATATGGTTTAATATCTGCTAAAAAATTCAGCCAAGCATAATTCTTTCCCAAGTCATGGAGACCATAAGTGGGAGTTGTGCTGCAACCACCAAAAGGGTAATGGGGCACTGTTATAATACATGTTTTCATTGTGGCAACAAGGAGAAACCACAGTTTAGTGATTTCACAATCTTGCAGTAATGTCAGACAGACAGATTACCATGCAAACTATCCCACAAAACCCTGAAAGGAACTTGAATTCAGACTCAGTTCAAATTTCAACTAGATGAGCCAGATGGAAAAAACAAAGATAAAAAAAGGAGGTTGGGAGTCAGGAGAGGGAAAGGGAGCAAAGGGACAGGATGCCAGCATATTTCCTCCTAAATTGTGTCAGTTTGACTTCTGGCAGACAAAAGTCGAGCTTGTCATTGCATTTTCTAATATTCCAAGCTTTGGGACATTTATCTTTGTTATTTCTCTGCATTTGTCATCACACTATCAGCAGAGTTGCCCCAATAGCCTGTCTGGAAGCCAGCTGGCCCTGCTCCTGAGAGGAGATCCATTCCTCACATCTCCAGGCACTCCCAAACCACTGCAATCTTTCTTAACTTTGGGGAGTTTTTTCCCCCATCAGGGTCATACATATATCTCATTTGTTGGTTGGGCAAACATCCTCTCCAGGATGAAGAGGTTCTGAATAGAAGGATAAAGGACAAGACTCTGGCATCTCTGAAGTCTGTGAGAATGATGCCACTGACTTCAGTTCAGGGGCCAGCATTTTAGCCAGAGCTCTCCTCCAAAATCAACTTTTGTGTCACATCTTCAACATGGGCATTATGGAGAAAAATCAAAAGGAGGGACCTGCTCTTCCCTCAACCATAGTCCCTTCTTGAACAAATGACTGGAGGGAAATTCCTGCTTTTCCAAGGTTGTTATCCAGGAAGGCCCCTGACCCCAGAGCTGACTGAATCACAGCTCAAGCCTGGTGGGGCCACCAGGAGCTGTTTCAGGGCCTGGGACATGGAGAACTCTGCAGCCCTCCCCATCCCTGGCAGCCTGCAGCCAGCACCTTGCACCACCCCTGCCCCTCTTCTTGCCGGGCAAAACTGACCCGATGGCTCTGGCTCTAAGGGATCACAGCAGCAGGAATATCTGTAGGTCCCAGGAACCACTGCAGCTGAGCACAATCTTCCTCATGGCCCTTACCATGAAGAAACAGCAGAGGTTTTCATCCTGGATGTAACCACTGACTGTCACAAACCTCCCAAAGGGCTTCAAACTATTAAGCACCTGTACAGTGGGGCAGGAAAAAAGTCTCAAAAGCCAGAGACTTTAGAAGATGTTTGATTTGGCTTCAAAACTTCTAGCCCATCTTCAGCTTTACTCAGCAAGCTTTTGAATGTTCCCACAAAGCAAAGCCATGAGCCAGAGAACCAAACCAAGCAAGTGCATTAACTTAGGAGCAGCAGCAAGTGCCATTAGAGAACATGTACGTGTTAAACAATAACCCACTAAATCCACAAATAGCTTTTATCCTATTTGCTGTATCTCATACACATAAAGAAGTGTCTGCTTATTCATTGCCTGGCTTAGATTCTGCTTGGTTTTGTTTTTATGAAGGATTAAAAGCAAATTCTCATTTTAGCTCACTGAAAAAAATAGGGTCAGTATCTTCATTAACCACCATTGACAGACACCATTCCACCTTTGATCACAGCCACAAGACTCAGAAGATTCACTACAACACACCTACCAATAACACTGCATTTCACATTAGCAATCTGGTGTAAAGAAAAATGCACCCTGAATTTAAAGTTGCTCTCAAGAATCACAACATAATGCAAGTGGTATTTTAAAGTTCATGAACTATTGAAAACAGCTATTTTAATTTGTCAAATTAATTGCTAAACTACTTTATGATCAGTATGGCTTCCAACTTCACTAACATTATAGAGGCCTTCTCTTCACTCCTCTTTTCAGTGCCTTTGCAGTTTGAGTTAACTCTTTTCCAAGAATGAGGTGCCCAACTCCCACTCCTCTGCAGTCTCCTGATCACCATTTATTATCTGGCTGTAGGATTAGCCCGACAGATTATCAGAACCTTATTCCCACTAATCTTATGGCAAAGGGCTATCTCCTGCAGAGTACTCAATTTGACTTGATGTGTCTTTTGCAAACATTGTTTGTGAACAGGCAGGAAGAAGAAAGAGAAAAGAGAACAATTTCCACTGTCTCCTCTAACGCTGGTGAGGGCACCAAGTGAAACCTGCAGATAGCAGGTTCTTACAGGAAACCAGAGCTGGTAGCTCACAGAATTAAGCTTTTTTTATGGGACATTGAGAGTGACTAAAACTTATATAAGCTTTACAAAAAGGTATTAGATATATTCACTGGGTGAAAAAATCCATAAAGAAATGTCCAACAAGATGTTCTTCTCACAGAGTACACTGGTACCACAAGTATGCTGATTCTAAGGAAAAAAAGAAGAGAAGCCTATGTTAATAGCAAGTTATCCTTCCCATGAATCTTAGTAGGTATTAGGGAAAAAATAATTAGAATGTATTCCTGATTTAACAGTATTTCATGCAGGTCTGGGCAAAGGCTTAAAAAAAGAATGGACTCTACATGATTAAGTATATTTGCTTTAAGAATAATTTAAGAGGTTAGGGCTCGCCTTAGTTTCTTGCATTTTTATAACTGAACACTTTAATTGCCCTTTTATTATATTTGTTCAATAATTTTTACATTCACTTTTAATTATATTTTTTTATTGCATGGGACTGGGATCAAATTTAGATGAACTGCTTTAAGTGGAAGGATTATAAATTCTGGCATATGGCTGGAACATTAAACTGAACACTGTTCCTTTAATATAGAAAAAATTCTGCCTGGATAATCTATAAAATGCCAAGAGAGCCCTTTCTCAAGACAGTCTGGGAGTGCTTATAGGAGTCAGCAAGGAGGAGAGTGGGATATAATCAACACATCACCAAGTATTTTGACCACTTTATTTTAACTGCCCAGGTTTGCCACATTTTTTTCCCTGCTCCTCTTAGGGGAAAGCAAAACCCAAGATGAATTCCAGTCTTTTTAATGAGATGGATGGTAAATCTCCTTCAAATACATTTTTGCTTTAGTGATATGTTGATAAACACGTGCTACCTGTATCCAGTGAAGTTGCCCTATCAGAGTGAGATGTCAGAGAGGATAAGCTTTGCAGCACACTGGGTGTAAACAACAACAATTTCACAGCACCAAGAGCTCTTAAAAGTTTCATGACTAGTTAGAACTCTTATTAATTAAACATGAGCCATATTATTACAGCTCTTGTACCAATTAAGCACTGAATTGGTGCCCTGCTATACAGAGTGACAATGCTGTTGTCCTTTGGATCTTACATCAATGTTTTGACTTATTAGTTTGGGTGTTTAATCTAGATTTTCAAACGGGGAATTAATAAAAACTGAAGGCTTCCATTATGTAGTCATAGCAGTGACCATA
Source organism: Zonotrichia leucophrys gambelii (assembly GCF_028769735.1). NCBI lineage: Eukaryota > Metazoa > Chordata > Aves > Passeriformes > Passerellidae > Zonotrichia > Zonotrichia leucophrys. The sequence continues at coordinate 7,860,717 of NC_088169.1, forward strand.
TTTAGTAATTCAATCACTTCTCGTGGGCATGTACTAATTATATCAATTCCATTTTATTTAAATGCCTTTGAAACATTTTGATTCAGAAGGGGTAAAAAAAAACCCACAACAAAAGAACTTTATATTCACCTCAGTAATGCATTAAGCTCTCAATTGGACCAGCATTTTAACGGCCCTCTTTGAAATCATCAACTTTTCATTTTCAGCTTTACCCCAGATTCTTCTGCAAGGCATTTATGTTTCATTCTCTCTGGGAGAGGTAGTGGGTTGGACATAAGGTATTTGATCACTGATAGAATAATAAGTTTAGTTTCAGCTGAATACATAAATTGGGGGGAAAAAACATGAAAAATGCAGTTATTTTTGTGTGGGCTCATAAGATTAAAATTCCATGAGTAGCTCCTGGCTTCTAGGTAGGAGTACCTTCCATAAACCTGATCTGGTATTTTCTGCCTGAAGTTATGACAATTCTTCTATTTAGGTAGAAAATAATTTCTTTTCCAGTGAATTTCCTTCCAATATCTTTCATTGCTCCCACAACTGAGCCACCTGCTTTTTCTGTGTGAGATGGGAGAGGTGTGGCAGGCAGTGCTAGAGGGATGTTCATGAAAGCTGTAGTGGTATGAAGGACCCATGACAATCACAAACCAAAAAGATTTTCTGAGTGACCCTGAGGGCAGGGAAGAGTCCAAGTTAAACAATTTAGGTTGGTGTGTTGTGTGCTCCTAACACAGCACAGCACATCGCATGGTGACAGCTAGGGACAATAAAGGGAAATAAAGAAAAATTAAAACAGCCAAAACCAGTCCATGGGGTGTATGTCACAACCAGTTATGCTTTATCTGGTGGTGTATGGAAAAAGGTTTCATGAGAAATCTGTGCTTTCTGTCTCCCAAAATGTTTTCCCTTTGCTCCACAATGAAGAGCAATGTGCAAAGCCAATTTTCCTTGTGCCATTCCACCTAGAGGTGTTCTACTTGGAAAGAGCAGAGGGGACATCCTGCAGTGCTACCAAGGATGGCACACCACATTTGTCCAGAGCAGAAGCACTGGAGTTTTCCCTTCTCCCACCCCAGCCTTCATGGTTTCTCTGCACAAGGCAGAGAGAAAAGAAGACTCTGAGTAGTTTTGCTTCCACAGAGGCCAGGGAACAGCAAGAACATCCCTCCCTTCTGCAATCAGAATACAGTCCTGTTTGGCCCCTTTTCCCACTGTTTTCTTCACAGTTGCTGGGATCTGTGTTTTCAGCACAACAAGACCTTTCACTTATCAGATGAATAATTTTAAGAATTGTGAATAACTGAAGTGCCTGTTCCCACAGTTTCCACAGGAGCACCAGGTGCTATCACTTGACAAGAGGCTCACAAGAGACATAAGGACAGATTCTTTCTAGTCTTCTTGTTTGTTTGTTTGTTTTTGTTACAAATCCAGGACTAAAGACACTTGTTCTTACTTGGATGAGAAACTGGTCATGCAACCTAAAGAAGCAGCCACTGATATAAAGTTCAATTTCCTTCCCACTCCCCTGCTCCTATGAAGGGTACAGCTCAACCAAAGTATAGACAAAGCTTTTCTCTGAGATGGAAATTTACCTCAGGGAAGACTCATAAATACCAAATTACCTACTGCCAACAACTGTGCTGGATTACATTTTACCTGTCACATCTACACCTCTGGTCAAGTAAGAACAGCCTCTTCCATGGAATACTCATACCAAGCCTATCACAGCTACTGACCTAGTCCTCAGAAAAAGTTCCAACTCTTGGCTATATTAGATAGTATTAAAATTATTATCTCTTTAGGAGGCACAGAAACTCCCATCCTTGTACTGGCATTTGTAATGGCCAGGATAATCTTCAGCCATCCAATTGGCTTTGCCCATGAGAGGTGACATGTCCTGAAAAAGCAGAATATTCCCTTCTTGACAGTCAGGACATTTCAAGGAACAGAAGGACACAGAGGGAGCAGCAGCAGCAAGGATCACATATTTCCTCAGACTGCAACAAACACCAGGCCTGAACACCAGGCAGGAATCAAGATTTTCAGAGGTCCAGCAGGTGGGCTAGTCCAGTGCTTCTTCACTGCTTCAAACCTGGGAATCCTCTTCTGAAAATAATTAGCAGGCCATTTGCACAGGGCTGATAAAATTATAACCAATAGATCCACTGAAACTTTGAATATTTATCAATTACTCTTCTGTGATGTGTTCATTTGGAGTGTTTGTGGAAAAGCCCACATATATCTTCCATTGTCCAGTTTGCAGCCATTCCCACAGGGCACAGGTGGAGAAGCTCTGGTCCAATGCAGCTGAACTGGAAAAGGGAGTCAGCTGTACCTGTGTGATCCTTGATAGCTGCACCAAAAAACCTGCTCGGAGTAACTGAGCTGCCAGACTAGAAGGACTCAGGGCACCTCTCTTGAAGAGATGAGAATATTTAATTGCATTTTTTGGGAAGGGATCCCATTGTCCAATAAGGTACTAGAGGTACAAAACAAGGAGATGTTAATTTAAAGAAATGAAAGGAGGAAGACTGTTCCCAGCAACACAGATATAAAAAAGACAATTTCACGTCTGGATGATTGACTCCAATTTACAACAATCTTGTAACAATAATCATTTCAATAATGTGGCTTGCCAAGGGTTTTAGGGCAGCTAACTGAATTATAGCAAATCTTTACAATTACAACGTTTGTAATGAACGCAGTTAGTGAAGCCTCAGCGGCCTTCCCTTATCATTTAGCAGTGAGTGATAGCTCATGGGAGGAGGCCACCCTTCAGCAAAGAGCAGTGGAGCAGCACACAAACCAGCCAAGCCTCAGCCTGACAGCTTCAAGGAGACAGGGCTGCAGGGGCACACGGGATGTGCAGAGGCTCCCCGTGCCACTCTTCATCATTCCTGCTAAGGGTTGTCTGGAAACTGAAAGAGGAAATTCAGATCACATATTAGGAAGAAATTCTTTACTGTGAGGGTGGTGAGGCAGTAGGACATGCTGCCCACAGAACTTGTGGGTGCTCCATCCCTGGAAGTGTTTAAGACCTGGTTGGGATCCTGGTGTGAAAAATGTGTATTTTATGATTGGCTTTTCGTAAATATTAAAATGAATATTATATGTGTTGTGTTAGAAAGTAATGCTGTATTAATTCTCTTAACTAGTGTGTTAAATATAGTTTTAGGTTATAGAAAATGTTAAAACAGAAACCATGCTGTGTATGATACTTTTCTTTAAAGAAAGGACTTGCAGCAAGACAGCAGCCACAGGACTACTCTGAGAATCTTTCAGAGAAAAAGAACTTATGGCCCCTTTATCAGAAGAAACTAACTTCTTCCCACCTCGAAGGCATTGTTAGGATTCAGAGGAAGAAGTTGCTGATGACTAGACAGAATCCTGTATTTGAATGGAATTTATGCATCATGTATGAAGTGTATGAATATGCAACAGGTTATTGTTTTTAAGGGTTAATCCTCTGTTAACGTGGGTCCTTTTTCAGGCTCGTGCTAACAAGAAAAAGGTACCCAGACATCCATAACTCTTTGTTTCTATTATCTCACATTGTCCTAATTCAAATTGTCCAAATTATTATTACTCTAATTGTATTACTATTTTTAGAACCTTTTTATTACTATTAAACTTCTAAAATTTTAAAAACAAGCGATTGGCATTTTTCACACTGGGGAGTACCCAGACTGTGTCCTCTGGATGTGACAGTTTCTCCCCTTTGTAGAAGTCAGCATCCCCCAGCAAGTTCAGTGGTTTTTCAACCTCAGTCAATTACAGTTTATGACTATAACAGAAAAAACTAAAAAGCAACAAGAAATACATTTTGTCCATGACAAAAGCCATCACAAGACACTCAGATGGCTCTTCCTTCCTGACCTCCACCATCATAACAAGCTGGAGCCAATGTCCCAGTCATGAGGCCAAGTTTTCCCTGTGACATGTGGATGAACGACTTTGGCCAGTTCTCCTCACTCAGGCTGCTCACCAAGGCTTTTGTGAGCACACAGGCAAGATCTAATGTGGAAATCATCAAACCAAGTATGTAAATGTGCATGTACATTGCAGATATCCACGCTGGAGCTTGTTATTGACATTCCTTCACAGTCTACAGAGACAGGAACAGCTTTGCCTTGTTCAGAGGTGACTTCTAAAAACTTGAGAGGTCTTGTCACCAAGAACTGCCTGTGCCTCCAGGTTGCTTTATAGCGAGGGTGGCTGAGGCCAGTGACAACAGTGTGACACAGACAAATTATGCGAAACCCAACCCAACACCAAACTATGTTCCTTGTCTGGCATACAAATGTCTGCTCACTGTACCCTAAGGCTCATGCGTGGCACCTTGCAGCTGCCCTGGCTGCCTCTCCCAAGTGTGGGCATGTGCTTGGCTACAAATGGATTTACTGCAGTGATAAATTATACTCTGGGCTTCTGTCTGGTTAATGTTGACTTCTGCAAGCAACCAGTGGGAGCACAGGCTGGTGGAGCCTCAGATTCACACTGCAAAGGTCAACCATCTTTTGGTTTGACACAACCTTCCAGTAAGTGTACACCCACACTCAGCAGTTTTCCTTCATTGGCCTAATGTGTGATGTGTGACTGTGTCTGAGACCTCTGAAACTGACTGTTGTCCTTACATAAATAAATAAGCAATAAACAAAGCAAGTAGCACCTTCAGTGCACTTTCAGGAGCTCTCTGAAGCTCCTCACCTGGTCATTAACAGCACAAGTTATCTCCTGCCATCAATCGGATTTTGCAACCCAGCAGTGAAACATCATCTTTTTCATCACTAGCTATGAAAGTCAATGGTTCAAAAATTCCCGGTATGCTGAGATCACCATTTCTCCTGTCAATAAATAGTCTTTTCCTTTGTGTTTCTTTAACTCCTGACTGCCTCTGACAGCTGCCTCTGATTCTGATACCCAAAATTACCTGAGAAAGCAGGCAAGTTTTTCTGCTGGGTTTCTGCAGCACCTGCCAAGGCAATGTTGATAATAATAAGGATTCATATCTTTCCAAAGGTGGAAAGATTTCATAGAGATATCAATGTCTTCCTGTAAGGAGCAAGGCTGAAAGATTTGAATGCTCCCATCTCCCAGCTTCAGGAGTTGCTTTGTCACTTTGCAGTATTGATCATTATAAGCCTGGGATATTTATTGTGCTGCTCTGGTTTCTTTAGAAGGCCAATTAGAGTTATAACTAATTCAGTCAGAAAAACCAATAGCCCACGTTAAAACTTTACTTTTCTGCCCTCATGACCTGACTCTGATGGCTCTTGGCAGACAACACTCCTCACACTCAGTCTGCAGACAAAGCTTGGTTTTCTTAATGTCAGCACAGCAAGCCAAGGTAGCTCTGCATTGTGCAGATGTACAACACCCAAGAGGGAGAGAACAAAGAGCTCCCTCACATTCCTTTGTGTTACACCACCATGGAAAGAAACAAAAATACATCCCCAATAAAAATTAGGAGGTCTTT